>NC_142090.1:76543964-76848652 GCF_054644295.1 Miniopterus natalensis
GCTTTTGTAGACACAGAGATTTTTTTTTTTTTTTTTAATTTAATACTCAAGCTACAAACCTGGCCACTGGAGCATGGAAATAATTAAGCAGCAGGTTACAGCGTCATGCATGCAAGAGCCACACGTCTGGGGCAGGTCACACGTCTAACTGCCTCCCTGGGTGGCATTTGCCATTGCACTTCCTGCAGCATGAAGTACTTGTCCACAGGGAAGGGCTACAGGAACCCTACTGCCCCTTGGGCATATATTGGAGTGGCCCAAATATCATGACCATCCTGGGGCACCGATAGCCACCTGGGCAGACAGGGCTGGTTAATGTGGAATAAGCCCCCTCCGTGGCTGGGATTGCCCAGGTGGCACAGCATGCTCTTCCCCTGGCATTCCTTTCCCTCACCTGCCTGGGTACCACAATGGCACCATCCGTGGCTGCATTATGTTAAGACAATGGCTCTAGACTAGGAATCAGCAAGACTGGCTACATAATCTGTGGGACCTACTACAACGTGAAAGTGTAAATAAAAAAGTGCAGTTAAGAAACGAAAATATAAAACTTCTTTTCCAGCCTCTACCTCAACTAGTTATGGTATTTTTTATTTGCTGTTTAATGCCACACTAAGTAAAGAAAACTTAAAATGTTTTATTGTTAGCATGAATTTTTACCGCTCATCTTTGCACAATGCAACGCCAACTTTAAAGGCAAATAGAAGTGCATTTAACTGAGACATGAAATTACCAAATGACACAACTTGCATTTTGTGGCCCTTACATGCATGTTTTCATCTCACCAGGATGATGAAAATGCTGCCCGAAATGCACTCACTGACTTGATTGTGACTTTCAGCTGGCACTCTCCGGTTACTGGGGAGTAAGGAAAGGAAACTAGGGGCTCTCCCATCTTTCCCCCTCCTATGTGGTCATTTCCAGGATGAGCGTTTGCCCAATACAGTTAACAGTAATTTCTCAGTGTTGGTTTCTCAGCTCGGACAGAGGTACCATGGCTGTGCAAGATCTTATCATTAGGAGGAAATAAAGATGTGTAGGAACTTTCTGTATTGTCTTTGCAAGATATATGCTAATCTAAAATGACTCTAAAATAAAAGCTTTATTAAAAAGAGAAGAGATTTTCTTAGCACACCCCTCAAGAATGAAGGAGCTTTTTTCTTGTTTGTTCGTTTATTTGTTTAAAGCATTTAAGTCATCAGGGCAGCGTTGGCCTAACCTGCCCGATGAGAGTCACCTGGGTGAGTTTCGGCACCGGCGTCTAGGAGATGCCGATTGATTAGTGAGCAGTGGGACCCAGGATTGGATTTTTAACAAGCACTCACCCTGAGGAGTCTTATCGGACAAGTTTGTGAACTATGGCACAATGGAATTAGAATAGTTTTAAGTCTGGTAAACTTGGGTCCACATGCCAGCAGTGTGACTTTTTAAAAAAACATGTTTTTGTTGATTTTAGAGAGAGAAAGGGAGAGGGAGAGAGAGATAGAAGCATCAATGAGAGAGAAACATCAACATCGATTGGCTGCCTCCCGCATCCCCCCTGCTGGGGATCGAGCCTGCAACCCTAGCATGCGCCCTGAGCGGGAAACGAACCGGTGACCTCCTGGTGCATGGGTCGAAGCTCGACCACTGAGCCTCACCAGTCAGGCGCGGGTGTCACCATTTTTACTTACCTGTTGTGTGGCCTTTTAGGCACTCACTTAACTTCTTAGAAAATTAGTGCTAATGTACCATAGGAGCACTGTGACAATTAAATAAGGTACGTGGAAAAACACCTAGCCCAGGGCTTGACACGCCTAGGTTTGTGTGGTCCAAACACCTTATGCTCTGACTTTTCCTTCTAAGGAGAACATAAGAGGTTAATAAGCAGTGACATGGGCTTAAACAATTTATACCAAGACCCAGGCCTGTTTTCCAGAAGATAACTAACCCCGAAGCAATAGGAAGTATAACCTCCTCTCCAAGTCTCCCTTTATTTAGGGGTGATGCTCGCACATTCATTTTCTGATAGATAAGGGAGAGACACTGGCCCTTTACGTGGCCAAATGAGAAGGGAGGCAGACTGGACATGTCCCCAGCTCCTGCACCGAGGGAAGGCCGCTTGATTGCCTATACAAAGGCCCCAAGCACAAATGTGGCACATGAGCAAAGCCTTCTGTGTCCCCCCTTCCCCGCCAGCCACCCGGGCGCAGGCCCCGGAACAGCTGAGCCGCTGGCTGTCACCCCCTGGCAGGCGACAGGAAGCAGCCGGGGTAAGATATGAACCCTGCTGAGCGCCGTGTTTCGTGGGACGTAAAGGGGCAGTAAAATCCTTCGGCTGCTTCTTGTCTCTTGATGTCTTGAAATGTCCACCTCTTGGGATGGAAAGAATCACCCCCCCACATCTATGATTCATGGCAAAGCTACCCCACTCCCTGGCTTTCCACCTCTCTGTACACATGGTTTAAAAGGGTGGCCCCAAACTCCAGAGGGCCCCAAGCTCCAGTGCAACCAAACTGGCTGGCATTCTAGGCCCTGGAGCGAGACTCCGCTGTGCCCAGCTTGGGGCACGAGTTGGCCGATCTCGGGGGTCATGTAAAGCAAGCACGGAGCATGCTTACGGCCCTTCATGAGGAGGGGGGCATTCTCCCAGAGAGGGGCTTGGTCGCAGTAGCTGCCCCCAAGGTATCTACTAGAGATGGAAAATGACCTGCTCATCCAGGAAAATGTTGGCGCCTTTGTCCTACCCCGTTAACCAGTTTTGGGTTGTGCGCTTGGATGTTGGGCTCTGGCTGAGAAAGAAAGTAAAGTGAAGGAAGACAGCAGAGACAGCCCATTTTAACTGTAAATTGCCTGCCAGATAGTCTGCAGATCTATCCAGACTGCCTTCGACGTGCTTTCTCCCTTCACAGGCGTGCAGTTCGTACGGGGAAATGTCAGTGAGCCCTGAGGTCCCACTCAGGGCAGGCAGGGCAGCGGAGCCCCTTCCCCACGACGGGCCTTCTAACGTGAGCACAACCAGAGAGGCCCAGCCCGCAGCTCGGAGGAAGAAAGACGGGGCGGGAGGGTTAGGAATGAAAACGGATCTGATAGCAGGAAGGCTGGTTCAAATTAGCGAGACAATGCAGGCCTTGACATTCCTGATGGATGTCAGCGGTTAAGTGCTGGCTGGACCTTCTGAGGTTACAGCCTCCATTCAAACCCCAGCCCTGGATGGCAACCCGAAACCCAAGGCCATGGGCGGGGAGCATCTGTGGGCCCGGCGGGGATTAGTGCCCTGGCCTAGGGAGGCGCTTCCAGGCGGCTGCTTCCTCCCTGGTTACCAGATCCCCCGAAGCCAGGTGTGCTCTGGGGGGACAATAGCGAGTCATTAAGATAAAATGTTCTTGGCTGTGTCCAAGGCATGTTCTTTTATGACAAGAACAAAGGGTGAGCTGATGAGCTAATTGTCGGTGGCGGAATGTGCAGCGTCTATTATTAAGCGAATGCTTAGGATTTTTGTTTGTTTATTTGTCAATAGCCCCGTTATAATTTCAGTGCAGATACTCCAGAGCTCTAGTTTCCTAATTTGTTGTCCCTTGATACGGTCCTCTGGGACACAGTAATTGAATTTTACTGGCGTCATTACCATATGCACAAATAAGCAGGAGTCTTTGGGAATGAAATCCGTCAAAGCCAGTTTGCTGGCCTGCAGGAGACGTGCCCAGGACTGTGGGTCTCAGCACAGGGAGATGTCACTGTCCCAGGCCAGGCCGACCGGCTGCCGCGGCTGGACGCAAACGAGGCTACGTGTGCTCAGCTCTGAACATACTCCCCCCACTCCCAGCAGGAGAAGCACAGGGGTCCCCGAAGAAGACAAAAGAAAAACATGAGGCTCCAAAAAGATCGCTCCACAAATAACCAGATTCTAATCTCATTGCCGTCAAAAATAGATGAGCCTCTGAGAGACAGTATCCACATACTTGAATGGGAACCAGAAAATTCCACACGGAGACGTTGAAATTCCATATTTAAAAAAAAATAGCAGATTGACACCCCACATCCTCTCTTTCTTCCTTCCAAAACAGGAAAACAAAAATGACAATTTTAGATGCATTTTAGGGTCACATGGCCACGTAGAGGCCTTCTAAATCCAGCCTCCTCATTTGACACCAGAGGCTCGAATTCTTAGCTTCTTATCTCAGCGTGATATTTAAGATTCTTTTAAAAATCCACATCCTTCCACGATTTGCACTGAAATACTTAGTGCAGCCGCGAGGCAGAGTGACCAGAATATGATGTGTGTAGAAATTGACTGACGCTTGATTCCCACAGGCCCCTGAGCAAGTTGCTGAATTCAGCCTTGATTTTTTTTATCTGGAAAATGGGAATAATAACATTCTTGGCTTCCCTAGAGACTGAGATAATGCATACTAGTAGCTAGTAAAGCACCCCGTCTTAGCTGAATTTTATTCTAACTTGGTATTTGATGTGGAAATAGATCATTTATTTTGAAAACACTGTGCTATCAGAAAGATAAGTGGCTAAGACAACGGGACTCCTTCAAAGGGGCTGCTCCTTCCCAAATAGTTCTCCCCAGATTGGAGAACACAGGAAAGGAGGAAGGCCCCTCGGGTGAGCACCCCCATATTTCTGAAGGTCCAGGAGTTCAGGTGATTTTTCCTGAGCAGCTAAAATTCACAAAGCTTTGGGGACTTGGGTCCTCTTTGACCCACAGATTACATTTCAACTCAGATGCTGTCAGTGTCCTTATAAAGAGGGCTGTCCTGACAAATGGTGAGGGAATCCTGCTTCACTGTCCCACGTCCCTGTTCCTTGCTAGAAAATCACCAAGGGAACCGCCATTTCCTCCTGTTTTCATGTTCCTTCCCTGTTACCTTCAAGTAATAATCAGGAAAATACTCCCAACTGAACCAACCACCTAGAGATTGAATGCTGGCATGAGCTGAACTGTGCCCCTCCCAATTCAGCTGCTGGAGTCCTAACCCCAGGGCCTTGGGATGTGATGTTATTTGGAACTATCATCATTGCAGATGTAATTACTGTTAAGATGAGGCCACTCTGAAGTAAGGTGGGCCCCAACTCCAATATGACTGGCGTCCTGATAAAAAGGGGAAATTTGGACACAGACAGGCACACAGGGAGACCATCACGAGACAATGACGGCAGACACGGGGCTGAGGCATCTACAAGCCGAGGAGCCCCCAAGATTGTTGCTAGCAAACCCTCCAGAAGCTAGGACAGAGGCTTGGAGCTGACTCTCCCTCACAGCCCAGAAAGAACCAACCCTGCCAACACCTTGATCTTGGACTTCTAGCCTCCAGAACAGTGAGACAATACATTTCTGTAGTTTAAGCCACCCAGCTCGTGGTACTTTGCTACAAAAGCCCTAGCAAACTAAAACAAATAGCAACCAGTTCTTTTTGGAAATAAAGCCTCTCTCACCCCTGTGACCTTGTCCCAGGACTGCTGTGGACTGAGCACCAGGGCCCCCTCCCTCTCACATGCCCCTTCCCACAACAGCTTCCCTGGGGCCTCCTCTCCACCTATCACCTAAGCGGGCTCTGTCCTCTCTGTGAGCTCAGGTCCCAGAGTTTGCATGGAAACTCCAGGCCAGAAAGCAGCTAGCACCACGCTGGGGCAGGGGATGGGGGGAGACAGCCAGCGCCACATCGCCCAAGGTCACACCCCTCACCTCCGGCCTCCCTAATCAGATGGCAGTCACAGCCCCAGAGATGATAACATAGATTGTCCCTATTTCACAGCCTAATTCTGTTCCCTTATAAGGAAAACTATGCCCCTTGAAGTCTAGCAGCAGACTGGAGTGGCTTTTGTGAGTCTGAGCTTGAAGATGAGAGACTAAGTCAGTAAAAATAGAAAAGAGTTAAAAGAGGAAAGAAATGTAAGAAAGCAAACATTCTCTCCCTCTCTCCCTCTCTCACACACACACCCCACATCACACCTGTACACACACATTCTTTCCCCAGCATTTGCCTCCTTTCACGGCTGGAATAGAGAGATCGGTCTCTGTCCCCTGCGGTAATGGTGACAAAGGCGCCCGGTCGGCAGCTTCATCAGCGCCCTCTGGGAAGCGCAGATAGTCGCTCACCTGGCCACCAGCCGCCTGCGCTTCAGCCGGGCCTCCCGGAGCCGCTGAAAGGCCCCTTATCTCACAAAAACACTCATCTTACTGTGTCTTTCTGGTACGGAAAGAAAATCATAAATTATTGTTATGCCTGGGATTTTTTTTAAAAAGTCTCAGCCATGATTTTGTGGGGGAAGAAGTTACTCAAGAATGGGGTGGAAATAAAATCATCAGCGTGTCTGTAACAATTTTCTTCCCCATGACCTACAAACGGAAACCCAGGCTTCAGTGAAATAGCTTCGATGAAAAATTCCTCCTATATAACTCCCTTCCTAACAGGAGTAGTGGCTAAAATTTTTTAAAAATTCTACTAACATTTATTGAGAATCTACTGTGTGAAATGCACTGTGCTAGATGGTAATATAAGCCAAGATTTTTTCTAAGCAACATGAAATCTACAAATAGTACGCAAAGGGGAAACGCATGCTAAATTCCAAAATGTTCGCTTTTTGAGAACTGTGTTCCTGTATTAAAGGTAGAAAAAGTAGAATCATATTGCACCCCCAAATATAGCATTTGACAGCATCCATCTATCTTCAACCATTGCTATAAAAATGTCTATTTGGGTGGAATTTCAGCTATTAAATGACCTGGCCCGACACACGAGTGTGTATCACTTCTGTCAACAGTGTCTGGTGTGTGTGTCTCGGTGGGAAGAGGGAGGACAGCTGTCTCCTTGCTCTCATCATAAGCAGGTAGCCCCGGCCGGTGTGGCTCAGTGGTTGAGCATCAACCCATGAACCAGGAGATCACAGTTCAATTCCCCGTCAGGGCACAGGCCCGGGTTGTGGGCTCGATCCCCAGTCGGGGGCGTGCAGGAGGCAGCCGATCAGTGACTCTCATCATTGATGTTTCTCTCTCTCTCCCTCTCCCTTCCTCTCTCTGAAATCAGTAATAAAAAAAACAAACATATTTAATAAGCAGGTAGCCAGGAGCTCTAAGCCAGCCAAGCCTCATGGGCACAAAGAGAAATACAAGATGGGATCCCTGTCCCGAGGAAGCACCCAGAGCAGTGGAAAGGATTAACCCACAACATGAAAGAGTGACCCATCCATGTCAAGACAGAGAAGGCTTTGTGGCTGTGAGATGGACTATATGCCTCTCATTAAATATTTAAGGATGCATCCCTTGGTACTGCTCTGATATAGTTTAAGAAAAACAGGCAGAAAATAAAGGCCAACCTTCTTAGAGAGGATTTTTGAAGTGTCGTATTGGGGGGAAAAAGAAATGTTCACAGTGAATCGTAAGAACAATCCCCCGGTGTTTCACCAGTTGTCACATGAACTCACGAGGTGACAAGTGTCAGGGTTGACAGCAAGGACCCCTGGAGCCAGCCAGTCTGGTTTCAAATCCAGACTCCACCACCTCCCAACTCAGTGTCTCAATTTTCTCATCTCTGATGTGAGGATAGTAATGTACCTACCTCAGAGGGTTGTCATGAGGATTGAATACATGAATGTAGGGAAAGCTCTTAAAATAGTGCCTGACACAAAACACATGCTTATAGGAGTCTGTTAAATTAAAGAAATTAAATGCCCTGCTATGTTCCCTAATAGTCACTATTAGAGTTTTACCTACTCGCTTTATGTCAAACCCACTTCAAGTCTTTACCTGTGTGAAATAATATATAAAACTAAGATACAAACCTCAGCTATAGCTCTCCCTTCATAAGCTGTTGCATGCTGTCAGTTAATAGTACCTTTGATGCAGGCAATATTGAAAGCAAATACGTTGTTTTCTCTGTGGCAATGAGCTACACTGGGCTTGTCAATACTCCTGAGGACGCCCAATTGATCTACAGAGTTAATGCAATACGAGTCAAAAGCCCACCAGGCATTTTTTTTTTTTTTTTGCAGCAATAACAAGCTGATTTTAAGATATATATGGAAAATTAAAAAAGCGAAATGGTCAAAATCACCTTTGATAAAGGAGAAGATCTGGATGGGTCACACAACCGGATTTCAAGAATCACTATGTAAGCAACACACACACACACACACCAGCCTTCTGGTTTTGTTTGGTGTTAATCTTGCGTAGGCCAAGCCTCCTTATACCCTGTCGGCATCACTTATTCTCTTTCTTATTTGGTTCTTTAAGGAAAAGAAACTTATTTTAAGCTTATTAAAAAGCTGCAAAAATATTTCAAAACCTTCGTGGATTCCTTTTAATCAGCTTCACCAGCCTTTGCTATTTCGCCCCATTTGCTTTAACAGTCTCTCTCTCAGCTATTGAAGAGTAAACTGCAGACATCACCCTCCTTTATCTCTAAATGTTTCTGATCTACTTCCTAAGAACAAGCATTCGCTTAAATAACATAGAACAATTATCAAGATCGGAAAAGTTAACAGTAATAAAATGCTATTATCTAATCCACAGCCCGTATTCCCAAATCAGCTGTCCCAGGAATGCCTTGTTAGCTGTTATCCCCGGGTTTAATGTAGGATCATGCATTGCCTTTACTTGTCATGTTATTATTTTCTCTCTCCCCTCTCATTTTCTCAGGTTTGACTGTCTTTAAACAGAAACACACATACAATAAGGTTATGTATTGACAGGATGGTGGGAATGCGCCCAGAGGTCTGCAGGAACCTAGCCCTGAATTTCCCCTGGGAGCAATGGTCCCGAATTCGCTAATTCAGTGTTTGCTGTGACGTTAAACAACATCACTTCTGTGAGTAAGGAGGCTTGACTGCTAGAGGGAACCACAACTCACAATGGTAGTTGGTTTTGAGGTCAGGGGGTGGAGAAGGAAATCAGGGGGTTTGTCATTAGGGATATTTAAGGCTGAAAACAAACATCACAAAATGTTAACTGTTATTGAGTGGTGCTAATATGGGTGTTTGTTATTATTTGCAATCATTTTAATTACCTAAAGTAAAAACCCTTACAAGACCACCATAGTAGGGAGAAAAGGGTATAAGAGGGTGGTCACCGTTAAAAGTATATCTCTACACACTACAGTGAGCATATACTGAGAGTTAAGTGTAAAATCAGCTGTGGGGTAAGCATTACTTAATTAAAAACTATAACCTAGAAAGGTGAATTACTGCTACATGGCCTCGGCTGCTCTTAACACACAACAGTCCTGCTCTGTCTCAGGACTCGCGAGATAAAGCTTTGTTGAGTTTGAAAGAAATATTATGTCAGGAGAGGCTGTTGCTTCAAATGCAGAGCATGACAATTTATTTCTGTCCAGCTTCTGATGCCAATCTACAGCCAACGTATAAAGCCTGGGT
Source organism: Miniopterus natalensis (assembly GCF_054644295.1). Taxonomy (NCBI): domain Eukaryota; kingdom Metazoa; phylum Chordata; class Mammalia; order Chiroptera; family Miniopteridae; genus Miniopterus; species Miniopterus natalensis. Next base: position 76,553,325 of record NC_142090.1, read on the forward strand.
CGATAAGGAATCACATCTCCCGGAGTTTAAAATCTCTCACACACATGCAATGGAATATTCAGGTACTTTGCCCCAAGATAAAGCAACCAGGAATCAGGAAGCTACATTTCCGCCCATTTCAGTAATTAATGTAGCTATAATCTCCAAATACCAGTCCAGTCTCCCAAGCAAAATGAAAAGAATACTATTTGCCACCTGACTGAGAAAGATGAAGTGACTTGAAATCCCTAGGGGGAAAAAGAACCGTTCGTGCAAAGTATCCTTTTAAGTAAACTAAGGGTAAAAGCAGACTTGGAGATGCTATCACTAAGTTAATGGAAATGGGGGGAGGGCTATACAAGCAAGACCATCTACACAATCCTTCATTTCAATCTAAAGAACGAATTAATTTATGCTAAGAGCTAACTAAACACAGAAAAGTTTGCTCAAATGCTAATAGATCCGCATTTGTTAAATAATCAGAAAGTATGTCAAGAGCTATCCTTCCACACTAGATTTCAGAAGAGACTCAATCAATCAGAAGCAGAGAGGGAGGCTGTAATCTCAGGACCCGAAGGTGCTGACGGGTTAGGGCTTGAGCACAGATGTCTCTTCCATGAAGTTTCTACAGTGCACCATACAACCTCGTGTCCCCTGCACAGGAGAGCACTGCGAACGGCACGTCTCAAAACCCGTTTACTCTCTGACCTGTCACAACAGCCTGCAGCCAGGCCTTCGGGACTCGCGCTTTAACCGGCGCAGGAGCTCAGGCGCCAAGAGACTCATGAACGGAGCGGACTCAGCCTCAGGGACTCGGATGCCCCCACCGTTTCCTTCACATCCTTCTGAGCTTTTGTGATGCCGTAATTCTCCGAGATGGGGAAGGTAGGAGGCTGAGTAGGATTCCGTTTTGGTAATGGTTTAAAACGCAGTAGCTGCCCGTATTGCTGTACTTCTGGTGAAAACCAAGCACACGGCAAATTAATGACTGTTCTGATCACACCCTGATTTTTATCCGGCAGGATCACAGAATGACCTGCCTATGACAGCAATAATCTTACTGGGCGAGCTGAGGGCCCCCCCAAACTCCAGGCTGCTTCGGTGAATCCTTAACTGAACACCCTTACCTCATATAAAACTGATTCTTTTCTCTTTATGAATTTTATCTTTTCATAAACTTTGTAACTGCAAAAATGACCTCTAGTTCAAGATAATTCTTTCCTGTTATTGACCATGTGAGTCAAAGGGCTTGACTTTTAATTCAGTTTCCTTTAAACAGCTGATGCCTGCTGAGACCCAACCACCTTGCTGTCATTGGTGTCTCAATAGCATTTTCATAGCATGGTGACCACCTGCTCTTAGAGTCACCTCATTCTTTCTTTGGGCCTCAAGTCACACAACCATTTCTTAAAAATAAGGTCCGTACTCTACTGTGAAAATGGAAATGAATAATAATAAAAAAACCACACACTGAAAGAGGAGAGAAAGAATTCATGCTTACATTTCATTGTCACTGATGGAAACTGGTATAGAAAAATGCAGTGTAGCATTAGGCAGGTGTATAAAATACTGGAAACTCCAACAATAAAACATCTCTACCAGTAAGTGGATTTATTGACATAACTGAACATAATAATGGATAGCATTTATTCATTTCCCACTGAAAGACTCTCCAGTCAATCTGTTTTTACATAGATCCAGGCATTAGGCATTTTCAGGGATGCTCTGCAGTTAACAGGGTGGGTCGTGGGAAAACCAGAGGTCTTTTCCAGACTTTCAATGGGACTCAAAACTACACAGCTGTGCAAGAGAAACAGCTAAGAGATGCAATCGCTCGATGGATGAAAAAAGCTGGGAACAGAAAAGGAGCAAAATAGCCCAAAGGTTGCCAATAAGAGCAAACAACTACACCTCTCCCATGTACCAGCAAACTTGGAATCTGAAACGAGCTCTGGCAGCAAACTAAGAAGGACAGTCTATTTCCTGTGGTTTATTAAGTTTTGGCCCCACCACGGATAAGATTGCCAGGAAAGCAGCTGTACTTTAAGTGGTCTGGACATTTATTCATCTGAACATAAACAAAGATCAGTTCATTTAGATCCCTGGCTCTCCACTCAGCTGTGGGGACAAGGGCAGGCCTGGCTCGATGGAGGCCAAACATAAAAGGGGTGGACTGGGGGTGAAGGACCCCTGGACTGTGATAGATTCCCTGAGTCATCAGGACCCTCAGGGCCTTAAGGCCCTACACAGGAGATGCACTGTTAGCCTCAGCACCAATGCAGTGGCCTCCACGACACCCCACTGCCAGTGAACCACAACCACAGTAAATGCAACTGTGTACACCCTCTTGGTGACCACACTTTTAGACCACATACAAAATCATTAATGTAAACCAAGGCACTACATTTAGTGATAAACATGTACTTCATAAATACCAGGAAACGCAAGTATCTCAAATAATTGAAAACAACAGCAAAATAAAGGAGCCTAACCCTAAGTTTAACACAAAAACATGGAAAAGAAATACTGCAATTATTAACTACAAGATAAGATTTAATAACACCGTAAAACACAGGGTAGTGGAGGGACTAACTTGCAAAATACAGAATTATTTCACAGTGAGGTTTAAGTACTCATAACAATCTTCTGGTTTTAGTAGAAAGACAACCACCGATGGACATTTTTTCACATTTTTTTCCAATAATTTCTTCCCTTCTACTATTTCATATGGAGTGAGACAGTAATATGACCAAACACACACTATTAACTGACAATCACCTTTGCTCCCCTATTAGGAAATGACCTTTATCACTTCGCTGTGCAACTCTGGACAAGTAGGGCACAGTCAGCTGCGTGTCACTGATAAAAACATGCAAAGTAGCACACTGCATTTATTCCAGCCTGGCTGGATACAGTGCCAGAGATGCGCTAAGCAACCTAGAACACTGGGGTTCCCTACGGGTCATCAGTCAACACGCATTACGTACATTCTTTGATCAAGTCTGGCATTGAAATTTCCTTTTCCATCTATAGGTTTAAAAATTACAAAGCCACAGGAGCAACCCTGACAGAGAAGTCTTGCACACGTAGCCTTCTCCAGAGAAGGTGTGTAATCTTAGTTAACCTCAAGGTCAGCAGACATACTTGTGGTGTTAATGTTAAAAAGAAAATTGCTGAACCACTCGGCTCAACTAAAATAGTCCTTGAGTTTGTCAGTTTGTTAAATGTCAGAGCTCTTCACATTGTTGAACAAAAAATAGCGTCTCTAATCATTTAAACGTTAAGTTATCCTGAATGTTCTATTAACCACCATAAAAGGGTTTCTCGGTGAATGTGTTAACCTTGACCACCTGCTTACATCACCCTTCTTGGCAGAAACCTCCAGACCGGTGGAGGCCCTGGCCAAGCCTCCTTGGTAATGGTAATAAGTTCCTTTTTCCTTAAATAGAACCAAAACACTTTTTTTTTTTTTTTGACACTCAACAAATAAAAAGTTTGTATCCAAATCTCTTTCTGGACATGTTGGGGGCACAACCCCCTATTTCCACCCCCAAGAGGGTCGGGCTACTGGATTCCAACGCCACAAAAGGCAATCTCCGAGCTTCGCCAAGGTCTCCGCGTAGAGGCCTCCCACCTCCGGACCCCGCCATCCATGCGTCCCCCTGCTCGTGGCCTTGACCACCAAGTACCATCCATTTACTTCACCAGTGAGTGCTGGGATTGGGGGGGGGGGGTGCCAAATTGGCCGGCTGTCCCCTTTGGCCTCCCTGGCCAAAAGCGCAAAAGGGCAGAAGGAGACGGTCTGATAAAATGAGAGCTTCCCCTGAGGTGGGTTGAAGGGCCCCACGGACAGCTGGCTCCTCAAGGTCAGTGCGTGGTCTCCGCGCCCCCGCAGGCCCGGACCTAGTCTGCAAATCGCTGCAGGAGATGGTCCTCCCGCCTCAGGCTGCCCGCCCCGCCGCTGCCCCCGCTGTCCATGAAGCGGTCGCAGGGGAACTCGATGAGGTCCGCCTCGCTCAGCGCGCACACGGTGGTGCGCGGCCGGTGCGACTGGAACCCCGAGAAGTCGGCGGACACGCCGGTGCCCATGGAGCGCAGCGGCCGCCGGGTGGAGTACATGTGGCGGACGTGGACCGGGGCGCCGCCCTTCCTCCTGGCCCGCAGCTTCCTCCGCAGCCAGCGCGACGCCCAGGCCGCCAAGGCCAGCAGCACCAGCAGCGCGTTGACGGCCAGCAGGGCCAAGGTCAGCAGCTGGTAGTCCACGCCGCCGCGGCTCCCGGGCTCCGGCAGGGTGACCAGCCCGGCGCAGTGGTCCCGGGGGGCCACCGGGCACACCCGGCCCCCCAGCACGCCCTCCACACACACCAGATAGGGGGTGTCCCCGCGCAGCTCGCGCAGCGTGGCCGAGTCGCTGCGCTCGGGCAGGTAGACGAAGCGGTGGAACTTGGGCTGCTGGCCGAAGCGGTCGAAGAGCAGGCGGAAGCGCGCGCCGCCCAGCGGCCGGGGGCTGCGGTGCTCGCGCACCGCCCAGCGCACCGAGGCGCTGTCGGCGCCCACGGCCTCCACCGTCAGGTTGCACAGGATGAGCTTGTTGAAGTCGCAGGGGTCGGACACCAGCGGCGGCGGGCCCGCCCCGCCGTCGGGCCCCGCGGCGCTCTCCTGCTGCTGCGCCGCCAGGAGCTGCTGCGCCGCGCGCTGCCAGAGGTCGCCGGCGGGCGGCGGCGCGGAGGCGGGCGCGGTGGGCTCCGCGTGGGCAGGACCGGCCGGCGTCGGACGCCCCCCCCTGGGCTTCTCCAGCAGGTCCAGGGGGTGTGGCGCCGGGCCCGCCGCAGCAGCGGGGGAGGGCCCTGGCTGCTGGAGGCCTGGACCCCATCGGCTCAGCCTCAGGGCGCTGCGGTTGCCCAAGAGCTCCCTGGAGGCCCCCGCCCAGGGCGCCCCAGGCAGTAACCGCCCCCGGGGCTGCGGCTGCGGTTGCGGCGGCGGCGCCTCCGCGAGGCCACCTGCAGGGGGCGCCATCTCCCCCCTCGTGGCTGTGGGTAAGGGCCGCCGCTCGCCGTCGTGGGTCGGGGAAACCGAGGGGGAGGGATCGGCGCAAGACCCGTTCTGCAGCTGTTGGTCGTCCAGGTAATCCAGGTACTTGCCCCGCAGGGCCGGGGGGTGGCGACACTGCACAAAGACGGTGAGAAGCCGGCCTTGAGAGTGCCAGTCGCCCATCCAGCGCTTCAGGCCCCGCAGACGGCAGTCGCAGGTCCAGCCGTTGCCGTCTAGGTCCAGCCGGTAGAGGGCAGGGCTGGCGGCGAAGATGTCCCCAGAGAGGGCGCTGAGCGCGTTGTCGCGTAGGCTGAGTTCGCGCAGCCGGCCCAGGTGGCCAAAGACAGCGGGGTGCAGAGCGGACAGCTCGTTGCCGCTCAGGTCCAGCGCTTCCAGGCTGCGCAGGGGTTCCAGCAGCGCCACGGGCAGCTGGCTCAGCCGATTGCCCTCCAGGCGCAGCTCCCGCAGGGCCTCCAACCCCCAAAAGGCCTCGGGCGCGAGGTCCGTGAGCTGGTTGCCCCTGAGCGAGAGCAGGCCGAGGCGCGGCAGGTGCTGGAAGACGCGCGGCCCCAGGTGCTGCAAGCTGTTGGCCGACAGGATGAGCGTGGACAGGGCGCGCAGCGGGGCGAAGGTGGCCGCGTGGCGCAGGGAGGGCTGCAGCTCGTTGGCAGAGAGGTTGAGAAAGCGCAGCTTGCCCAGCTGGGCGAAGGCGTTCTTGCCCAGAAAGCGGATCCGGTTGGACTCCAGATGAAGATAGAGCAAGTTGCCCAAAGGGGCGAAGACCGCGTCCGGCAGCGCCCCCAGGGCGTTCCCGTCTAGCCGCAGCTTGACCAGGCTCTCCAGGCCCTCGAAGGAGCCTCGGCTCAGGCGGCCGATCTCGTTCCCGTTGGCGTAGAGGATGCGCAGCTTGCGCAGCGGGGCCAGCGTGCCCGGGGCGAGCGCCTGCAGGAGGTTGTTCCCCAGGTAGAGCTCCTCCAGCCGCGAGAGCTTTTCGAACGTCTTGGGGTGCAGGGAGCGTATCTGGTTGTACTGCAGGTCCAGCCGTCTGAGCTGCCCCAGGCGGTGGAAGTCGAAAGCGGTGATGTTGGTTATGAAGTTGCCGCCCAGGCTGTAGGTGAGCACGTCCTGGGGGCTCGGCAGCGAGCTGGTCTTGGGCACGGCGCGGAGCCCCCTGTTGGTGCACAGGAGGTGCTGGGGGTGCTGGCAGTCGCAGCGCTCCGGGCACACGGGCTGGGCCCAGGGCGGGAGCGCCAGGCAGCCGCACACCACGAGCAGGAAGCGCACGGCGCGGGCAGCCTCCATCGCCGCCCGCCCTGCGCGCAGCTGCCGGATCGTCCTCTTGGCCCGCCGGCTCTGTGTCTCCTCTGCATTCCCTTTGGCCTGGCCAGAGTCACTAAATGGCCTCTTTCGGGACTCCGCTGCGCGGTCCAGCCCCTCCTCCGCCCTTTGTCCGGTGTCTGGCCTGGGTCTCTGCAGACTCGCTTCGCGCAGCCAAGTCAGGCGGCGCAGGGCGCTCTGCGAGCTGCGGGTGCTACTTGTTGCATCTCTGCAGAAAACTGTTTCTTCGGGCGCCCGTCCTGGGGCGGAGGGGGGTGGGGGGGTGGGAGCAAGAACTGAGCTTTTTGTTTGCAGCTCGAGTCCGGAGAGCTGGATTCCCTGGCACGGATTCTCCCCGCCGAGTGGATTCCCCAGCTGCAGGCAGGCGGGAGCCCTTCCAAGAGCTGCTCGGGGCGCGGCTTGGCTGCTGCGCCCCGGCGGGCGGCTCGGCCCCGCGTCCCGGCCCCGGAGCGCGGCCTCGGTGGAACGGCCGGGGGAGGAGCCGGGTGCGCAGGCTGCGTCCGGAAGGGACCCAAGTCGGCGAGTGGCGAGCAAACCGGGCGGAAACTCGTTCTTCCCACACTCTGCCCCAGGGGATGCAGGCGGGGAAAGAGGAGACGGCGGAGGGACCGCAGGCCCCGGCGGGGGGAGGGGGAAACGCTAAGTGGCTCCGCGTCTGGTCAGCCGGAGGAGCCCGGGACGCCAAGTGAGAAACGCGGGGATTAAAAACAGCTGTACGCGGCGGACGCGCCGGGCTGGGGGCGGGGGTGGATTACCGGTCGAGCAAACGGGATTTGCAGACAGAGACCTTTTTATTTTAGACGAAGACACCAGTCGCTTCTGCGCAGCGGGAGCGCGGCTTGTCTTACAGGTTTTTAAGTCGCTTGCTCTTCCAGGTGCCACCCTTCGGGAAGCTGGGGCAGCGCGGAGGCCGCCAGCACCCTGCAGAAGTTTTGGGGAGCACGAGGTTGTCTGCCAGGAGCCGTCGGCGGGCCACGGTCGGCGCAGGCTGGGTCAACCCATTGCAGCCGCCGCCCCGCTGGCCGCGGGGAGAGGCACCGCCCCCGCTGGGGTCTGAACCAAAGGCCCTGCAGGAGCCAGGAGAGAGCTCAGAACTGGCTCTGGCACCAGGGAAGTGTCTGTCAGACCTTGGTGGTTTAGTCCCATCAGCTTCCCTCCCTAGGGAGGCTCTGCACGCGAGCCTCTATATAATAAGCTTCCCAGGTACCTGCTACATGCGCAGGTAACAGCTACACAGTAACCAGATGTATACCTTCCCAGATCCTTGGGTAACTCACTGCTTACCTTGAGGGGCCCCCCTTGCTCCGGGCCTGGGCTTCCAGCATCTTCAGTCTTTAGGCCCCAGGGTTCCCAGGCCTGGCTCAGTTGGGGAAGTCTTATCATTTGTTATGGATGGAGCCTGGAGCATTTATCAGTGGCTCCTTTCAGGGCCCTGCTGAGAATGGGAATGGGCGAGGCAGAGCTGTTAATTACTATTTGTTCATGCAAACTATCTTGCTAAAAATAAAGGCCCCTTCTCCCTACCCCCCCCCCAAAGTGTTCAGAAAATGTAACTTTAAATGATACTCTGTGGATAATCAAAAGAAAGAGACATGTCTTCCCCTCAAAAGGCTGACAGTCTAGTGGGAAGCGCAAGGCATGGAGAGGCTCGATGATAATATCAGGGAATCCGAGAGAAAGCTGCTGAGATGCAGGTGAGTTTTAATCATCCCAGCCTTTGGCAGTGATTAATTGCCTCATTTACCAACTCATATAGGTAAGTGATAGAGACAGGTTCTGAATTTAAGCAAAGATGAGACAGATCCACGGCAGCATGGTCGGTGAAGACTCACAGGTGAGCAGGGCCCGAGGCCCCAGCTCCAGGGTGATGGGTGTTGCAGAACTGAAGGTAGGCAGTGAAAGGTCCACTTGGCACTCCGAATGAGCAGGCCAAGCGTGCTTGTGGTTTGCTTTGAGTTTTCAGATAAAGGTTGAACTTGGAGAACCAAGTATGTCATTAAGATAAAAGATGAAGTTACCCAGCTAGTCTGGTTTTTCGTTCTCATTGTGAGAATTTTCTGAAACCCTTTTAGCTCCTGACTCCCATCCTCTTTACGAAGGGATGGCTGCCCTAAAGGGTGAGACAGGAGCTTGCACGGTGTGGCACAAGCTGTCCTGATTGGGCCCCAGAAGCTGGTAGGAGGACCTTCAGGCCTTGCTCGAAACCGAGGTTACCCCAGTTTTCCAGAAGGAACATGCAGACAAGCTGCTGGCTTTCAAAGCGAATCTCTGGACCTGCCTGGGATGGAACCGTGGCAGCATCTTTGAGCCCCGGCCTTGGGACTCACACAGAGCATTCCGAGCAGGAAAGAGAATGGAAGCTGAGAGAGGTGGAAGGTGGGAGCGGCAGAAGCAGGAACCAGACAGAGGCCTCCTCTCCTCCTGACTCCTCGCAGAAAACTTGCAGAGAAAGTCAGGGCAGCAGCCAGCGTGAGGGTCACTGTCATTTGGACCAATCACCTCCCCCCCTGGGGCTGTCTTTCCTTTATGGAGGTTTCTAAGAAAGATTCAGAAAGTTATCAGACTCCTGCAGACATTCAGTATCTTTGAATATTTTGGCTGTCTTTGCTGTTATTGCCCAGTGTTTAATATTCTACCAGTAGTCCTGGACTGCAGGTAGTAATGACACACGGGGATTCACGTCAAAAGACACTTGCTTTTCCATAACATTCCTTTCCTTGAAGTAATCCGCCCCGAGCATGTAATCAACCTTGCTTAAAATAGATACAGTGCATGTAATTAAACTTGCTTAAAATAGATACAGAGTGCCATCTTTCACATAAGTACAGTCAGTTCCTGATAGGTGTCCCTCACACCCTCAACCCGATTTCTGTAAGAGTCAGCTTTTGAGATCTCCAGATAAAATGATAACACACTTGTGTGTGTATATAAAGTTTTTCTGGAAAAGTGTGAAAACTGTCTTTTTAACAAATGCGTCCCTTTTAAAGGCATGTAACCCTAGGTCAACTTTACAAATGAGTGACATTTAAACACTTCAGAGTGGCACATATGTGACATTCATATGTGCCCCCAATGCTCTCCATGTTTGTAACACCGCACATTCAGGTGTTCGGTTTACTTTCATCTTTTCCTTCCAGGAGTTAAAGTGGTATTTTGCTTGAATCTGGCGGCACTTGGAGTCCCTGGTAATGAAGAGCAAACACTCCAAAACTGCATTGGCTCTGAATCCTTACTGCTGCTGGTGAGCAGGCAAGAGGCCTGTAGTGAGATTTAGCATGTGCCAAGTCCCAGGACGAGCCGTGGGAATGCTGTGGCTGATACGTACAGCACAGACCTCAGGGCGCGCCAGCTCAGTGGAGAGGCTCATGGGCAAGGAGCAGTTGCAGCCGGGTGGTCAGAGCTGTGGGCTGGAGCTGTGGGAGCCCTGGGGAGGTGACCGTGGCCTGAGAGCTGGGGGAAGGCTTGGGGCGGGCGCGGGGCAGGAAGGGCTGAGTGTTACCTAGATGCGGGAGAGCTGGGCTCTCAGGAGGGCAAGCCCTGGGCCATGGGCAGGAGACTGATTTAGGAACCTTCAAAACTCTGTCTGAATCTGTTAGTGAGACATTTTTTTTAATTTTTTTTTTACATCTGTGTTTTTTGACAGTGCCACACAACCCTTGCTTATCCTATGACTTCCAAATAAATATTCCCTATTCCCTTTTGAGGATTTCAGCAGGCAGTTTACATAATCGTCCTTATACCATAACATCAAGAGGTATCTCTGCCTAAATAAACTAGGTGCTACACAAAGAAAGTGTTCTCTGTCTGGTTCTTGCCTTCTAGAACCTTGGAATCTGTGACAGTGGTTAGCGCAGATCGTGTTGATAGAACATCCAGACCAAGGGATTCACGTAGGTAAAATATACTATATATTTTGTAGAGATAAATATACACACTGCACTGCTCTCAGAATAGGGCAGCCTGGGTTCCTGTCCTGAGCCCTGTACTTCAGAGGGCCGCGTTCCAGTCCTCCTCCGGTTGTGTTCCTCCCCATAAGGCCAGGATTTGGGGCTTCCAAAGGGATGTGCTCACCCAGAGCCCACTCCCCCACTCTTGCTCAGGGCTCCTGGGACCCTGGAATTCCCGACTCTACTGCCTAACTCTGCAGGCCTTTTGCCCATCTGTTCTCCTGGGGGCCCGTCATGCCAGGAGTGGATTTGCCCCTCAGACCAAGAGAAGGCCAACGGGCAGCTATGCAAAAAGAATCTGGAGGAGTGAGCTGGGATTTCCACTGGTGACGCTGGAGTCGGTGCTGAAAGAGGGCGTCTCAGGCCAGGGGTCTTCTCTCACCCCGGCTTCTCAAGTATTCGAGACAGGCCTGCCCAGAGAGAACATTTTAGGAGGAGAAAGTACATGGACTTGGATTTAGAAAGGACAGGAGAAAAATTACAGGAGTTTGAAGGAAAGCATTTTTTTAAATGTTAATTCCACCTTATTATAACATAGCCTATATCTAATTTTCTATAAAAAGCAATAATGTTTACTAAAAGCAAGGACGCGGTTGTCTCCATTTAAATGCCTATCTGCTAACTACGTAATGTCTTTGTTTATGGACAGATCCAGGCTTGATCAGGTTCCAGGAGGTTGAAGGATTGATTACGTTTAAATATATAATTTGCATAATCACCAGTGGACGTCGGGGAAGGAATGCTGTTCATTAGAGAAGCTCGAGCCTTGTCGTCTCACTTTTGGAGCACTCGCCCTTTAAATCTCAAGTTTGAGAGGTCAGAGCACAAGCGAGTTGGGGCTGGCTCCGTGGCACAGGCATGTGGTGTAAGGGTTCTCCGGCGTTCCTGCCTGGGCATGGGAGCTTCGTGGGCTTGCCAGGGATGTGCACTGCTTTCTTCCAGGCAGCCTGGGGTCTCTGTGAACTGCAGCTGCAGAAGCAACGGATTCCAGGCCAGGTCTTCAGAAGTTCCTGGAGCTGGCCTGAGTAGGCCCAGGCTGGCCTGGTGCAGGACAGGTTAGGGGAGGAGAGCTCTGGTCAGGCCCCACTGCCGGGAGAGGTGGGCCTGCCAAGCCGGGCTAGAGCAGCTTTCCGGGGCTCACTCAGGGCAGCCTGCAGAAGCAGCATCTGTTTCCTCACCCCACGCGAGCCAGCCCCAGACAGGCAGTGTGGGCCCTCCGCAGATGAAGTGGGAACCGAGAGTCCCCAGTCGTCCTTCACCGTGTTATCAAACAGCTCCCACAACTCCCTCTGTCTGAATGGGCTTTGTCTTTGCCCCAGTCTGAGGCCAGTTTCTTGGCCTTGGGGATTAGGAATGGGAAAAGGAAAACCCCTGGTTTGCAGTCCACCCGCTGGTGCTCCATTTCCCCCTTTAAGGAAACACGGGGATGCAGATCCCCAGGCAGGTGTCCACCTTACTAGATCAGAATCTCGGGGAAGGGGTGAAGCTCCAGGCACCTGCGTCTGGAAACCCCCAGATGATTTTTATGCACACGGAACTTTAAGAAAACTAATAGGCAGTATTTCCAAAACACCTGTTTGCGATTGGCTGGCCGTGTTAGAATAGCAAAGGCAATGATGGTCCCTCGTGTAGAGCTGGGCGCCCGGCAGTGGTTGAAGCGCTCTCTGTAAAATAATTCATTCATTTCCACAGCTCCCTGTGGGGTGGGAACCATTGTTACCCCCATTTTACAGAGGAGGAAACTGAAGAGCTTATTAGAAATACAGGACCCTAGGCCCACCCCCAGAGAACCTGATCAGAACCCCAAGTAGGGCCTGCGACCCTCTATTTAGCACATTCGCAGGTCTATAAGGGCTTATGCAGACGGGAAGTGTCGCCTTTTGGGGGAGCCCAGGGGTAGGCAGAGGACTGAGAGGAGGCAGGGCAAGGCTGGGGGTTAAATGTTCCTGAAACGGTCAGCTAGGAGGACAGTGCCTTCCCGGATACGTGCGATGAGCACCATTTCCTGTAACAGCAGCAGTTCTCTTTTGAGAAGAAAATAATAAAGAATTAAAACCTTTGTGGAAAGCATCAGCCCACATAACCCTGTATGTGCTTAAGTGCTTCTAACACACTGGGTTTTCTGTCCCAGGAAGGTCCCTACCCATCCGTTCGAAGATGCCTGACGATTTGAAACCAATATGTATAAACAGATGGCGTGGCCGCCGGAGCGACAGTGAGTTGTCGGCGCGTCTGGCAGGAGAGCACAGGAAACGCAGTTGTTGACTGAGCATAACGCTCAGGAAATAAGGCCAATCTGGTCACGGCATCGAGTTTGTTTTGGTGTAACTGGAATTTTACGGCAGCAATACAATGACAGCTTCCCTTAGAAGAGAATTGAGTCAGTGTCCAAGGAAAAGCCTTTGGATATAAAAGTGTCTCTTATTTCTGAATAAATATTTAAAAATATCTGTCATCTTTGGGAGTCAGACCTGCCGTTGTATTTTACGGTACAGCTTCCCACTTTTATTTGGATTTCTTCCTATTACGATCATAGCATTTCTTTAGCCGTTTGTGTCCCCACCCGGCAGGAAGGACAGCAGTGGGCTTATTCCATTTTTGTTGCGCTCAGCAGCTGTTGTTGGATTGTCAGAGTTTTTATAGAAAGCTGGAAGGAAAATTTGAAAAATGTTAACAGTTGTCCTTGTGTGGTGAGAAAGTGAATAGTTATTTATACTCTGCTTTTTGGCATTTCTAAAGGATGCATGATTACTATGTATTTCTTTGAAATTAGTTAACAAATTTATAAACCAATGCTTTTCTATCTACTGCCTGGTTTGAACCTCAACACAAGTCTCATGAGGCAGCCAGGTGAGGATTAGTCGTATTTCCAGTTGGGAGAAGATGCTAAGAACTAGAGACGTCAGCTGCCTTCTGGAGTGATCCGCCACTACAGTGACTGAGTGTGGACCACACTCTAAACAGTTGGCTCCTGACCCCAGGTATTTATAGTTGGACTTTGCTAGACTCCCTATGGATGCTCGCCTGTGTATACAACTAATGAGACCAATTCAGGGTGATGTTGAAAATATTCAACAGCTAGTACAGTGAGAACACTGGCCAGGCAGGTTTGGCACTGTCGGAGGAGACCGTGAACGACCAGCCCAGGTGTGGACTTCCCTGCGCTGGATTAAACTTTTCCAGTGGTCCTTCAGATGTCTTTTTCTTTTTAAATATTTTTATTATTATTATTGATTTTTAGAGAGAGAGGAAGGGAGAGAGAGAAACATCGATGTGAAAGTGGAACATCAGTCACCTGCCTCCTACAGCCCCCGACCCGGGGATCAAGACGGAAACCCAGGCATGTGCCCTGACCAGAATCTAACCAGCAACCTTTCGGCGCATGGGATGACTCCCACCAACGGAGCCACACCGGCCAGGGCTTTTTTATTTTCTTAATAACTACAGTATTAAAGACAATTTGCTGGGGTACAATCAGCAGTAACCATGAGATACAACACACAAAGCCTTCCTGGGACCAAGCTCTCCCAAATTACACACTTACCTGGGGCCTTTCTCTGGACCCAGGTGCATCCCAGTTGCTCAAACTCAACAACAACCTTGGTGGGCAGGTGACCATGATCAACCTGGAAAAAAACAGGAGTTTCACTTTCAATTTCTAATTCAGAAATTCTCTCCCACTCTCTTAGGTGGGCTGACAGTTACATCTGAAAGGAATTTAATCTTAAAAAATTACTAGTTTTCTCACAACTTGATCTGAGTTATAATTAATGGTTTGGAAATATTTGGAGAGGGCACCTCTTTTGATGAGTATAGGCTTTAAGGATTAACAACTCATCCTGTAAATTTTTAATAAATTATTATCAAAACCTGGATGTATGTGTGTCACCCCCCTCACCCCCTTACCCTGTCACTGCTCCCCCCGAGCTGAGATGTCTCCTTTGTCTAATGTCACTGAACAGGGTGGCAATTTCATACCCATGCCACTGGGAACTGTGGCTATGCCCTGGCAAGAAACAGTCTGTCAGTCACACTAATGGAAATAATCTTGGACAGTCCAATAATTGACTGTATACAGTGTAAATCCCCTCAAAGTGTTAGCAGATTTCATCAAAAGTCCAAATGTTTTCCACTTAAGACCGGGAACCTGGCAGGAAAGGAAATTAGAGGAAGGAAGCCTCCGTCCCCTTTTCAGAGTCTCTCTAATTTTCTATAAAGGTTTGCACTTTGATTACGCTTAGTAGTGCCACATGCTGGAGTGGGACTCAAGATCAAAGGTCCCAGCCACAGCGCTGGCTCTCGCTGGAGGCAGCACAAACGTGTCTGTTGGTCAAGTGCTAATAAATATGTAAGGACAGCCCTCCAGCCTCCTGTGTGTTCCCGCTGAATTTCCAAAACACAACTGATCTGTCCCAAATGTGAATGATTTTAGCATCGTTTTTTACTGTGGGCTATCATACGTTGTAGGTTGGAAAAAAAAGTGGTTATAACCACTTAAAGATATTTGGACCTAAAGAATGAACCTCGGGCAAATCTAAAGCCTAAGCCTTCGGAAGGATACTCCGTGAACCTGCCTTTCATTTCACCCAGCCCCCTGGTTGACACTCAGAAGCACTCTGGGCTTGTTTTGCACCCTCTGAGGGTAATAGGCACGTTAGCAGAGTCTCTGGAACAACCTAGGGGGCAGAGAGCCAGAGGGTGTAAGCGCCCATGAGCGAGCTTCTAGGCCGCGGCGGGATCCTCGTCGCTCAGGATAGTACCATCCGCACCCACTGCCTCTGTGGTCCTTTGGGGGCCTGGGGAGCTGGGGCTGTGCCTAGGAGCACCTTGTCTCGCCTTCTCTAGGGAGATGTGACCATTTCCATATGTTTCCACATCAGTTGCCACGATAGCCGGTGCCTTGAACAAGCAGTTCAGTGACAAAGCAACCTGCTTTGTACTCCCCAGTATTTTTCAGAATCCACTCCACGGGAGGTTTCTTTTCCATCACCTGGATGGGAACTCAGGCAGACTCCCGAGCTCTCTGGTCACCCTTAACTAATGTAGGTGGAGCTCCAGTCACTTCAAATCACAAAACACACCCTTATTTTAGTAATTAACATTCATGGAGTAACCAAAACATTGCTCTGCAGATGAACCTCCTTCTTGTCCCGTAAGCAAGTGGGGATACAGTAGGGGTGAGGTTCAGGTCAGCTTCTCTCTCTGCCACCAACAGATTCTGTCCCCCCAGAATGGGGACGTAGGGAGACAGAGTAGTAAGAAACATGGAAACGTCTTTCTTGATTGATATTGTTGTGGTCAGTCTCCTCCAGGCTTGACAGATGTTTTAAGCTAAGTCTCTTGTTCGGGTTTCTTAAGGGACCCATTGATGAAAGAAGACACCTTCATGAACATCGACTTCTGGATTTCAGCGAATGACAGGCTCCCAGAGAGGCAAAGCCAAGGCCTTCACAGCCAGGAGCACGAGGGATGCCGTGACTGCAATGGGCAGAGCGCCTGGAGCAGCAGGCAGGATACTTTAGCACACAGGATCTTAAATGTTGGCTCATGGCTCATGGTGGCCCTAACACCAAAAGAGATGGACAGTCCACTAAGAATTAGTTGACTCATGTAACTGGAAAATCCCTAGGTCCAGTGGCCAGAAAACCTGAGTTGTTTAATGGAAGGTGACAGGCTGTTACCCAAGCCTCGGACTTGAATCTGTTCAAAGGCAGAAATCTTCAGGTCAGATTCTCAAACTGTGTCCAAGGACTAGCAGCAGCAGCACCTGGGAGTTCCTTAGAGATGCAAGTTTTCAGGCCCTCCCCAGCCTTACTGACACGGACGGTCTTCGTTTTAGCCAGCACTTCAGCTGAACGGATGCATGCTGAGTTCTGAGACCTCCCTAGATGAAGGACCATACAACATTGCCATACATGTCCAGCATAAATCTTCAAGTCTTCTCCAGAAGACCTGCAGCCATTCACCAGGGCGACTGTGCACAGAGGAAAGGGGACTAGGTCTTCTAGAGATTTCTGGACATTGATTCTGAGTCAGTGCTAATCTCCAAAGTCCCAAATAGCCTCTGGACTCCTGGAGTGGGGGAGGGGTGTCGTTTGTGGAAATCAGGTGATAAATGAAATTTAGCTTGTGGCTGTCTCACAGGGTCCCAATGGGTCCACTCAGCCACACTGTGTGCATTTTCCCATTCCTGAATGGACTTGTCATCGGTCATCCTCAGCAACTATAGGAACCCCCATATTGGTTCCCTAGCCCGTGTAGGGCCACATGGAAATGTCCTGAGATCTCCTCTTCCTATAGGAGAGTAAACTGAAAGTAATGCCCTACCCCTGGGGGAACTACAGAGATTCTTATTTCCATCTAACTCTTGAAGCACTCGGGTTATTCGACCGTATCTGCATTTAGCTCATCTGTTTGGCATGTGCACAAGTAGGATAGTTATTGGGGAATGACTGTGGATGCTTGTAAAATTATTCAGGTATTGGACCAGATGTAGTCTCTTTAGTGGATGATACAAGAGAGCTCCTGGCACTTTGTATGCAGCTATTGATCTGGCAGATGCTTTTCCCCCTTCAATACTAAATTAGGGACGCTCGCCAGATGGAGCGTGCTTTCAACTACCAGGATCGCACAACACCCTCCCTGTCGTAACCCCAGGCCTATGTTGACTCTTCTGCTCTCTGACAAGGTCTCGTCTGCATGGGCTTGATCATCTCGATATTCCTCAGAATATCATGCCGATACGTTACTTTATTGACACGGTGAGCAGGAAATGGCCTAGATGCCTTAATAAGACATATGTATGCCAGAGGGTGGGAGAGAAACCCCGAGAAAAATCAAAGGCCAATTACCTCAGCGAAGATTCTAGGGGTCCAGTGGTCTGGGAAAATATTGCCGTTTCCCCTTGAAAATGAAAGGAAATTACTGCACTTGATCCCAGTTCCCACTAAGAAAGAGCTACAATGGTTTCGACCTCTTTTGATTTGGGGGATAACAGGTTTTTTTGAGTGTGTTTTTCATAGCACTGTTCTGAGTAATCCCCGAAGCTGCTGGTTTTGTGTGGGAACCAGAGCAAAGGGAGGCTCACTAGCAGGATTTCTCAACCTTGGCACTGTTGACATTTTGGGGACAAATAATTCTTCGATGTGGGAGGCTATCCCAACAACTGTAGGATGTTTATCAGCATCCCTCTCTTCTACTCACTAGATTCCAGTAGCAGCACTACCCCCAGTTGTGACAACCAGACATCTCTACAGACATTGTCAAACATCCTTGCCGGGAACAAATTGCCCCCATTTGAGGCCCGCTGGTCTACATCTAGTTAAGCCCGGGGGTGAGTAAAGCACTGGCTGACAGCTGGACTGCAGCCTTGTGAGAGACCCTGAGCCAGATCCTTCCAGCTAAGCTGTTCTCAGATTCCTGACGCTCAGAAACCATGTGAGATAATAAAGGCTTGTTGGATAATTTGTTACACAGCAGTAGATGACTAATACGGGTTGGACATGCACAGCGGCAATCTATCATCCAGAGTAAACAGTGTATACCAGAGGAGGCTTGAGCAGGCCCTGAATATACAAGTAATCATGAGCGTGTAGCTTGGACTCCCACAGCACCTCCTCTGGCTGCAATTTAATTCCACCTCAACCCACACCTCTGTCCTTTGGGGACTGACAGTTGACAGAGGAAATAAACATTTGGGCCAGGTTCACAGATGGTCCCTTACCATTGGAAGACACCGGGTGGATATGGGCCGCTAAAACATCAGGAATGTGGTAAGGGAAGTTCTCTCAAGGCTCAACACTGAGCTCTTGTCCACTTTGTCTAGATGGAGAGATGGCCAGAGGCAGGGGAGTCAAAGAACTTACCTGTGTAAATGCAGAACCCATGGACACAGACAATGTGTGTGGGGAAGGCCTGAGGCTGGGGCAGATGTGGGGTGGTGGGGACCAACGCGGGGGGGGAAGGGGACATGTGTAATACTTTCAACAATAAAGAAAAAAAGTCATGGGTAACTAGTGGTTTGGCCCGCATATTGGTGACAAAGAAGTCTGAAGAAAAGGTTTGCAGATGGATCTGTTCGTATGGGCACTGTCCTGCGTGAACGCTTCCCATAGGGCACCCTCGGATGAGGGTCTCGATAATCAATTGGACGGGAAGGGCCGTCCTGTGAATGCCAGTTCCACCCCCTTCCCAGCCACCCTGAGGCTTGCTTCGTGGGCTCACGCAGAGTGTGGCCATTGCGTCAAGGACAGGAGCTGGGCACAGACTTAACAATATGGACTTCCTCCCGCCGAGGCTGATCTGGCTCCTGTCCCTACTGAACGCCTAATCTGCTGACAGCAGAGACCAGCCAGCTGTCATTCCCTGACGTGGCATCATTCCCAGGGAGACCGGCCAGCCACCTGGTAGCGAGTTTATTACACCGAACTCTCTCTATCATGGAAAAAAGTCATTGAAATAGTATTGCAAACTGCAAGTCGACGAACGTCTCAGACCCTTCAGAAAGGATTTAAGTCACCCTGCCAGGAAAGAGCCCCAAACCACCGAGATGCTGGTAAAAGGCAAAGGGAACATGGAACGGCTATGGGAAGAAGCTCATTATTAATTATTGTTCAACTGTTATCTTTATCAGTCAACTCGTTTCGTTACCAGCTGCAAAAACAAGAACTTCAGTGGCCGTGCATCGTTTCTTCTTTGCTTGTTATGTATAATACTGAGTGTGATTGATGGTAACTTCACAATGTAGCCTTCAGGCTGCAGAATATCCAAAGGTCAACGGCAACAAGAAGAGAGGAGGGATTATAGTTAATAATATTGTAGTAACTATGTACGGGGCCAAGTGGGTACTGGAAATATCAGGGGGAAATACTTTGTATATGATGGTCTAACCACTATGCTGCACACCTGAAACTAATACAAAATAATATTGAGTATACGCTGAAATTGAAAGGCAAAGTTAAAAGAGAAAAAGAGAGAAGGGGAGCTGACATCACCGACAGGCGAGCGCAGCGGCTGCTCGCAGCGGTCCCACGCGCCCCCCGCTCTGGGGAGAGTGAGCCCGCGTTTCGCTGTGCGAGGGATCCAGCTGCGCTGTCGGTGGGAGGAGGGTGCTGCTGGGTGGGTGCAACGGCACCTGTGGATCTGAGTGCTGAAAGGGAGGATGCGCCCGATTGTTCCTCTTGGCTGTTAGATCCAAATTCAGCTTTCTAGGTACCCTCCACCCCCTTTCCTAGACTCACTCATGCAGCCGATTTCACGGTGGATTCTTCCAGCGTGGGCGCAGGCCGTAGGTGCCAGTGTGGGAGGAAGAGATGAACCACGTCTCGGCTAAAGGCGGCAGCAGGGACGGGGAGCTGCCGGGGTGGTTCCAGCAGCAGCAGCAGTGAGGATCCAGCTAAGGGACAGTGCAGCTTCCCAGGCTTTAGGGACTTCCAGCAGTTTTTAACAAGCGTCATACATTGCATTCTTCTCTGCTTGAGTGGTTTCTACCTTCCTGCGTGGACACTGTGTGATCCTGAGATCTCTCCATACTCGTACAAAGTGAGCTTTTCTGTTCTCTACTTTAAAAAATAAAGGAATGCATCATGTTTATATAAGACTCGGATCATGGATATTCAAGTGGCTCTCAATCGCCTCCCTTTAGTAAGAGCAATAAGGACATCTCCATTTTAGGAAAGTATTGTCAGCGCATATATTTGGCAATGCTTGTGTCTTCCCCCACTTGGAATTATACCCACCCAAACTCTTGTGCAAGGATCTGAATGGCTGAAATGGGATTAAACTAGACTCTGGAATTCAGCTAGTTATTTATTGCTTCATAAGTATTCTAAAATAGCGCCCTCGTACATGCTAGCTTATCTCTTGCAAACGAATTGCAAGCTCCTTAAGGCTTGACATTGGGTCACCTTTTGAATGTGTGAAGATGGTGTTTGTGGCCCAGGTGGGGGAGGTTAGTAGGACCTCTCCCCTCCATGATTAATATCATCTGAATCCATCACCTGCCCTGCAGTCTGGGAAGAGCACTGTGTCCCTTCGTGTGCATAGGGCTCGGCTTTTCCCTTGAGAAAGGAGCCAGTGACCCAATGACACAGCCCATACTGCAACGTAGGGATGTGGCTCACATCAGGGTCCAGTTAATTTTATTATTGCTCTTCTCCTAAATGCCTTTCATGGAGGCAGTGCTTGTTAGAAACTATTTTTCCTCAATTATAAAATATTTTATATTTTTAAACATTATTTTATTTTATTACCATTTAATTTTTTTCAATTATAGTTTACATTCAATATTATTTTGTATTAGTTCCAGGTGTACAGCCTAGTGGTTAGACAATCTGATGGCTGCCGGAGGTGTGGGGGGACCCGGGGACTGGGTGAAAAAGGTGAAGGGATTGAGAACTACAGATAGGCAGTTACAAACTAGTCAGGGGGATATAAAGTACAGCCTAGGGAATATAGTCAGTAATATTGTAATAATAATGATGTATGGTGTCAGGTGGGTACTGGAAATACCCAGGGGAACGCTTTGTAAAGCAGATGATTGTCTAACTGCTGTACTCTACACCTGAAACTAATACAAAATGATATTGAATGTAAACTGTAATTGAAAAAAAAAGTTTAATAAAATAAAATATGAAATATTTTAAATGATTTGTGGGCAGTGCTCTCATTCAGCCTGTGCAGTTAGTCACCTGGGTCCACCTTGGAGCTGGCCAGCTGCCTGGACCAGCACAACGGGCTCGACCGCACGGGGCTGCCTCGGTCCCCATCGCAGCCACCTGATACTCAGCTTCCGCTGGACGAAAGAATGAAGCCTGGTCAGCTCTTTCCTACCACCAGCCCACAACTCTGTTTTCTGATTTTATCTCCTTTAATTAATTAAACAGCACTTTCGCTATCCTCTCATCTTTTAGGCATTCAGACCATTCCGGCATTCTGCTTCCAGCTCCTAGACTTGTTTGAACTTTCTACAATGGGAAAGGTAGGGTCTTGTTTACAGTTGCCATGCCAACCCCGGCCAGCCCTTTCCCTACCAGGATTTTTCTTCAGTGCTCTCCACTTTCACAGCAACTTGGAGTGTGACAGGAATCCTCAAACATTCCCCAGCACCTCGGCCAGCAGGGCCATGGGGCTGCCCCCATCCCTGAAGCGACAATCCAGCCGTGTGCCACGAGGGCTCCTTTCATAATCTTCAACATAATCCCTTCAGGGCACGAACCCCCGGCCAATCTAAGCTGCTAGGGTATGAAAATTCTAATTAAGGGCAAAATCCAAAGCTGCTTCTGGTGACCGTGCTATTACACTGTCAGCCAGATTAACAAAATCCATTTCCAATAACCCAGCTAACGCTGGTAAGAAATCAATAGCCAAGTCCACTTAACTCCTAAAAGCATCGAGCCTAGTCGATCCCATTTCCTGTTTGTGGTGCTGAATCCTAAGAAGCTATGCATGGATTATATTTTTAAACAGTCGAAAAAATGAGAAGGCATGAAAAGGAAATTTTTTTTTGCTTTTTGTATTTCAGGAATAGTCACACTTAACATTTACGATCACTGCAGTTAACACGATAGTTTACAAGGAACGTTTGACACACGAAACAGCAGTTACCTGAGATAAATAAGGCACTGCTTTGCTCGTTTCCCAGGTAGCCACGGGCACAGGTTCAGATCCAGCTGGATCATACACACATTGTATGGTAATTGGTTTTAAAGCGATCAAAACAGAAGCAACATGGAAACTCCACAGCCAGGGCCTCAGTGGCACCTTGGAGATCTCATAGCGCGTAAGCTTTTCTGTCACTGGAATTGCACTTTGGAGGTTGTGAAGCGGCCCAGGGGCTTAGGAGAAGCCCCAGGTCTGACATCACCACAAATCAACTTTACCTCTGCTCCGGTTCAAAGAAAACCCAGAACACTCTTGAGGTCTCCACCTGACTTTCAGTCCCGGCCCCGGTTCCTGTGGGGGAATCACCGGCCGTCTCGTGAGCTGTCAGCACTTTCGGAGACAGACTTGCCTCTCTGGGAAAAGACGGCACAGCAGTCTGGATTTTAATTTATAATTTCATTACGAATAAGAGAGACTTAGAAAAACAAGTCACTGAAGAATCACTGCACGGCTTCGTCTGGGACTTGGCCAACAGCTGTTGGAGTTCTGTTAAATCAGCTTTTTCTAACTACGGAAAGCAGAGGTTGAAATTTTATATTTTCCCAAATCCTCGGCTACTGGATCAAGAAGCTAAAAAATGATGAAAAATAAAACAATACGGAGTATTTTCAGAATTCTACATGCACTTTTGCTTTGCTCACCCCCAAATGGAGAGAAGTGAGAAATGTCACTGCAGCCTATCTAATTTGAAGTACACCCCTCTTACTGGGGTCTGGAACCCTCTTCTGGGAGCAACGTAGGGGGAGCGATCTGTTTGCACTTGCCGGCAGGCCCGGCCTGTACCCGACAAAAAAGCGCCACCAGGACAGGAGATGCATTTTGCATCTGTAATGGAAGAAAGGGCTGACTTCCGAAATGCCTCCTGGTAGTTTGCAAATTTAAAGCAAGCTGGATGAAAATCTATTTCAAGAGTCTCATTGCTCCTAAGGAGTGAAACTAGGTCAAATTTTTCCTCCTTAACTGCGAGATAGAGAGAGAATTCTGTGTCACACCAATCGCCCCAGCATTCAAAAGTTGGCCAGACTCTCAGTTTCCCGTTAGAGAACATCTCAGTCCATTCGACAGTGAATATTAATGAACACTTATGAAGTGCCAGTGCTCAACTAGGAGCTGTGAGGCAGGGTTGGACACAACAGGCCGAAGACCCTGCCTTTGGAGAGCTCCTGTAGCTGCTCTTCAGGGCTTCTGGAATGAGCGGAAACATTAACAAAGTGTTGCCATGATGAACAAGCTGGGATTCTTCACTGCATGGCGGAAATCACAAATGTAACAAAAGCATAAATTAAAAAATTGCTACACGGAGAACTTGTGCAGCATTCCAGCCTTTTCTGCCACACCTAGATCCCTGAATCCCTCACTATTGTGCTGAACAGAAGTCTTCTGTTTATTTGTCCTGTGGAAATAGGGTTGTTTTCTGGAAACCATCTTGCCAAAGGGGCAAAAAAAAAAAATCTTCTGGGGAGATTCAGACATGGAGCTGTAAATGATTCTGGCAGGATGAGTGCTAAAGGGAGAGGATATTAGCAATTAGAAAATGGCCTTGTTGCCGGAGGCTACACATGCTGGCATCAGGAGCCACATGCGGGAATTAGGCCGAGGACATGTGCGGGTCTGGGAAAGCTCACGGCCTCCGGCAGTCCACCTGGAGATGCCTGCAGGGCAGCCGGCGAGGCAGCTGCAGGCACCTTTCATTGTGCCCTGGGTGGGGGCCCTGTTGGGAACCGCAGAGTCTGGGGGGAGGGCTGAGCAAGCGTGGGCACAGGCCCGCGGGCTCCGCTCCATCCCGCCCGCCTCCAGCGCCCTATCACGCCACCTCCTCATCTGGAAAAGATCCAAGGAGAACATTCCCAGGGCTGCAGGGGAAGGGGAACGAAGCAGAGAAGCGGCAGGAGGAGAAAAAGGAAGACAGGGGCTACTCCTCTGCTTTGCAACAGATTTGAGGTTTGGGGCTGTGCCGGCGAAGGCGCAGCTGCTTCTGTCCGCAGGCGCGTCCCACCCACCTGGGCACCTGGGCTCCCTTCCCCATCTGGCTCTAATCATCTCAGCCAAACTGAGGCTTGTTTGTTGGTGGCGGTGGTTTTTTGGGGTTGTTTTTTTTTTCCCCCTTTTCAATTTCCCATTCATTTTTCCTGCCTTAGGTTTGTTTTCCTTTCAATAACGCAAATCTTGAATAAATTCGTGGGCAAAAGTAGCTTCAACAACCAGCCCCCAAACATCAGCAGGCGATAACAAGGTTGGTTCACTTGTAAAATCTGCATTTACTCCAAAAACACTTAAGGAGGGGGCCTTCCCTTTCGGCCACGAACATGCCCTTCTATGCTTGGGGGGGGGTCTAAGAGGACAAGCAGCAAAGACCCCTGCACTCTTCCAGAAAGAGCCAACCCCGGAGCAGGGAGAAGGGTTGGAGGCTGCGTCGCAGGAGAGCTTAGGCTGGCTGCCTGGTCTGATTTCTATGAAGTCATTTCCGATTTTTTAAAAACCTGGGTCCATATTTATTTTCACAGTTGAAGAGTTTATAATCCGGGACATTGAAAAGAAATGTGTTTTATATTTTCTAACCGAAGGTTGTGCTCTTAGAGGTTTCATTGTGTTACAAAGTGGCCTGGCTCCTTCCAGCAGCCCCAAGTTGTAGACATTGAATCAAGCTGAGTCATTCACCCAGACAGAGCATGAGGAGGAACTGGAACAGCTGCAAGAGGTAAAAGCAGAGACCCAAGAGAAACAAAATGCCCCGCTAGGAAATGTTCCAGCACCTCGAGCCCACGTGGAAGGGGGAGAATGTCACGGGCACCGTCCTGCGACTGAGGACAAAGCCCTGGGCACTGTGAAATAAGAGCATTTCCCTGGGTTAGAGAGAGGGCTTTGGCATCCTGGAGCCAGGGGCCAGTGGGGGCTGGCCGGTCAGCTGCTATTACGGTCTCAGTCTACAGGGTTTGGTGGCACGTGGACCTCCCCTCAATAAGATTCAGTGGCTGCTGAGCACCTCCTGTGGCCTTTGAAAGCACCAGTTGCTTTCTGACCGTTTTGCCGAAGATGCTAAAACCAGTTAGAGATACAGTGAGTCTCAGTGAGTCAAAAGATGACATCAAAAGTTGCAATATGATTAAGTGAAGTAAACAGGACATGGCATTGTCTCAAAACTGTAAAAGAATCTGCAAATAATATAGGGCTAGAAGGATTTGTATTAAAAGTTTACAAGTGATTATATCTGTGTTATGAGCTTCTGGGTCACTCTGTGTTCGAAATATTCCCATTTCTATGTGTTAACTCTTACTTCTCAGTGCGGCATAAATACGCGGGTTCGGTCCAGCCTTTATTCCAGAAATTCTTTTCTGAACACATGTTGTGTGTTCATTACCCTGTCGGGGAAGCAAAGCTGAGCTGGTCCCCAGGCTTTACCTTGAAATCCTGCCCTCCTCGGCTGGGACATCAGCAGCCCCTCCTCCCGGATCAGATCATGAGCTTTCGTTCCCTTCTCAGGGTCTGGGCCCCGGCTGGGCCTGCAGCGTTGGTCCCACGCTCTCTCAAGTACAGGGGGGACGCCTTCCTGCCCTTCCTCAGACTCCGCTCAGAGGTCCGCCTGCCTGGAAGGCCTTTCCTGACCACCCAGTGCCATCAGGCCCTCACCTCCCATCACACTTGATTCCCCTTAGCGCTTTGATTTTCTTCACGGCACCTGTCCACATGCACCTCTGTAAGTATTGTTTTGTTTTGTTTGTTTTGTGGGAGGCAGCAAAAATTACACTCAGAGACTGAGTCTGTCCTCGCCAGCAATCTAGTTAGCACAGGTTTGCTGAGGAATGATCATGTCACAAGCCAAGAGCAAGCAGGATAATACCTCCTAATAAACCAAATAAAGAACGAACATACTCCAGACAAAGGACAGATTAATCACATTATTGTTCCAGGCAAGGCAAGAGGAAGGAACAAAGTCCAAATTGAACACGCGGTGTACCCGTTCATACCAACCAGGAGGCACTCCTGCGAGAAGGCAACCGGCCGCAGCTGTTTTCCAGCTGCCGGGGCAGAAGTCAGAGCCCCCCGTTGCTATAGCACGTTGCTGGGGAAGGAAAGGCCAGCGTCAGCCGGAGGACTGAGCTGCTCCTGAGGCCACCGCACAGCGTAACACCACTGCCGACCGAGGACTCGCCTTGGCCACAGCGGGAGCCAACGTCTCAAGGGTCTGCAGAGGGATTTGAGGTTAGCGAACCTCGCTCAAACCAAAACTCTCGAATAGTCCAAACTGTCAGTCTTTATAGTCTAAATGCCCTCTTACCATAGCCGCTTCTCCGCATGTTCTTATTGATAATACGCCCCCCCCCCCCCCGGCAGGGGGGTCCCTCCTCAGCTGAGCTGCTGCTCGCTGGTCAGCCACAGGGGATGTGGAATGATGACATCCGGACACCAACTTACTTCACGCCTGTATCAGAGCCACTCTTTTTGGCCTTGGTCATAGACAAGTGGATTAAAACGACTTAAGTCGTAAACAAGTGGGTTTGAAATCATAGTAACGCAAATCAATACGCAAAAGCTACGGGTGTAGTTGAGCACCGGCTTTCCGCCAGAATGGACTTCCTTGGGGATCGTCTTCAGCCTGGTTCGTGGCTGTATTTCTATGATCTAGAACAGTGCCTGGCACATAGTAGGCACTCAATAAATACTGTGAACTTGCAGTCAGGTTCTCTTCCTCAAGGGAAAGGTAATATGTGTATTTAAATATATCAAGGGTGAATATCAATCTACAGATTCAGATGATGATATAGTGTGTCTATTTTCTACAAGATTTTTTAAAAAATCTCATCTCAGTTTTGCTCTGCTCTCTACCCCCACCTGCCAGAGGGCTCTGTCAAGATTCCAAGAGTCCTACGCAGCGACAAGGGTTTTGGAGAAGGGCCTCTGCTACTCAGCCCATCCCATTGTGTCTGTCCCCTTCATTCCTAGTGGCCGTCTGCTGCTTCTGGGCAAGGCTGGGAATGTCAGCACCGATGGCCTCAGCTCCCCAGATGCTCCACACCAAGGTCTTCCTCTCTGGGGTCTTGCCCCAGCATGGGCCCCGCCAGGAAGCAGAACCTGCAGAACTTGCCCGTCCCCTAACTATTTCTCCCCTGTCTTCCCAAACCACTAAGCTTTCCTCCAGCCCTATTCTCCCCCTTGGGCTTCTGGTTTTCAGAAAACAAAAGCCAGAGACTCCTTCGGCCTGTCATCCTGTCCCTTGCCTCCCTGACGCAAGCGATGTGGGGTCAGCTACCTGCTCAGATGCGGAACAAAGAAGAAAAACTTCAGATGACTCTGAGACAAGGCAGAGATGTGTGTTGCAGAGGGAGCTGGAAAACGCGGAGAAGACAGCGAATGTACCGAGGCAGGGGTGGGTAGAGAGGAGCCAAGGCAGAGGGAGGCTGAGGGTAGCCTGCACTTCGAGTGAGCCCGCGAGGCTGGGCGGGCTTTCATTTCATCAGGCGAGGGGGATGGAAAGAGGCCGGAGCAAAGAGAAAACAGTATAGGGCTGAGGGCAAATAATCTCCGACTGGGTGCATTTGAGCAGTGGGAAAAGAAGTCTCCCCAAAGTAGTTTGGAGTCAGTTTGTGACAAGCCTCCCAAGCCTGTGTGCTTTGAGGTTAACTTGGTGGCACTGAGTTGTGCATTAGAAAATGAAATAGCAACACTGTCTAGGATGGATTCATGGCTGGGACCGGTGATGATGGGAAGGGAGACGTTTCCATAGGCCATGCAAGGGTCTAGAAATAGGAGGGGGAAGAAGGGAGCAGCAGAAGATGTCCCTGAAGCGGGACAAGCGGGACCCCTGGTTGAATACAAGAGCAGGGCAAGGGAAGGGTGATGAAGGCCAGAACGGGGTGTTCCCAGGAGGCAAGGGGAAACCACGCAGCTGGCTTGGGGGAAAGATGACCCGCCTCGTCGCGATGAACCTGAGTTTCCATCAGCGAGGTTGGAGCCGTGGGCGGGACGCTCAGAAGAGAGGTGGTGACCTTCCTGTGATAGGAAGAAACTTGGGCAGTGACGCCGCCTCGGTCCACTGGGGTGCGGGAGGAAACCCGAGGGATCCGGTGTCGGATTGCTTCGTCTCAGTAAGTCGGAAACAAGGCCGCTTGCTGAGATTAAGGGCAGCAGTCACCGTGTCATGCCGGAGCTTGAGAGTGGACACAATTTGAAACAGCTGCCCTGGGGAACATGAAAAGGGTCCATTCCCGGGGAACATGAAAAGAGCAGACCCACGCAACCTCAAGTTTGCTCTCCAATAAATACAGATTCCTTTGATGGTGGTTTTCTGAAATCTGTCCAGACAGATGTGAGAAGAAATAGCCTTTAAATTGTGTATCTAGTTTGAAGAATATCTGAATTTTATCACTTTGATTTCTGCTAGTAAATTATTTCTTCCTTACCTATTTTTATGCCACTCACTGGGATTTGCTTTTCAGGAATTTATTAAGAGGCCAGAATCCATTCAACATAGTAAACACGGGAAAGTAGCAACTTTTCATTGACAACCTTCCCATCCCCACACTTTCCTTCCCAATGTTGAACCTCTGTCCCCAGAGAAGCTCATTGGGGAGATGGGCGGGCACCCGAAATCCACCTCACTGCCCTCCGGCGATTCAGGAACCCATCTCTGTTGCCCTCCTTCAGGTCTTGTCCAAGTCTTCCCACGCCCCCTTGTCTCTCTAGAGATGGGCTCTTGTTTTTATTTGATGGTACCTCTGTTGGGAATTTCGGGGTTTGTGTGGAGTGAGAAGCCGAGGAGAACGCCAACCTCTGCGTTTTGAGCCTTTGCCATTCCCGGGGAATTGTTGACATGAATATTTTTTACATCACCTGATATCAGTTTCCAGAACTGAGTGTTTCCTAATAACACTGGATTATTTTTTTATTTTTGTTAATTCTCACCTGAGGATATTTTTTCCATTGATTTGTAGAGACAGGGGAAGGGAGGGAGAGATGGGGAAGAAGAGAGAGAGAGACATAGAGATACAGAGAGAGTGAGAGAGAGAAACATCAATGTGAGAGAGACACATCGATTGGTTGCCTCCCACATGGGCCTGGACCAGGCTGGGGATTGAACCTGCAACCCAGGTGCATGCCCTTGACCAGGAATCACACCTCCTGTGTGTGGGCCAGTACCCTAACCACTGATCCACACTGGCCAGGGCAACACTAGAATATTGAATGTTTTGTCTTGTCCTGATAATGCTTCCAAATTGAATATGTGACCATCAACTCTTTTTACTCCAGACCAAGGAGAAAAAAAATGTTTTCCACTGAAGAGTTGAAAAATCACAGGAAATTTGGAATCGGGCTTCAGAACCCCATGTTCCCTGGGCTGGTGCACGTGTCTCTTCTCTCTGACCAGCCAGCAAGGGAAGGACACGTTCTAGGTCAACGCTACGCAGAGCTTGGTTACTTACGAGGCCAAAAGAGAACTGCACTTCTCATAAGAGACTAGAATTCTTTAAGACCTGTCCTTAGACTTTAGGCTAACACATGTGAAGGTTTTCCAGGGGCATAAGGGACTCCTTGGAGGGACTGCCATCTTGTTAGAGATCCGTTGTCCTCTGTCCCTCACGGCTCTACCGAGGAAAATACATTCTGGTGACATTTCACCCTGAACAAACCACCTCACTTGACTAAACAAAATCCCTCTCCACTCTTCCCTCCACCCTGTCCAAGACCGGCTTCCACTTCGAGTGCAATACCACTCCAAGTCTTTTTTTAAAAAAAAAATCAACATATTTTTTCACTTTTGTTTGTTTTCGCCCAAAAGCCTTTGACATTCCCCTCTAGTGAGTCACACTGTGGGAGCATTTCTAAGTGACCTCCTTAAAGCATGTTTCTTTTCCTGGGGGAGATGGGACATTGGTCAAGGACAGCCATCCCAATATGGGAAGTTTAATAAAGAAATGCCGTTTGACCTGCCACCAAAGCCGCTGGACAGATGGGCCTCCAGAACGACAGCCGTCTGCATCTCCCCGACTCCACAGAGACGAGATGGGGCAACGAAGCGTGGTCTTCAGGGGTTTACGCAAATCGGATGGATGTGGGAGCCAGTCCTTGTTCACTGCAGAAGTTTCTGGTAGTCATTTGAGAATCCAGATTTTGCAACAAAATAATTGAACTAGCAGAGGTAGGAGAGTAAAAGTAAGGGCGCTGGAGGCAGGTGCAGGGGTGCCCAGAGCCTCCCTGTCCGCCCGGGACACCGCTGCTCAGGCCCAGGCCTTGGCCAGTGCTAGTCTTTGCCTCCAGAAGCCTCCAGCCTCCCCCCCTCCGCCCCGGGAGTAGTTAGTGTCTGCTCCCAAAGTGCTCCGGCCCTTCCTCTGTGAAAGCAGGGAGCACTCTGGGGCTACAGTGACTTCCACGGTGGTCACCCACCTTCCCGTCACACAGCCCCTCCCCCATTAGAGGGTCCCCGGGGCAGGGAGTGGGCTAAATTTGTCTCTGTATCTGTAGCACCAGATACATAGGAGGGTTAATGTGGTGCATCTCCCCGTGAGATGGTAACCGGGATGGGCCAGGGATCTGGGACTTTCAGCTCAGAATGCCCCCATGGCTACCTGCCTTTTCTATTCTCTTCACACAGCACCCTCCACCCCTCCTCAGTTCTCTTAGGCCCTTAATTCCTTTATCCCGTTCTATTCATGTAAGAAATCTAAGTAGCAGCGAAAACTGCTAGCTGTCCACGCTGCTTCCATGATAAATATTCCCTGGGAAATGAGGAAAATTACCGGCGTGGATTCCCGCTGCACGCCTACTGTGGAGGCTGGCTGGCATCTCCACCGAGCCTTGACTTCCTCGCACGGTGAATGTTTACTGGCTCCTGACTGCCCCAAGGCTTCCAGGCCCCCTTTCTTCTAGTAACAGCACCCTGGGGTGGTTAGGGGAGGGTAAGTGTCTCCCCCCCCCCCCCCTCTCCTCCAGCGCCCGGGGGAATGCAGAGAGGCCCACATCACACTCCCGAACTTGCCAAAAGCCCCTTTGGAATGACCCAACAGGTGGCCTTCCTTGGGCTGCAGTGGATATAAACCGCAGCAGCCTGCTCTCAACTCCTAGGTTTCGGTGTCTTCGAGGCAACGAAATCCATCACTTTCAGGTTAGTTTTCTTAGTGTTTTTAAAACTCTTCACAATGATTATAGCAACAGCCATCACCGTCTGCAAGGAAAAGCAAGCACATCTGTGCGGGGACCTGTTTCACTCCGGGGCACCAACGTCCTGCGTGACGCTGGAGCTGGACAGGCCTCCCGCAGTCATCGTTGCCGCTCACCGGCTTGGCCCGAGGTCAGCCCCCAGCGGCTCAGCACGGAGCATGAAACGGCTCCTGAGCTTGCTACCGGAGGCTCACCTGGCATAAAGGCCACACAGCCTGGCCCACGTGTCAGCGGCAGGGGTCTCGCCACTCAGCGAGAAAGGGAATGCCGGGGTTTCCCAAGTAAATCGGGGGCACGTCAAGCAGCGGTCACCAGATCTCGGTTCTTCGTTTCTGGCCTCATGGGTCAGGTTTTTGGTGGCATGCGAAAAGACAACTTTGGGACTTCACATCAATAAGTAATTGAATGAAAGCCCCCAGTACTTTCCAGAGAATCACACTTCCAATTTAAATCAGTTCCTTCTAGAGCAGGTGCCGCGTCTAGACGTTTCCAACCATCTGGCTTACACAACTTTAAAGATGCAGCACATTTTTAATGATGGTGCACACCCAAACCCCGGGTGGGGGGTCACTGATATTGACACAATGATGTCGTCAGGTGAGAGCGCTTCGGGACCGGGAGGCTGCGTGCTTCCCCGTGGGAAGAGGGTGGGTTTAAGGGAAGAGGGTGGGTTTAAGGAGGGTGGGTTTGAACAGGAACGGGCCCTGCCATTGGCTGTGGAAACCCAGGCAAGTCTCTGTGTCCGTGACGTTCCACGACCTCATCTGTGAAATGGGAGAACCACCTACCGGGTGCTGTTTGGTGGGCACCTGGTGCATTTTAAGGACTTGAAAACGCAGCTGTTGTTATTACCTCTGATTTCACAGAATTGGGCATTTACACCTGGAAGGAACCCTGAGGGAAGGCTGGTTTCACCATGCGGGACAGCCTCTCAGAGGTCAAGGCCGAGCCTTCTAGACCTTCCCCATGGGCCCCCAGCAGACAGGCCATTGCAATAGAAGCACTCTTCTGCCTCTTTGCAATTGCAGCCTCAAGTTCAGATCAACTCCCTGGCCCTGCCTCGGCACAGTGCAGCAGCAGCCTTCAGCAAGCTCCCCCATCCCTTTCTGCAGAGTGGGGGTGGGGAGATCAGTGCCAACCTTGCTCCTAATTCCAGATGCCACAGAATCCTAAATTTCTCTGGCTTCAGCCAACATGTGGTCAGACTCTCCCCATTACCTCCCCTAACGTCTCCTTTTCTCAAATTTCTGGCTTCCTCACTTCTCCACTGTCCAGCTGCCCAGGGAACCCAAACACTCTCCTTAGGGCCTTCTGCCAAGACTCAGTCCATCAGGGCCTGTCCTCAAGGCTCTCTTCCACAGCAAAGAGGCCCAAAGGGCAACTCTTTCTCTGAAGTTCTGGGGCCAGGTTTTATTTATTTATTTGTTTATTATTTATCTATTTATTTATATATATGTATGTGTATATATATGTATATATATGTGTGTGTATACATATAATTGTATAAAATGTAATCATAAAATAGTATAAAAATAAAAATATGCTTTGAAAATTAAGTCTCCTTTCCACTCATATGTGTGACATGCATGGGTCTAAATCCCAGGTCTCCCGGCCACCGTTGGTGCCCTTTCTACTGCATATTTAGGGGGCCCAATACAACCGTTTTAACTCGCAGAAGGGGCTCTATGTAAAAGTTTTTGCACACTCCCCTCCCCTACTCCAGGGTGTTCTCTGCAATAATTAAAGTCTGCTTTTGATCAAAATGTTTGATTTGAAGACTTGTAGTCTATGGGCCCAATGAGAAATATGTATAAAAAAAACAAAGGAAGATCAAAACCAAAACCTGAAAGAAATAAGGCATAAAATGAGATATTAAATGGACTCAATAAAATATCTGCAGCAAGAACGAGCTTTGACTTTGCAAATTTAGTTCTCTAGAGAGCCAGTTCATAGGTGGGTAATACGGGAGGGCAACGATGTGGAAAGAGCCAAACACGCTGTAGAATTTCAAAGACATGAGCACATGACCCGTAAACAGGAAAGATGTGCCCAGATGTGATATTCTAGTTGGCAAATTCCTAATGTACGCTCTTTACAAATATATATATATATATATATATATGTTGATGCCAGAATTACCTCAATATTTTTTTATTTTTTTTTTGGTACTTCAACAATTATACAAAATTAGGTCATTGTTTATTTGGCTAAAAGAAGTACAGAATTTATGACCCAAATAAAAAATGGCTCATAGCTCACGTGGCCTGCAGGCTGTTTGATAAACATGTACACTTCAAATGAACCAACAAATTTAAAAAAAACAAAGAGCAGCAAAGACTCAGTATATTCTCCAAGGTCCTCTGTGTAGCATCAATTGTTACATCATTATTTTTATATCTGAGATTTCTATTTCAAAGCATTCCAAGCTCCCTTTCGTGTGAAGACTTTCTACATTCCCCACCGTTGTTATAACATCACCATTCCTCTGGGGTGATACTTCAGCTATCCTTATCCAAAAATATTTACCAAACACCTGCATATGGATGATCTCAGAAAATTACCCAAAAATATTTACCAAACACCTGCATACGGATGATCTCAGAAAACGCTATTATTTATAGAGCAAGACGTGGTTACAGCTCTGGCCATACATACTCTCAGGAGGAATTTAAGGTTCCCATTCAGGGCCCCACATCCCACTGATCCATGTCTATCTGAGCCGGTGTCTCAGAATCCACTCATTCCATCTTTTGAAAGCTAAAAGATGTAATTCTCCCTCAGGCACCCGTTTTCTTAAAGTTAACTTTGTAATGAACCCTCTCCCCCAACCCCCCAGAACAGAACCTCACTTGTCATTTCAAGGGTAACTTTTATTGATGAGAAACAGTTCTGCCGATAGGAAAAGGTAGCTTTCTTATTTGCATGACATCTTCCGTTCTGAAATCTTTCCTTCCAAAGATCCAAACCCTTGGTGTTCGTTCTCTTTGAGAAAAAGGAGCTTATCCATCAGTAAGGATCCCACCCTCTTTCAAAAATGAATCGATTTATCATGTCAAAGGATCGCAGGGGCTGGTCGTAGGGCAAAATATGTCCTCCGCCTCGAACAATGACCTTAGAGAAGAAAAATAAAAAACAAAAAATTGAAATTTCACACAAAGTTGCGTTCATCATTAACTTGCATAAAACTGGAAAAATCCCTCCCTGTCTTTTCCTTCTTGGGAGTGAGCTGTCCGCTCCCCAGGCTGTGATGCAATTCTCACCCGGTCAGGCCTGTCGTGGGGAGACCACCCCGGTCACTCCGCCTGCACCCGGGTGGAGGAGTTCACCCAGTTCCACCCTGCGGTGACCTGGGCCCCTGGCCCTCACCCTGCGCTGCGCCTTCCAGCTCGGCCTTTACCCGTTGACAAAGCGGATACTGCGATTATGCAAAAAACGAAACCAACAACAAGCGAAAAATGCCTGCCGCCTGAAATTGTAAAAGGCCATTTTTTGAGCAGCATAGAGTTAGAACACTCTTTCCCCCCAACATTTGATTATGAGAAGTTTTCAAACGTAGAGCAAATCTGAAAGATTTTCGTATGCGCACCATTCAGGTTCTCTCACTAACGCCCGCCTGACTCGCCTCCTCGCACGGGGGTCCCACGGCTTGTGTATTGTTCCATCGTATTTTCTGACGCGTTTCAAAGTCAAATAGATCAGTACACTTTCCCCCAAATGGTATGCGGAATTAATGCACAGTTTTAAGCACAGACTCGCCAAGTTTGGATAACAGTGGAGCTCTGTGGCCCCTCTCGGGATGTATAAACACCCCCCAAACGCCTAGGTGAGGTGAGTTCAGACCCACGCATGGACCTACGAGGGGTCCACCCTTGTGCTGGGCTCCCCACTGACAAAAAGGGGACCTATCTCTCCACTGACCAAGCCTCTAGCATTAGCACGTGTCCCAAGTAGAAGACAAGGGGTGGCCTTCGTGATTCAATTCCAAAGGGAAAGGACGGACGCTGAGTGCTGGGAGGTGACACGCAGGCGAGACCGCCGCGGCCTGTGGTGCTCTGTGGCACGTGGAGAGCAGATGGGTTCGTAGCAGATGAACGGAGTGAACACACCCAGCACAAGGATCACAGGCAGTAACTTCTAGCTGCTGAATCGCAACCAGCAATTAAAAATCACTTTGACGAGGGCCTTCCTGAGAGGCTGGGCTCGTTTTACCTGCCCCAGGTGAAGGGAACTGAGGCGTTTATTATATTAACCTTGTCCCCCAACACCCACCACCTCACAGGCAACCTCGCTGTGAGGTGAGAGGGATCGACGCCATTTAGATGAATTTACTTTGCAGCTCAGCTGGCCAGGCTGTGCGCGGACAAATGCCGAGAGCGCATTCACGTCGGGCAGAGGTGGCTGAGCTCTTTGGGGCTCTTAGGTGGCCTGTCCAAGTCACACAACTGTAAGTGAGAGAATTAGCTAGGACCCTGGCTTCTGACGCAAACACCAGTGTTTTAAGTCACATCATTGTATTCGTAGAAGAATCCTTACTCTTGGACCGCGCTTCAGGGCTTAGTCACAGAACACCGCACCCACCTCTCAGCAGCCCCCGAGGGAGGGGAGGGAAGGGGACCACCCTGCAGATGTGACACTGGACCTACTCCTCCTACGAGGTCGGAAACACCTGCCTCGTGTCACTCTCCGTGGAAGTCAGCATGTCGCACTCTTTGTCACAGGCTGGAAGTAACAGGCAGACGTGTGACAAGAGCCCCTGCAGATGACTCTGGAGGAAAACGTTCGCTGCCCCCACTCTCCCGGGGTAGCACCCTCTTCCTGTAAACTCCCCTCCAAATCTCTGGCCTTGGCAGGAATCGGATGAGTGATTTTTATGCAACCTCAGCTCAGCGGAGGACACTTCACGAAGTCATGTTTGTGACAAAACCCAGCTGCTTCGACTGGAAATGAGTTTGGCGGCCATGGTCCAGAGCAGCAGTAAACTGAATACCTGAGAGCTAAGGTCACGCTGCCTCCAGGGCCAGCCGGCAGCCAGCGGGGGGGCCGCACAGAGTGTTGGGGCCTGGGCTCGGGGTGGGGGGGTGGGGGGGGTCAGAGCACAGGAGCAGGGCTCCAGGCACGCAAGCTGTGTGACCTTGGGCACGTACCTGAACCTCTCTCAGCCTCAGTTTCTTTACACGACAGGGAAAGAATTACCACTGGGCGCAGTTGAGACTTGCAGGAGAAATTAATGAAATCATGTCCGAGGACACTCAGCAGGATGCTCGGCCTGGGGTGACACTCAAGAAATACTAGTCATTGTCTTTAGTCTTCTGACAATGACCCTTATTCAAAATCCAACATCAATGTGCTTCTATCAACTACCCTTGAATACTCTGTTCCTACATTACATCGAAAATCTTGATTTAAGGAAATTGTTTACAACTTGAACATGCATAAAACTACCTGAGCTGGCTAAATGGACGGCTGGGCCTGCCCATAGACGCCAGTTCTGAAGGGCTGGGGGGGCCCAAGAATTTGCATCTCTAACACTTCCAGGGTAATGCTGATGCTGTGGTCCAGGCACGACTGAGGACTCCTGATTAGAACTTTTTCTATCCTGCGGCAAATCCGGCAACTCTCGGTTGACTTGGAGGGAGACTACAAATAGAAATGTGTTTAGCCCGGCTGGGCATGGCTCAGCGGTTGAGCGTCGGCCTAGGATCCAGGCGATCGGGGTTTGATTCCCGGTCAGGGCACATGCCCGGGTTGCGGGCTCGATCAATGACTCTCTCATCCTTGATGTTTCTGTCTCTCTCTCTCCCTCTCCTTTCCTCTCTCTGAAATCAATAAAGATATATTTAAAAAAAAAAAAAAAAAAAAAAGAAATGTGTTGAACTCCTACTCATGACCTCACCTTAGTGGATTTCTTCCTGATCGTCTGCTTTCCTGGATTTTACACACACACACACGCACACACACGCCTGCCTTCTATATCCATGATAATCACGTGATCAAGAAGAGACGACACGGCTGGGTGTTATAATTCTGATTCTCTGTGACCTGCCTGGCCCTGGTCCATTGTCAGCTGCCATATGTAATGACAAATGCCATCAAAAATGGTGTTGCCCTGGCCGGCGTGGCTCAGTGGTTAGAAGGTTGGCCCAGGCACTGAAGGGTCCCAGGTTCAAGGGCAGGGGCAAGGGCACGTACCTGGGTTGCAGGTTCGATCCCCGGCCCCGCATGGGGCGTGTGCTGGAGGCAACCAATCGATGTGTCTCTCTCACATGGATGTTTCTCTCTCTCCCCCTTCCACTCTCTCTGAAAAAGCAATGGAAAAAAATACACCCTCGGGTGAAGATTAACCAAAAAAAATTGGTGTTATTAAGATGGGAAAGGAAAGCTCATTTGGGAACAAAGTCTTTTTCACTTGCCACAAATTCTCAAAGGATATTCCCCAGCCGATTCACGGACAGCATTTTGCTGATGTTAACCTCACAGATCTACGAGAGCTGCAAAACAAACCCCTCTGCTGTTTACAGCCACACCGCTCCCGCTCCCAAGTCAAGGCCGCAGGCCACTCCGCAGTTCTCAAGGTGTGCAGCAGGCTGTGACAGGGCTGTGATTACCTATTCAAATGCGACACGATTCGTCTCAAGGCTCCCTGGGCAGAAATGGCCTCATCACCAGAGGCTGTCTCTGCGCTGTTTCCACACTAGGCCGAAGCCGATGGACTCAAGTGTTCCAGATGTTCTGGGGGTCACGAACGTGTCATGAATTTTAAAAGGGCCCCATAAAACACGTCAAAGCCTCGATTCACTCTGTGTTTTAGAGAATTGTACAGTTCTGCCTGGAACTGGAAACACGGTCCTGGCAGTAAAGGCTTCCCAGTCGTGCCTCTTTAGAGGGAAAAATACAATGTAGGGGGAATTCCTAGGGGTGTGTGTATGCGGGGGTGTCGGGGGACTGCACGGGGCTCTTGGAGGACAGATCACTGGACAGATCGTGGAGGGTGGGTGGGGGGAGGGAAGCATTGCAGACAGAGGACTCTGTGCGTGCACGAGCCGCGGGGCATGGGATTCATGGCACGTGCCTGTGCCTTAACCTGCAAATGGTTCCATTTATGAAGGTATAGAGGGAAAACACAGGAAGGGTAAACAAGGTAAACCTCAAGTGACATGCTGAGATGTGTGGACCTTATCCTGCAGGATCTGCATGTGTTAAAATACACAAAACGTAAAATGATCGTTCTAACCATTTTACAGTGAACAGTCCAGTAGCATTCGGTGCATTCGATGCTGTGCAACCATCACACTACCTAGATGCAGGGTGTTTTCATCATTTCAGAGGAAGCCCCATCCCCAGGGGCCATCACTCCCCACTGCCCTCTCCCTGCCCCTGCCTGGCACCCACTGACCTGCTTTCTGTCTCTGCGGGTTTGCCTGGTCTGGATACGTCCTAGAGGGTTATGTGCGGTCGGGACAGTGACATGCTCAGGTCTGCACTCGGGGAGGACGACTTACCATGTGCTGAGGGGCTGATCTGAAAGGGAACGGTACCGGGGCAGGCGGGGGGCCCAGCTGTTCAGGTGACAAAGATGTAGGCTCGTAGGACAGGCAACGAGAAGGGCAAGGAAGTGGGGGCTGCTGGGGCGGAAGCAGCGACATTAGTGACCAATTAGATACAAAGCTTGAGAGAGAGCACCCCCTAAACCACACGCCCCCTCCCCGCTGCAGGCTTTCTCTTTCTCAAAATAAATTGAAGAAACATCCCCCCAAATGGGTCCATTTTATAAGGTTCGAAGCGACTCTGAAACCTTGGCTCGGGAAATCGGAGGGGAGGGCTGCAAACATCTGCAGGAAGACAAGAAGGTGATGTCGCCTGCGTCCGGCCCTGCATCCCCGCTTAGTTCTAGTATAACTGGCGATCATCGCTTCAAGGCACACCAACCACATTCACGGGAACCTTCTGGTGGTGTCAGAGCCCTTGGGACACTCCCGAGCTGGTCTGTTTGGGACGCCGGGCCAGACAGGGTCTCTAGATTTAACTGTGTTCCTGACCCACAGCCTAAGGGGACCCGGACCTGCAAACGTCCCCAGGTTCCAGGAATTTCGGATGCCATTTCTTTAAAGAAAACAAGGTGCGCAGTTTTTGCTACTAAAGCAAAGACGGGTGCAAAGCGAAACAGGGCCCTCAGCCCAGGTGACAATGTGACAATCTTAATGTAACTTTATTTCCTTTCCTCCCACTGCCCATTCCTCCACCCCACTCCACCCTCTCTACCTTGTTAACTTGTTGGCTCTATTTAACATTCCCACAAGCAAGTTTGTGAATCTGGTTACACTTGCAATTAAACAACAAAAGAGGTTACTGTTTAAAAAGCAAACCCAATTCCCTCTTTGTTCTTCAAATAGTATTAATTTTTCAAACCCATCCTCCTTTGTGTGGGTAATACGGTAGATGCTAAACTTCTTAGTATTTATTCACTTCCCATAATGAAATGGTTCTCTGTTAAATTTCAGTAGGTTATTAAAAACCACTCAACAGCTAAGAGAAAAGTATGCATCACTGCCCAGCGGTCACACCTCAGTAAATAGATCTGCTATCCAATTTATATATTTTAAATAATACAATAAATTAGCTCCCCGAGTATTAGCTAAGTGCATATCTGGGCAGCTTAATTTAGAAGCATTCTCTTAGTGCTAATAAGCCCTCTCTAATGAAAAAGAAACACATAAGTTGAGAGGACTCTTGGCAAACAGAGTAAAATTGGGATTTGCTATTGTTTATTATTTCCTTTGTTTTCAGGAAGCAAGCTGCGTCCTCTTTTGAGAAAAGGGAAATAACCCAACTACCAAGAATTCAATTTTTAAAAAGATGACACTGGAGTCGGCCCCCGAGGTAATGAAACTTTTACACCCCCTTCCCTAAACTGCTTTCCCCAAATATTCCCCCTTGCTCCTCTTATGTGACACAGAAAGGAAATAGTCTTGAGCTGACATAAGTGATGCATCCTTTAGCTTGGAGGGAATTGTTGTCAACTATTCATTATCTCCGCATGTCTAGCCTGTTTCCTAGAAGACGCTGTGGCGTGTACGACTGGCGAGCGACAATAGAGTCCCTTGAGAACTGCAGCATTCACACACACACACACACACACACACACACACACACACACACACACACGCGCGCGAGAAGGGCGTAGGCATGAGGCAGGGGCCGGCTTGATTTTAATTCTAATCTGCCGGGCATTTACGGAGTGCCAGGACCTGTGCTAAGGGGTTTGCGAAAAACAGAAATCATACGTTCTTCCTGTCCTCAGGGGCTCAGCGTCACACAGGGGAGGAAGGCGGCTAACGAGTTAAAGGAAACCCCAGTGTGGTCCATGCAACGGGCGGGGTGGTGCAGAGAGATGCAGGGAGGCTTCTGGGAGGAGGCTTCCTGCAGGTGATGCTGGAGCTTAGCTTCCAGGGGCAAGTGGAGGTTTCCCCGGGGGTCAGGGGCGGAAGGGCCTCGCGAGGGTTAGGGAGAGCGTCCCCCCTGCAAGCTGCTGGCCCGCAAAACAGCAGGGTGTGTGTTTGGAAAATTATAAGGTGTTTTGTCTTCTCATTGAGAAAAAGGGACAGTGAGAGTTCAGGTTGGGGAAGGAGCGGAGGCCGGATCCAACATCTCGGCTGTTCTAGGAAAGAGTCTGGGCTCCGTTCTGCAGGGAGCAGAGTCAGGGGGAGGGTCAAACAAAGGAAAAACACGACCAGACTTGCGTTTGGGAAAAAGTGCAGAGAGGAGGGTAGGTTGGAGGAGAGGGAGACTAGTTAAGACCAGCTAAGGAGGCTCTTGTAAAAGGCAAGAAATTTAAACAACTTAAAACATATTTGGAGTGTTCGTGAACAGCAGCTTTTAGAACTTGGGCCTTTCCTTCAACCACCACAGGGAGAAACTGTTTTACTCTAGAATTCATAAGGCGGGGTAGCCATGGTTTTTCCTGGTGTCCCTAAAATGCTGCACTTTTTTTTATTGGTTTGTATAAAATCAGTGTTTTTCTCTTGAAGTAATTCTCCGTGGTTTCTGTCGCAAGCAGCAGGAAATGAATCAAGTCAGGGCAGAGAAGGAGATGCTAGAAAGCAGATGTGAGAAACGCTAGCTAAGGAACTGAGGGAGTAATATTTGCCAATTACAATTTTTCTTAATTTTCTGGTAAGACTTGCAGCAAAACGGCTGCTAAACAGCTTCCCTTCCTTGTTGTTTTGTGGGAAAGTGATGGAAGGGAGGGGACTTGTTGGGAAAACACTCAGAGTCTTCTCCCAGATGGCCCCGGGCTTGCCTGCAAATCCGCCACAGAAGTTGAAATCTGCCTCTTTTACTCTGTTGCTTCTTAGACTGAGCCACTGCGGGTGAGTGGACGTAAAACGACGCCGAAGGAGCCCTGGCCGGCATGCTCAGTGGTTAGAGCCTGGCCTGCGCACCGGGGGCTGTGGGTTCAATTCCCGGTCAAGGTCACATACCTGATTGCAGGTTCGATCACCGGCCCTGGTTGGGGGGGGGGGGTGAGAAGCAACCAATCGATGTGTCTCTCTCACATCGATGTTTCTCTCTCTCTTTCTTCCCCCTTCCCTTCCACTCTCTCTAAAAATCAATGGAAAAAATATCCTCAGGCAAGGATTAACAAAAAAACAAACAAACAAATAAAAAAGATGTCCAAGGAATACATTTCTGTTTTTTGGGGTTTTTTTGAGCTGGATAGTTAGGTAGCCAACCTCAGCACAGGACATCCTGAGAGAAAAATGCATCTGCAAAACCAAAGCAGCTCCAACAACGATGCATGACATGCTCACCCCACCCTTTCATTGTGCGTGGATGCTGGTCTTTCAATCTGATGGTAGCCAGAGATGAAGACAGAAAAGACAGCAAGAGACGAAGAAGGCCAACCATGAGTGTCAGACACGGGAAAAGACGTTAACCCCCCTTCAACTCAACAAGCCCAGGGGAAGGATGACTAGAGACGAGGCCACGAGGGGGTGATGCAGTGGAATGACCAGGATTCCTACACATCACTGGCAAGAGCGCATCAATGTGGGGAACAGTCTGGCATTCTCTCATGAAGATAAGATGCTCAAATCCTGTGAGCTCACCAATTCCACCTCTAGGCATTATTTTTAGAGAAACTCTTACACACACAGGCACAAGGAGACGTGCAAGAGTGCTCGTAGCAGCAATATTTGTAGCAGCAAAAAAGTGGAAACCCAAATGTCCAGTAGCAACAGAGTGGGCAGATAACATAATCATGCAATGGAATACTACGCAGCCACGAAAAAGGAAAGAGCACAACTGAACATATCAACGTGGATGGATCTCACAGAACGCTGAGTAGCAAAAGTGTGTTACTGTTACATACACAGTGATCCCTTTCTCTAAAATTAAACCTGAAAAGTAAAATATTGTTTACAGAGATGTTTATCTATAGTGAAACTATTAATTTTCAAAAAGGGGAAAAGGGTTATGAAAACAAAATAAGAGAATGGGATTGGGGAGGGCGAGCTCACAGTAATGCTGCATTTCTTAAACCCGTCGGTAGGTGTAAGGGCCGGTAAGTTCATTTATCACCGCTTGTTGTATCTTACACACGTATTATACATATTCTCTGGATGTTATTCAATTTTTAGTTTAAGAAAAGAAAAACCACCCACTGATGCCAGCAAACTCACAAAACTATAAATCTTTAAGAAATTTAACATGCTCTCTGCTGTGCTGTTTTCTTCTGCCCAACAGAGAGATGAGGAGATGGGCCATTTGTCTAAAAACAGTAAGTGGGGAGGGTACAGAGAAGCAACTGAATGGAAACAAAGGCAAAAATGGGGAGTCCCCCTCTGCAAAGCAGCTCTAAGGAGACAGAGCTAGCTGGTGCCAGGATCTAAACCTTGGGACTCCGGTTGCTGCATCAAAAAATAAATATTAGGAACAAAAACAAACATGCACATCTCCGTGCTGGACGTCAGAAGAGCAAGTTGCCAAATATTTGAGGTTTTTTTCTGGGTTGTTTTTCACTCTCTAAATCTAAACTCCCATAGTCCCCTTCTTCTCCGTTTCCATATGTTAGACGCTAAGTACACACGGAAAAACAAAACCAAAAAGGCTGGGTGCTTCGTTTACTGTCAACAGGGATGGTTCCGATTACTGTTCTCGGAGAGGGGACTCACTGCTTTAGCAACATCTCGTTCCTCCGTGTCGCCGCTTTGATTTCCATCATTAGCCTGCCGTGGAGCAAAATGTGGGACACCCCCAGCCCCCTGTTCCTTCCTCCTCTCACCAAGACAGTCCCCTCACTACAGAGAAGCTGAAACTGGATACAGTTACAGTAGTTCCAGGCCCTTCCCATAAACAACATTTGGCCCATTTCACCATTTGAGCCTTTAACACATAGTATCTATTAAGGACCCTCTTACACTGGGAAGTGCTTCTTGCCCTGTGAAAACAGAGTAAGGTTAGGACAAGTCAATAAAGGCAGGAAGAATCAATATGACATGCTTACCAGGGGGCAGCGATGTATAAGCATTATTTCAATTAATCCTAATCATGAATCCTGCCCTGAGAGAGGTGGGTATTAATATTACCCCGCTTCACAGGCGAGGAATCTCCCGGCGAGCGTCAGGGACTTGCCCAAGGACACATGCCTAGTGAGTGGTGGACCAGGAAGCGAATCCAGGTCTAACGTAGTATCCAGTCCCTTAATCCCTCTACGACAAGGTCACTGGGCTGCGGTGACAGAAGTAGTTAGAATTGCCCAGGAAATAAACTAGAAATAAAATCCCTCTACTTGATAGTTAAGCTTAGAACTTCTCCATCTGGAGTCACCAAAGGTGGCCTGTGGTTGGGGTTGTGAAGGGTCTGAAAATTATTTTTAACAGTTCAAATACTCTTAACACATGGGCTCTTGGTCTTTTTTGTCTTGGTCTTATTCTGGGAGTGTCCCTAGGTTGCACTAGACAATAGCCATGGACTCTTATGGCTGTTGTCCAGGGCAACCTAGGGACACTCTCGGAATAATGTTTTAAAATATAATATACAATATAACATAACAACAAAATATAGAAATAAAAGAGATCCCA
Source organism: Miniopterus natalensis (assembly GCF_054644295.1). NCBI lineage: Eukaryota > Metazoa > Chordata > Mammalia > Chiroptera > Miniopteridae > Miniopterus > Miniopterus natalensis. The sequence goes on from NC_142090.1 coordinate 76,597,513, forward strand.
CATGAAGCCATACATTGAAGTTATCAATAGAGTAAAAAACAAATTTGTGATACAGTAGGACACGTACTTCTATATGAACACATTCAATAAGAGCAACCAGTGGGCCTGACAACTACTGTAATTTTAAAGCACTGATGGCCATAAATGTTGTTTCAAGGTATCTGCAACAGCGTATGCATTTGATACGAAAATATGTCTGCTTTCTATTGGTGACAAAGTCAAAGACACTGCCAATGCCGCCGTGGTTTGTGGCCGCCACTCATAATGGCAGGAAATGCTAAATTTCTTAATTCATAATGGAAGGAAATGCTGTTTTGGTTAGCGCTTAGTAAAAATAAAGCTGCAATTTTTTTCCCCCTTCTAAGTTCACTGACCCCTTGAATCCTAACCACAGGCAGGCCCGACACCCAGGTGAAGAACCCTTCTTAAATAACCCAACGATCGCCTCATGGAAGTGCTAAGTTTATTCCTGATACAGCTTCAGTCCAAATCAATGCATGTGCATTCCTGCTTTGACGTGGCATTAGCTGTATCCATTCATCCATCATAGCATTTGCTCAATAATTAACATCCACAAACAACAGGTAAGGACCTAATATCCAGAAACAAGTCCACCGTGACTGGTGGACCAGTCAGTCTCCGCTGAGAACCCCTCAGGGTGGTGCTTACAGTAGGCCCTCCTTGATCTAATGGTTTCTTTGTTGGAAAGTAACAAAGACACACTGCTACCTAAAGACTTTGTACCCGAGGACCACGTCGTTTCAGTACAGGGCAAAAACTTGGCTGGGAAAAAGAAGCCAATGTTTTGAATGAATTAGAGTCTAAATTACCCACGGTCTATCGGTGTTTTGAGAGGACAAAGGCCACTTGTAAGCCTACAATGCATGGCAGGGACTGAGATCTAAAATGTAGCGTCAAGTTTTGGCTGAAGATTTCAGGGAACCAGAGCCACATCAGCAGACACTGTGGACTAGGGGACACTTTGCTAAATGTGATGCTTCAGCTCAATGACTGGTTTGTTAAGAGTATAACTATATTCTCAGGTTTCTGGCTGGCCTGGAAGTAAGTAAAATAGGTCGGGGTGTAGAAAACACTTGAGGCATCAGAATGGTAGTTTATCGAAATATAAGCCACACAGGGCTCCTGCAAGATGAAGGCCATTTTAGTACCAATAGAGGGACAAAAGGCATCACAGTTCAGGGTTCCCCCAAACTGGCGACACATTAGAATTCCCTAAGACACTTAAATACTGATGCTCAGGTCCTACCCCAGATCAATAAAGTCAGAATATCTGGAGACAGGGCCTGGGAATTACATTAGTCAGGGTCAAGTCGTGCTGATTTAGTTAATGTAGTAGATAAAAAATGGTCCCAAATTCTTTGCCGAATTCTGCCCATCGAGATGAATCTGGCTTTGCTCTGTGGTTTTCTTTGACCCAGAGAATGCAATGGAAATAACATTCTGGGACTTTGGAACCCTGGCCTTAAAAGGACTGTCATCTTTGCTTCTCAATTAGGGGAACCAGCTTCATGCTGTGAAAGCCAGGCCAGGACACTGCCTGGTTAGAGGCCATCTGGAGAGGAGACCACCTTGGATGTCCCAGCTTCAGCCAAACTCTCAGCTGAATGCAGTTGCATGTGTGACCTCAGCCCGCATCATCTGAATCAGAAGAACCACCCAGCTGAGCCCATTCCACCCGCATCATTGTGACAAAGAATAAATTATTGTATTTAAGCCACTACATTTTGGTGTGATTTCTTATTCCAGAATAAGCAAGTGGAAAAAAAGATTTGCCGACAATGCTCTATTCTTCTTCTTGGAAGATCGGTTGTTTCCTCTCTTGGAATCTCAACATGAATTGAAAAGCAAGGCTGGATTCATCTTTCTAATGCTGCTAGAAGACAAAATTACACTGAGAGTGTAGGCAAAAGCTTACATAATACAAACAAAGGAAGGCCAATATTCCATGTGGTCTTAGGCAAGCCCCCCGGCTCCTGAGAGCTTGCAACTACATTATCTGGGTGGCCAAGGTGACAGACAGAGACATCCACCATCAGATCCCCCTTCATGGGTGCACTTGCTGCCCAGCTGCTGGGAGTCCAGTCAGCAGGAAGCCTCCAGCTGTCCAGCTCCTTCAGGGTCTGCACAGAGCAGTGTTTCCTAAGATGATGCCCACATTTAGTGACTGAGCGAGGTGGGTTTAGAAAGGCCTGGTCGTTTTGGCCGGATGTGGAACACTGATGGAAACTACTCTCTCTGGAGCTCCCTGCAAGGCTGGCCAAGGTTTATTAGGCCTGTGTCACAGCTGGATCTCCAACCCCTTCCTTTCAAAGGTGCCAATTTCTAATAAACATCTTGTATCCCAAATTTAGTCTCAATGCCTGCTTCTGGAGAACCCGCCATGAGGTCTAAGAGGTTTTCATTTTGAGGATGTGGGGTGTGGTTTGATTGCTATGTTCTGGTTTCCGGGCCACAGTCTGAGTCCCATAAATGAACAGAAGGATTTTCCCTAGTTCTAGAAGACGGAGACAAAGAACCCATGAATGGGGACCTCCCCCTTTGTGGAAGGGAACAGGGCTGGGAGAGAGATGAATATTCTGTCGAACAGTTTCTGTAACAGAGCCAGAACATTTTCCCAGGGAATTAGCTGCATTTGGTAATCATTGTTTCAAATCTGTCTGGCAGTTACTTTCCTCCATTACATAGTGTCTTAAATGCTCACTCCCTCTCAAGCAGTCACATTTATTGCTCTTTGCTCACCCTGATCTTGCCAGTGCAATCAAGAACTTGCTGAAGACCTTCCTGGAACTGTGATTTCCCTCAGAAATAGTTCCTAACGCTCCCAAAGCTGTTTAAAATTATTAAAAAATGAATCGTCAGCAGGAAGTTCGAGGAAGGCAGGCGGCTAGCTCCCTGTGGATTATCCGTGGAAACACTCAAATCCTTCCACTCAAGGCACTGTGGCTATTCTTTTCTCCGTGTTTTAGTTGTGTGTCGTCAAAGGAACACAATAAAGATAATGCTAGTTTTAGAAAAGCACAGTTAGGAAGCCGGAGCTCTGCCCTCTGTCTGCACACCAGGCTTTGTCCATTCTCCGTGAATGCGCCCCTCTTTTTAGGGGACAAATGACTCCCTGAGGATTGCATGTGCCACCAAAGGCTGTGCACCACCCACACTCCACCCCACCTTTGTCACCAGCACCACCTCACACACACCCCAAGGGCAGACGCGTGGCCTGGTTCTGGCCAACCTGAGCCTCCCATCCCTTCCCACTCGGCTGCCCTCTCAGGTGAAAAGGCCCTGTGGTGCATGGGAAAGGTTGGTTTGGGTGGTCAAATCTCAGACACAACTACTACTTGAAACTTAAGCAAGTTTCTTAGGTAAAACTTCGGTTTCCTCATTTATGAATTGATAAATTCAATCACATAATTTACAGGGGAGCTGCCAGAATTCCACAACCCGGCGGATGAAAAGGCGTGTGGCAGACCACAGGCCCAAGGGCCTGGCATCTTAGCTCCGACACGACATGGGTAGGAGACTTCGGGCAGTCACTTAACCTCTGGGCTTCACTTTCCCCATCTGGAAAATTAGATCTAAAATTTGTTCTAGCTGTAAAATGTTACCTAGCTGAGATAACCCATCCAGAAATCACTGAAAAACCTGAATTGCTATTGATCATGAAAACAAACAAACAAAAGATAATGACTTAAACTACCATCAGGAAAAACAGATTTGCTGGATATTATGCTAAAGTCATAATATGAGAAGCTATCTCTAGTAAGATTTGGTAAGAACGAAAACTGACCAGGGACTTTTCTTTAAATGTTTATATGGAAAATAATTTCAAAAAAAATATTTTCAGTAAAAGAAAGATAGAAAAATCTATACTGGTTTCAATGCTTTTGTCAGAAAAATTCAGCTTAATAAAATTTGTTCTAGAAAAATGTTCTTACAGAAGGTCATCAGTGTTGCCAGTATTCGGATTACAGTTTTATATTTTCAAATGTGGAGTGAAAAGTTCCTGGGGGTGAAGGCGATGACTCAGTGATGCAAGAATAAAATGTCCTGCACTTCGAAAGCCATGACAGCACTGAAAGAGCTCATGACAGCAACTCTGACTCTCAGGGAAGGACAGAGAAAGACCCCAAAAGGAGCAGAAAGGTGGCCTTGACCGTGATGGCCATGGGTTGTCACCAGCTAGAGAGAGAGAGGATCAGACCTCTGGCCTGCACTATAACAGGATTAAGTCAACCTCTATCTCAATATACACACATGCACTTATATACATACGCACATATACACACACACATACACATATACATGTATACTTATATACATATACACACATACACACACGCACCAGAGTCAATAGTAATAGAGAGAAATATATATGTGTGTGTGTGTATCTCTATGCTATTCCATATTTCTTGCTAAAAGGCCCCTCTGGGCATTAGTGAAAAGTAAATATTTCAGGTATTTCTTAGACGATATCTTGGAGATAACTCAGTCCAAACCTGTCATTGTACAGATGAAGAAACTGAGGCTCAGAAAAGGCCACTGCCCCAGATGACATAAGGCCGTGTCCAAGTCTTAGAAGGGCACAGCTGCCAAAGACTTGCTCGCTCTAGGCCAGGTCCTGCAAGGGGTGACGAGCAACCTTCGCCCTGCGCCTGATGCCGAGGGCTGGCTGCAGGGGCCTCCGGTGTCGCTTGACGGGAATCCGTGGGGACGCCTGCTCCTCCCCCAAGCCCCCAGTGCTCCCCGCGTAGAGCTCTCATTCCTTTAAGTGGGCATTTTAAGGAACCATCCAAAGACAAGTCCACTACGGTTTTGATTTTAAATTAAGAGCTGCGGAGCCTGGCAGGGGCAGTTTTATCTCTGGCAGACACGCGTGCTTCTGTGTTGTGTGTCTCGGGCAGGAATGCAAGTCCATGGCCGAGGTCCGTTGTTTTCACTGTCGGCCACTCGACATTTGGACGGTGCGTCAGTTCGGGGCTCACAGAGAATGCCTCTGTGAACACCGGGCGCTCTCCCTCCTCCATTCCGCCTCATCTCCACTCGCCCCCACCCTCCGCTGAGCGGTAGGGCCAGGAGCTCTGCCAACGTTTTTAAATCACCTACATGACACACGGATCCCTTGCCACGTGGGGAAAGCCTCCCTATCAAACACACGTGGGCCTTGCTCCTTTGGTTGCCCGGTTTTGGCAGCCAGAGGAGTTGCCGTTGCAGCTCTCGGTGTGCTCTGCGTCCATGAGAAGGGTCAGCGGGTGTTCTGTGATATTTGCACAGGTTCTGAGTGGCAGCCAACCCCTTTTCCCACCTCGGTGGCACATGCGGCCACAATCTGGTCACCCAAGCTGATGCCCTGTGCACAGAGCTGTCAGGACCCGTGTGCAGTGCCAGCCACTGCAGCGCCCACAGGCTGGGCTGGGGACACAAATAAACAAGTGGGGAGGTAGCCGAGAAAGGATCTGGAGGACACACCGAGCGTGCCCGAAGCCACCCTCCTTGGAAAGCAGTGAGCAGATGGGGACAAGTGACATGTCCATTGCTCCCCGGCTGCTCTGCATTCAAGTCTGCCCTTAATGGCCTAAATATTAATATTACAACTTTCCCCTACGAGCTGATTTTCAATCATTTGCCCTGATCTTGACTTTTACCATTCTTACATGTTATTTAATGGTTACAGCAACTGGGGTGGGGGAGGCAAAGCCACCCTTCCTACATGAGAACACCCATAATTTTACTTGACCTATGATTTCTTCTAACATGAGTAACCCATATCATAACCCAGGAACCCTTATGAAATTCTTTGTGAACTCTCATTTATTATCTCAGAGCAAAGTATTTTCAAGGAAGTATGCCTCTGATTAATTTCTGTTTGGAGCATGGGTTTGCCTAACGGAAAATTCAAGCATTTAGAAGCTGTAATTCCAAATACCCGGAGAGACAGAACTGAGGTCCCAATGTTGCCTCAAATAAAAAATTGAGGGAAATAAAAATCAAGTACAAAAGACTTGACTTTTCTTCTCTTGACTAACTAAGCAAAAGCTTACCAAGGGATTGTCTTAATTTCTCCAAAAGCTTTCTGGAGGTGACCGTGTAATCTTGGGGTAATCCCTGGAGAAGCCCTGTTCATCTCAGGAGCTCAGACCTGCAAACCGAAGGCACAGTGTGCAGGCTTGGCCAGGGGCAATGTCTGACCCCTAAAGTCAAGGTCACACTAGGACATCAGATAGAGAGATTTTTGTCCTGGGCTCTATGTGTGATACACAAGTGTGATGAGCTTTTTGCCAAAGGAGATTACATTGACCCTTCCTCACGGAGTTTGGTCCAGCTCCATCTGGTTCCCAAATGGACTAATTCTCCCATTAGTGAGTCACCTCGTTGGCTGGGTACCGTCCTTGTGATTGTTGAACAATACCTACGCTTTGGTCTCTGCTGCAATACAAACTCACACCCGTCTTCCCTGGCGGAAAGGGCGACTGAGGCAGCCGCACCTTGGCAGGCCTGGGCCTCTGCGTGAGGCCAGCTGCGCCCGACGGGTGTTCAGGCTTTGCTTTCAATCTGAGACCCCAGCCCCACAACCCGCAGGCCCCGAAGCGCTTTCCTACCTGAGTGAAGTCGCCCACTTGGCGCACGTACCCAGCCACTTCGCTGTCGGACTTGAAGATCTTCCAGACCTTCCTTTTGGCCTTCCTGTATTCCTGGGACCCCTTCCAGTCCATGGCCAGCAGGGAGCGCTCGGTCAGGGCGGCCGCCACGATGATGTCCAGCTGGCCGTTGTAGAGGAGCACCTACGTGACACAGAGCGGGCAAAGGCGGGACTCAGGGAGGGAAGCCGGGGCCTGCCTGGGCACGGAAAGGGCGCCCACGGGCACGGGCGACCACGGGAGGGAAGGGGGACCGCGGGCCTCTCTGATGCGGTGCTCGGGGGGCCAGTCCCGGGGCGGTGGGCTCATTTACATCCAGACGACCACACACACCAACCACCGGGAGTCACCTCGGGCCTTGTCTCAACAGGGCATTGTCCCCAAAGTTCGAGTCTCCATAGGACCTACATCAAGGCCTCTCTCGGCTGCACAAGTGCCGGCTCTGTATTGCTCGGTGATATTACTCTCTCGGATGCACGGCTACGTTCAAGAGGAGGGCTGCAGTTACAACATTTTAGGGGAAATGAGGCCACCGCCAGCCCAGGATTGTCATGAAGCCTGCATTTCATTAGCTTGGCTTTCAGGCTCTGCAGCAGCTGGCCGGCTGGGCCTTCTCGGGGGGTTGCTAACCCGCACTCTCCCGTCTCCCACACTGACTTTACAGGGGCAACTACAACGCTTTGGGGCAGACAGACAGGCGCAGGTGCCTCAGATGCGTCACTTGTTGGAGGCAACTGTGTCTGCCATGCAGCTTCCAGGGCCTCTTCCTAAATAAGACAGCCATTTGTCACCCCTGAGAAATGTCCCTCCTTCCCAGAATTCAATGTTGTTGTTTTTTTGGCCACTTTGATGGATATTCTAATAGAAACAACTCTGAGGCAACTCTTATCTTTTTCTTCCCAAACAATTTTCAATTTGCTTGAAAAGAATTCAGATAATTCCCAGTGCTGATGAGCTGTGGACTCCTGGGCAGCGTAACAGGCGCGCCTCTTCCAGAAGGCAGCCGTCCACTCTTACCACGAAGACTTTAAATACTGAGACTTGTCCCAGGAATCCCAATTTTTGAAATGTATTTTATGAAAATAAGCCCATAGAAATGGAAAAAAAAAAATTGTATAACTGTATTCATTAGTCTTATGTAATGAAAAACTTGAACACAATCTGAAGGTTCCATAATTAGTAAGTGATTAAATGAACTGCGGGATGGAAATTCTATGGGATAAAGCAAAACCATTTAAAATGTTTGACTGGACCACAAAGCAACGTGAAAGATGCTTATCACATACATGCTAAGTATGAAAGTCAAAAGTCAGATATATATCACAATTATGAATGGATGAAATAGGTGTATATATTCACATATATGGAATGAAACACTTAAAAAAATGAATACAATCAATTAATTTAGAGGGTGGAAATTTCAGTAATTTTCTCCTTGGTTTCTACTCTTCTTAGGCTATTTTTCTGCAACAAACACAATATGGATTCTCATAAAGTGTTGTCCCTCTGTCCCTGGCAAGGAGGTTTCCTCAACGCCCTGCTACCTTTGATCTGTTTGGAAGCTCTGGTTTGGCTCAAGAGAAGAAGACCTTCAGTTGAATCTGCAAACTGGACATAAAATGTTTCACTGCATGTGTTTCCACCTCTGCCTTCCTGGTCTGGGCTTCTTAAAAGGCTTACGCATAATTAAAAAGCCCAGGACTTTGACACACTCCAAATCCTCAAGCAGCATGGGCCAGGGGGCGGCCAAAGATGAAAGAGCCCCGGGCCTCTGCTGCGAGAACACGGGTCTTTCATGTCCTTTAGTGGCCATCACCACCTCCACTCTCCTCAGCAGAAACCCAAAGGGGAAAATCCCGGTCGGTTGAAAAAACTCACCTCCCCCATAGCAATAAAAATTTGCATTGTTTATACAAAGACCTTTCCTCAAAGGCCTTGAGTACTTCTGGCCCCTGCAAAACTCCTACAGCTGTTTTGCCAACAGTATGGAAACAATTATATGTGATCTGTACCAGCAAACAAGGCTTAAATGCTTCACCATGCTAGGAAGGCCTCATTATAGCTGATTAACAAAGATAATCGTCTATAAAGCAATTCCTCCCCTAGAGCTCAAGGAAAAGATGCTGATTAACTAGGGGATGCGCCAGTGTCTCTGGCGTTTTCCCCTCCCTGGCCACTAAAAGAAGCTTGTGCCTGAGTGTCTCCCGTAGCTACTTACTATCATCAGTATATTTTGAAATCAATTTAAGGGATTTCATTCCATCGATATCAACTTTAAGGGATGAAAACCCACAGAGGACAGCAAAAACAGGCTTAGGGGTACAGCATTAGAGTGCATGTCTGTTGGACTGAATTGAAATGACTCCCATCCCTGAGCCGTGTCCCCGGTTCCTCCAGACTCATCATAAACCAGAGCACCGACTCCCTGGAATGCGACAGGGAAGGGCTGGGCTGCGTAATTTTGTGCATGTGATGTGTGGAAGGCCCACATTGCGGGGCAGATGGAAATCCTTCCTTTGCAAAGCAAGGAAAACATTTTTAACTTCTAAAGGGCACATAAGTCAAATGCAACCAAAAAAAAAAAAATCAGATGAATGGTCAAGAGAAGTGATTGCAGGGCTGGGCTTTAAGGCTCCCAGCCTTAAACATAAGAATTCCTGAGCTTTTCTTTTTATCTAAATGTCACATTTACTCTCGTCAGACCTCACAGGAATATCCCAGTTGCCTCTGGGGCTGGGTGGGTGGGCAAGATATCCTAGGAGGCAGTGAGAGTGAGCGGAGAAGCCAGGTGGGTGCAGTGCATGGGTGGGTGGTCCTGAAGCCCACCGGCACCCGTGGGCGACCCACATCCTGACAGTCGGAGAAGTTCAAGGACAAGAAAATAAGCCCTGTTGGGTTGGCCAATTACGTAGAATCTGCTCGCACACATTTGTTTCATTTCTTCCTTGTAGGGTGACCAGCTGTCCCTGTTTGTCCTGGACCGAGGAGTTTCCCAGGATGCAGGACTTTCAGGCTAAAACTGGGACAGTCAGGGGCAAACCTCCCCCGGAGGCTTGCTGGTATTTTAAGCAACAGGATCTAAAGAAAGAGTGGAGACAGAAATGAATGCAGCTTTGAGCTACATTAGTGAGTCTAACAAAACAAGGAGGGGGGACAGGGCTGGTCGGAGCTGGTTTCCCAGGCAGCATCCGAAACACGGGAACTCACTTTCCTCTCTGGTCAGCTGTGGGGCTGCCTTTTGGAGAATTTTCTTTTCTATTAGTACTTAGAGGTCTGACTGGTTACCTCGTTGAAACTGATGGTTATGCGAAGACATGGAAATACTTCTTATTAAAAAATCAGTGAACTATGATTCCACTGTTTGTGCTCTATAATTACTATAAAAAGATGCTTCCAACTTGGGAAAATGAAATGTCAAAATGCAAGCAGTTAAGGTAGTCTAAGCGTGGTGATTTGTTTTAACTTTAACTTTTTTCTAGGATCTTTTGTAAATGTGGTTAGGATGCTTTTATAATAATAATAAAAAAACACACAATAAAACAAAACAGTAACACTAAGAGGTTAGGCACCTCCATTTGACAAAAGATGGATTTTATCGCAGAATAATTTGTGCAAATTCAGATACTACCAGTTCTTAATTTCTCATGACAACTTGGTTAAAAGCATAACTTTAGTTTGTTCATAGTGGATCCTAAAATCTCATTTCAGAATCCAAGCATTTACAAGAGACTAGGTCATTTGAGTTACAAGCATCTTTTTGTGTGTGTGTCAAAAGGCAGAGATGAGAAAAGCATTTTTATCGTGTTCTTTGCTTTCTGAAGGGCTTTTGTGTACACACAGCTTTACTCTCACACTGCTTCTCGAGGTCGGGATGCGAATGGTTCCAGGGCTCACCTCCACGTAGGAAACTGTGACACAGGAGGTGCCAGGATACATCTCAGATCCCAACTCCCAAACTCCACCTGCAACTCCTTAGGAAAGGGGCTAAGTTCCCTCAAACCCACAGGCATCTGCTGACTCCCCACGGCTCCATGTTCAGTGCCTCTGGAAACGGGGGGCCGGTTGAGTACGACCTAGCTCACATTTCCAGCTCAGAAACCATCTCAGTCTGTTCGTCCGAGTCTGGTGACACGGCTCAGTCATTTCTCACTTGGCTCTATGGACAAGGGTGTGTGCCAGGGCCCTGCCCCGCTGGTGACAGATGCCTCACTTCTGCTGCAGGGAGTGGCCTGGATGAAGCAGCTGTGGAACAGCATCAGCTCCTAGCAAGGGAGGCTCCCTTAGCAGCCAGTCCACCCGCAGCCCTGCAGAGCGCCTGGCACCCCATAAAACATATTCACACTTACAGGGCACAGTCAGTGGCTCTTCTTAACGGTGCACTGTAACGCTGCCGAGTGACTGTCTGCTGTTGTGGCTTGCCCAGGTCCACCCTTCCTTCTCCTGGTGACTGGACCCCCCATCCCTCCAAGGATGCAGCCCTAGTGGAGCCCGTCAACCACAGGGTCCTGCCTCTTCTGCGCCAGGGAGGAGCATGTGACCTAAGCGGGGGTCCCCTGCTGAATCCGCCCAGATTTTTCCCTGGTCCCTGTCGTTCCTCACGCCAGTTCTTCACCTGTCCCGTGAATTCTGTAGCCCATCAAGTCTTCTGATCAATTCCTTCCACACTTCAAGTAACCAGAATTGTTTCCGTTGCTAAGAGCATGAAATCCAAACTCATGGGCCACCAGACTGGCACACACAGGCGCCAGCATGCAGTCACTGGGGACCCCTGGACCTGTGGCTTAACCTCCCCGGGCTTCAGTTCCCTTCTCTGGACACAAATATGGCAAGACATACACCTCACTGCAGTGAGGATGAATGAGACCATGAAAACGTGCGCACGGCTCCTGGGACAGTGGCTGACACAGACCAGGAGTTCAGCCAGTGTGAGGTCCTCTTCTTTCTTAAGCACAGTGATCATTTGACAATGACCCGACACAACAGAGCACTTCTAAAATAGACCTTCAGAGTGTGTGGAGGGCCTTTTTGTGTTAAATACTTGGCTGCCACGCTCGCTCTTTCAGACAAAGGCCTATAGTAGGAGGGAACCCAGCCAGGGTAAACCTGAACTCTGTGTATTCAAACTCCTGAAATAACACACCTTTCACTATGACTTTTGCACGCATTGGGAACAGCACCTCAGAAGTACTTTCCTGGTAGTCAGAGCTATACATTCACAAGTTACTCTTTTAAAGGGATTTTTAGTTTTGAAGCATGGCATCCAAAATCACAAGGAATTTTCCTACACTTAAATGCTAGAAAAGTATGGTAAAAGAATAGCTTCAGAAAGGATATTTTGAGTGATAACCGAACTCTTTTATCCTAATTATGTTACAGGAACTGTGCCAACCATTTTACATTCATGATGACTTCACAACACCCCCAGAAGGCAGGTGTCATGATTTTTTAGATACAAGGAGACAGAGGTGCAGGAAGGTGAGCCAACTGGTGACAGAGACTCAAGTTCAGATCTGCCTAAGTCCAGAGTGTATGCTTCTAACCTCTCTTCCACACGGCCTCCTGCCTAAGTCACTACCCAATAAGAATGCATTGAACAGGTGGTGCATTCTGTATTTGTAATTCCACATGCAAGGAGCAAACCTAAAGATAAGTGTGACTCCTTGAAATGAAGGATACATGTCCATAGTTAGAGCACAGGCCCTGTGGCTAGGTTTTAATCCTAGCCCTGTTACTTACTAACGAGATTATCTTAATTAACTTACTCAGCTTCCCTAGAGTTCAGTTTCCTCATCTGTAAAATGGGTATAAGAGAAACATATAGGACAGAGAGTCACTGGGAGAATTACATAATATAATTCATGTGAAGCTCTTTGCATCCCAGTCACATAGTAAATGTTCAATTAATGCTAGCTATTGCTTTTATCATCACATTTAAAGAGCTTAACATAGCTATTCAACCAGCTGCATAATTTCCAATATTACCTGTAGAATACAATTGTGATTTAGGCTGTAAGAGTTAAAGCTCTAACACAACCGCGTGAGATGATGAATTTGGTAAAACGAACAGCAGGAGGCCTATGAAAGTAGTATGACACTTGCAGACAGAAGTCTCGAGGCCCAGCCCTGGCTCAGCCTCCCAGGGTCTGTGCCTCCTGAATGACTTTGATATGCCATCTATTCTCTCTGTGCCTTAACTTTCTCCCCTAAGAAGTGCAATATCTACGCTGTAGAGTTGTTAGGAGGGCCAACTGGGCTACAAGATGTAGAACTGTCCTACAACCCGAAGGGCTGGGTTTCCTCAATGATTTTGCTACACCTTAACAAGCATAATCTGAAAAGTACATTTCTACAGTGGAGTGTAGAGGTTTTAAACAGGCCTTGCAGCTCTATCCATTGAGTCTACATAGTGGTGCAGTTTTTTCAATTAGATGCCAGCATTCAAATACTGGGAGATCTGACCATGCTGAGCCCACATTTCCACTGGGCAGCAATGCCTGACACTGCACAGTAGCTGCCTGTCCCCCTTAGCCACAGTCCCACCCCTTCCTTAGTGGTCTCCCTCCCCCACAGAGGCGCAAGGGCCGTTGTCATTTTTTTCAGTGCTTATGTTATTGTTTTTCTTGAAAGAGAAAAAATATTTCTCCGTATCCATGACTTTGTCATGGGCGACACAGAAAGATCAATAGGTCTCAATCCAACGCTGTTCATTGATTTCATTTCCTTCCTGGATCCTCAGGCAGCTGAATTTCGCTTCCATCCGAAATGGGAGGGACGTGGCCTTTTGTCCGAGTGGGAGAAGAGCCCGTGGCTTACATAAGGAATGCGTTGTGTCTGTTTGTTTGCTCCGCTCCTATGAAGTCTCTACTTATTCAACAGCAAATATTTATGAAGCGCCTACGGATCAGGCACTCAGGGGACAGAGGAAAAAATGTGACCCCTGCCCCAGTGATGCTCCAGATTCAAAAGCCTGTTTCACTGACATCTTTCTAAATTCTAATCATTTAAACACAACCTTTTCAAGCTCTGGGTGTACATAAATCAGCAGCTGATTCATACATTTAACTCTCAGCAAGAAAAAACTCCCCAGTAAAGACCTAATGAAGAGAATCGGATGATGTTGAGCCCGTTTCACAGAGTGAGTGCCTCTGAAAGGTATTTTCCAGGCAGATATAAAGCAACCCACTGTGTTAGCCAAAAAATACGTGCCAACCAATTTACCTGCTGACTCAACTAAAAAGACCCCACGCCCTCAGGATGCAGATTTTGCCTTCAAGTGAGTTAGGGGCTGCCACATGCTACTCGAAGGGGAAAAGAGACCTCTGGGCTTTCAGTGGTGCCTGCACAACTGAATTCTTGAAAGAAGGGGTTGGGGGCAGAAATGCATATAAATGTGCATTTTGTTATATGTTTCACTGTTGACAGTATAAAAGCAGAAGAATAAAAATAAATTATGTAAGGGCTACTTACTGATTTAAACTTTCACTTCTATTTTTAAACCAAATCAAAAGAACACAAAACTTCTCCCTCTTGCTTGCCCGTTTGTTCTGCGACTTATTATTAGGAAAATTACTGAAACGCTGCAGAAGGCGCCTTGGTCTCTCAGCAGGACAGGACAGCAACTGTGCTTCTGTGAGAAGGCTGGAGTTTCGTTGTTGCACTTTTCGACAAAAGATTTATGCTTATATTTTGGCCCATTTACAACCCATCATAATACTTTGCAGACAAAGTTATGCTCTTTTCCCAATGATCTAGTGACCTTAATCTCTAATATTTTGTGGTTTCCTGTTTGGGGAAATGATTGAACAGCAGCCTAAGCTATTCCAGGCGGCCCGGCGGCCCCAGTTGGCCGCTATCTGTCTTGGTTTTGAATGTTCTCCTGTTCAACAATCAAAAAAAAAAAAAAAAATTATTTTAAAGAAGCTTTTCCTACAGATGCTAAATCAATGAAACTCCTACAAAGCAGCCTCCACACTTCCTCTTCTGGCCGCCTTACTTATTCTATTACAAACCCCAGCAGAGCCAGGAGTCCTTTCTGCCCGAAGCAATTAGCATGCTCGCCCAGTGCCTCTCTCCTGAGCAGAAGGGAATTAATTCCACTAATATCCAACTCAACCCCGGGGGCATTCCCAAGGGTTTCTCAAAAGCTCAGCTGCAAAAGAAGAACTGAACGTCAGCCGTGGAGTCCAAGTTTCAAGACATGCTCCTGACTGGAGGGACAGTTGCTACCCTTTCAGGGACAAAGCCCAGGCCCCAGATGCCCAGCACTCATGCTTTTTGCAAGAGCCCCTCTTCCTGGGGATTTGCAGGAATATCGGGCTGTATCGCTCAGGAGGCCTGAGTCCCAGGGTCTGCCCCGAGAAGGCTGTGATAGAAAAATAATGCAGCCATTGGATGAAACAGCAGTCACTTTGGCCACAGAGTTGTGCTTCTAAAGGGACACGGTTGGCTTCCAAGTTTACGGAAAAGGGGAGACAATGAGAGAGAAAATGGACTTGGAATAAACACCCCCATGTGCCTGCCACCCGTCTCCCGGCTGGAAAAATGAGAGCGAAGCAAAGCGAGGTGGAGTGAGTGTGTGCACGATTACACAAATAATGACTTTCGGCCAAAGAAAATGATTCCTGCTTTCTTGCAGTTTAACTCTAAATAATTTAGTTGCTTTCAGAAGGCAAGGAGGAACAAAGCCAATTGGAAACAATCCAGCAAGCCATCACTCCAGCCCAGGGATCTCTGAGAAAAAAATTAACCACCTGGAACAGCACGCTTAAAATTACTTTTAATGATGACCCAGAGTAATATTTGTCCTCTGGTTTAAATAGGAAAGGCCGCTCAAGGGGTCTTTCCTCTGCCTCTTGTTTCAGGGCCTGCTGTCATAGCTCTTCTCTGATCTTCTCCCCTCTCCAGAGTCTCCTCTGATCATGGTCAATACCTGGATTTAAGGAACTGGAAGCGCCCAGGAGCAGGCCTGCCACACTCCCCAGACAAGTCCCTCCAGAGACGAACATCCTCCCTGGCTGTCAGAGTGTCAGCTGCAAGGCCACGGCGAGGGTCATCGCCAAGACTGCCACATGCTTGCCCATGTGCTCACCCCGCGCCCAGGCGGGAGCCAGGTTCTTCCTCTTCTAGCATTACTAAGGGGGCCTAATTAACCAGCATCACACACAACCCCACCAACAAGAAACAGCCCACAGAGCAAGGAAAAAATGCTATAATTGACAATAGTTAGGCTTAAAGGTATTAACCCACGCTAATCGATACAATAGCCATTAGCCACATGTGGCTTGTGGACACTGGAATCGTGACTACTCCAAACTGAGATACGCTATAAATCTATGAAACCCACTGGATTTTGAAGACTTAGTACAAAGAAAAGAGTGTAAACTATCTCAATAATTTTTTTTCCACATTTCTACTTTATTCTATACAGAGTCTTTGGGAAAAGCCCAAGCCAATTACCTATGTAAGTTTCTTTAATGTCTCCAATGTCTATAATCCTCTTTACTTGGAAAGCCTATGAAATCTTTTTTGTTGGTTTTGTTCAAAATATTACAGATGTCCCTTTTTCTCCCCAATGACCCATTCCACCCTGTCCCACACCCCTCCCCACACATTGTCCGTGTCCTTGGGTCGTGCATACATGCGTATAAGTTCTTTGGTTAATCTCTCCCCCTCCACCCACCCGCCTTCCTCCAACCCTCTGAGATTCATCAGTCTGATTCATGCTTCTTAATATTGATTGAATGTTGATATAACATTTTGGATATATTGGGCTAAAGAAAATAAGTTATTAAAACTAATTTCACTGGTTCCTTTTTGTCTTTCTAATGTGCCTTCTAGAAAATTTAAAATTACATATATGGCTTGCATTCTATTTGTATTGGACAGCACCCGCAGACCTTGGGTTTGGTACATCCTGCAAAGACAATCAGTCCCTTTGTTAACGGTTGCCAAACGACAGAGGTAGCTTCCAAGGATGGCCACGCTTAGAGGAGCGCTCTGCCATTCACGGGGCCGGATTAAGAGCATTGGAGACTACTTCACGTGGGGGTGTGGGGGATGCTCCCACAGCCTCAATGATCATAGGAGGGGTAGACAGGAGCTGTGGGAAGAACTTTTGCCATCAAGTCTCCCCACCAGCTCTTTGCTCCCCAACATTATCATCACCTTTCAAGTTAAAAAAAAAAGTTGCATTGCCATAACATTGAGTGGACTGATCCCCTGCAGGGACCATGGAGTGTTCATGTGCGCCCAGGACACCCTGCTGAAGTGGGCCTGAGGGCCAGCAGAAAGGAGGGGGGCCTTGTTGCGGAGAAATGCTGAACAACCCACTGAGGTATCAATTTAGAGGTGCTGGGAAGTTCCCACGGGAATATGAACAGCGGGAAGGCAGGCCTGGGGGTGTCCCGGAGCAGAGCCTTCGCCTTGGACTCCAGCGGCCTTGAGATGCGTCAGACCCATCGAATCCCTTTCTCCCATGATGAACTTGCCTTCCAGCTTGAGGAAAAGTCCTAGTTGTCTACGAATGAAGATTACTATACCTTTCTCTTCGGAGCAAACTGAGAGCAAGGAGGCACTCATGCAAAGAGCCAGGAGAGCCATGTCTACAAGCCTGCTTCCCACCCGTGGCTGTCCCCACCAGGGGAAGAGCCAAGCTGTGAAGGCTGGCAGCCAGGCCGGGCTCCTCAGGAGGGAGGCAGGTACCTGGTCGCACGGCTTACGTTTTCTTACCAAATTAAAAACAGAAGTTTAATCGATGCTCCGCGCCCGGTGGGATTTCACCTACACAGGAAAACCTGCTGTCGGCAGGTGCAAGGTTCTGGGGCCCGCTCTCAATGGCGCCATTCACCAAGCTGGCCCAGAGCCTGACTCAGTCTTTCTCCCCCAAACACAGCTTCCCCTTGTTTGGTAACTAAAGAATCCTTTTCTTTCTTCTCCCGAGAATGTCAAATAGGCCGAAAAGATTGTGCAGTCGCTGTAACACATACGGGGACTGTCAGGAGGCTGAAGAAACAGATGTAATACTGAGAATGAAAGGAGCACAGGGAGGCAGGGAAGCCAGGACAGAGGAGGCCGGGGCTCCCGCCCAGAGCTCTCGTTTCAGAAAGCCCGTGGAAGGTTCCAGGTTCCAGGTTCCACTGGCTCACGTGCTGTTCGGTACAGGAAGCATGAGCTGTGGTCTGACTGGTGCCCAGGGACGGAGTTTCTCATCATAAGCGAGTAGATGGCACAGAACGAGCCACGCAGGGGTGTGGTTGGGGTTCAGGCAAAGCCAGAGCTGGAAAGGCCCGAGGGAGAGCCCCAGAGGCTGCGACCGAGGCTTCCTCAGGCCCTGGGAAGGGTGGGCACGTGCCCTCCCCTCTGGACTAACAACCAGGGCCAACTGCCACTGAGTTCAGTCGCCTGCGCTCAGATGGAAGAAGCGGGCACTAGAGTGGAAAGAGCACTGGAGCTGGAGTCACATCTTGTGGCAAACGGACTCAAGTGATGACCACGATGACTGAAGCCAAAACACTAACTCTGCATCTGTCTCTATGACATCAGCTTGTGACCTTCTAACATACAGACCAAATAAGAGCCCCCGTGCCAATCCATAGAGTAAACAGGAGCAAAGCTTATTTCTTTTTTAAAAAAAATAAAAATTAAAGCTTTACTATTTTCCTCCCACATCCCCGGGGAGGCTGATGGGCACACACTGCTTTGGAGACCACTAGTGTCATCGGCTTGCATCTTGTCCTGCTCTACTATGACACGGGGAATAGGCTGAGAGCCTACTGCAGTGTGCTGACATTTATCGCACATGACCTTCTCCTCACTGAATCCAGAAAGGAACACTCCCCACGCCTTTTCTCTATCTTTTCAAAATAAAGCCAAGTGATATGATAGCCTTTGTTTCATAGCAGTTGGACTTCATAGCAATTGGATTTAAATACAGTCATCCCTTGGTATCCACGGGGGATTGGTCCCCTGCAGATACCAAAATCTGAGGCTGGTCAAGTCTCTTATATAAAATAGTATAGGATTTGCACATGACCCATGTCATCCTCCTGTATACTTTAAGTTACTCCGGATTACTTACAATACCTAGTCCAACGCAAGTGCTGTGTAAATAGTTGTCACACTATAGTGTTTGGGAAATAATAACAAGGGAAAAAAGTCTACGTGTTCAGCACAGACGCAACCGTCGTTGGCCTAACTACAGAGCACATGTCAGCAACAACATAACTTTTTTCCTGAATATTTCTGATCCACGGTTGGTTGAATCTGCTGATGCAGAACCTGTGGACAGAGTGGGCCAACTGTATGCATTTCTTAGCTTAATGATTCCGAGATCCTGAGACTCGGCATATTATTATTAATAATAATATGGTATTGCCACTTAGTATCTTTCCTCTCGCACCCCCCCACACACTGCCATCGTTGGGCGACGCCAGAATAAATTCCACTTTTCCTGTTGCCATAGATCACAAATGTACCCTCCAATGTTTCGAGCATGAGGTCCCTTCAAACAACGAAATAAAGCCCTTGCAAAATGATCACAGTGTTCACCAAGCACAGCGATTTAAGACAAACTGACCCACACGGCAGAGTACAATATCAAAGGGTTTTAAAAAAACAGGAGAAAATAAAAATACGTGCTGGTTCTCATTTGAACGTTTCATCCCAACATAGATTTAAAGACAGACGAGCAAAGATGTCAAAAGCGCGGCAAGTCTGTTTTATAATATATGGGTATTCTCTTTTCCCTTTATTCATCGAAATGCTTAAAAATCAAAGCAGCCCAGAAGTATGTCTCATAAAAAAAAATAATAACAACCCTGTTCTTGCACTTGGATTGTAACCAAAGCAGGTAAGATGAATTGACAAGGCAACCTGCAGCATAAATTTGCAGGATTTTATGTGCCTGTAAAGTGGCAGTTGCTTATCTACGGGCTATGATTACATAAAACAAATGTCCCAGGATTAGCTTCCCTCTCTTCCGTTCCGCCTCGCTGGGAGCTAAGCCACTTCCTCCTCCCAGACATTTTTCATGGGATGGCACTGGCATTCCCTTCATTGTCTTCAAAGGGTTTGGAAGAAAGGGATCGCCGCAGCTTACACTCAACAAGGCCAGACTTTTCCCATCATGGTTTCAGGGAGGCTTGGAATCCAACCGAGCAGCTGAAGAATCAGGCCCATGTAAGTGTTAAATTTTTCTTGGTTTGCCAGACACTTATCAAATCTAGTTTCCTGGCCACTTTTACTATTGACATTTTGCTATCAGGAGATGTTATGAAGGAAAATGCCACAAGCAATTAGAATGACTGCTAAAATGAGCTAGTTTTACCAGAAATATTTCTCTTTCAAACTTCTCAGTCACAGCCATTCATCAGGAACTGCCCGTTTCTACATGAAGATCTTTTGATAGCCTAGGACAAGCAAATAAAACTCTAACGACCCGGGTGTTAAGATTTCAGTCTGGCAGGGAAGCTGAGAAACATTAAGATCCTGAATTCTGAAGATGCAATTAGCTGAAACTTAATGAGCTGCGGAATGATAAGTGACAGGGAAATGTAACTTTATATTTACAATTTCCTGACTAGATGAACTTTTAAACACAGTGAACTAAGCCCTACCCCAGGGCAGTTTAACCTTTCGAAGCACAAACATGTGGAGGTTAAGAACTGGCATTTGGAGATGGTACCTCCTAAGACTGCAGTGGTCTTCCAGACAGCTTAGCCACAGGGCAGCCTCAAATCCAAGGCCAAGGCTTTGAATCCAAATGGCCTCTATGTACAAAGCTGTGGCTCCTGTTTGTTAAAATCAAGGTTTCATACAGAAAATGCACCACCCACACGTACACACACACACTCCTATTCTCTCTCTCATCCTCATGTCTTTGAAAATATAGCCCATATATTTTTAGAAAAAGAACTATAACCACACAAAGAAAGGGTGGTTAAAAACATATTCAGAATCTTTAGCAAGAATCTTCGCAAGGACATTGAAACTTTTACATCAGAAAGGACTAAGGACGGACCAGGGAACCTCTACAAAGAGCAGCATTTTCAAAGCCAATAGCTCTTACGGAGTATGAGTTACATTTCTTAGGTTTTAGAGATGCCCTACCCATCCCCTAGAGCATTTTAGCATTGTAAAAATCAGGATACTCCTTGCAATCAGCGTGTAAGGGTATCTTTGTTTTTATTTATTTTTTTAGATGCTGTTTAAAAGAGGAAGGAATAAAATATGCTTAATATAATCAATGGTCTGTTCATTCTGACATCACTGTCATAGCTGACTCTGATTCTAACGCATGTTTAGTCTCTTGCCTGTTAGTATTCCTGGTGATTTTTGTTGCAAGATGGACATGATGTACTAGGTGAAGGGAACTATGGTAACTAAGTCTTTAGCAATATGATGGTAAGGTGGGGGGGGCAGGAAGCATACTGTAGCCCCATGATTAGGTCTTAGTCTTTTAGGAGCCCATGTCCCTGGACTGTGGACTTCACCAGTGCTGTGAAGTTTCTCCTCCCCCACGTAGGTAGGACAGCATGGCTAGAGGGGACCGGAATTGGGTATTTCCTTTCCCCTACGTGGAAGGCTAGAGCTGAAGTTGGGTGTTTCCTTTTCCACAGGTAGTTAGCTCTGGTACAATAATTCCCTGAGGGCAGGGCTTGTTAAGAAAAACAGAATGTTCTTCTATATTTCAAAATGGTTCCTTTTTTCCTCCCCCTGCCAGAGGGGATTTTTCACCAGTATTAACTGTGAGGACCTTGTAGAACTCACGGAGATAAAACTCACAAAAGTGTGCTCCCACCCCCACTCCTGGCTGGATTTGCCTGGGGAAGTGGTTTGCCCTGTGACCTTACTTCTCTCCCAGATCTAAAAAGCATTATTGATTTTTTTCAATTTGTCCAGCATTTTACTCATTGTTAGGATGGAATAATGACTGCTAAGCTCCTAAGTGCTGGACTAGAAAGCAGAAGTCTGTCGAGTCTTTTTCATTTTTGTGTTTTCCAGGGTTTCTTGTGTAACTTTTGCATATGGCTGGTGCTTAAGGACTTTTGCTAAGATATGTTAAACATCATTGGTGATAGCTTATATTTTCAAGCACTTTCTAACTAGTTCTAAAGTTTTACATGCATTATCTACTTAAACCTCACAAGATTTCACCTATAAGGACTATTATTATTCCCATTTCACAGATGGAGAAGCTGAGTGTTTAAGTATCCTCCCCAAAGGAACACAGCCAGTGAATGGTGGAACTAGCATTCAAACTCAAAATGTCTAGCTTGAGAACCCATGCTCCTAACTACCATGATCTATGACCTAGCTGGGTCCTAAAAATCTTGACGATCTTGTGACCTGAGTGAATCATGAAGAATTCCAACAGCCCAACAGACTATCTCTCATTCTAGTTATTTTGAAAATTACTAATATATTTCAGTTTATCACCCAAACATCTGAAATTATTGAATAGAGAATGAGTCTGTGTACACAGGCCCTATAGATTATTACATGAAAAGGATTATGTTTCCATGTAGTCTACCCAGAAACCGATGTACCACAGGAGTTCTATTAGCTCCCAGAAACTGATGAGGGTCTTCCTCAGCCCATCAGAGATACTCCGCATTGGCTAAAATGAATCTAGTCCTGGAAAAAGACCTCCAGGTTCCCATGAATAGAAACATGTGCGCTATTTTCTATGACAAATGAGCAGCGAGTCTTACATAAATATCACTTTGAGGGCACTAATGTTTTAAGCCAACCTACGTTGTTCTGATTTCATTGCATATACACTGAGGTTCACCACCGTTACAGACAAGCCAAAGATAATCTCTGCCCTGCAGGCTACGCCAGCTGAGCCATGAATACACAGCCTGGCTTAGCAGCAGCCACTTGGTGTGCACGAGATGGACCGAATACTCTGCTGTCTTTCTTTATGGAAACATGGTTTATCTGCATCACTAATCTAGTCTCTTTTTCTGACAACTGAGTCACAGTTTAAAAGTTTAGAAAATACTCTGATTGCATTGGAATTCATGTTGGTAGGTTTAGGATACATGGGAAACAGGGACAGAGATGTTTAAATGTCTTTAATCAGTGTGTTCTTTACCAATCCATTGGACACTCCGTGGCAATGAGCCAATATCAGGTGAGCTGATGATGTAAACTCTCCTCACTTGGCTGAGAAAGGAATCGTGTTCCAGTTAAATTTATACAGTGAGAACATGTATCTCCCAAGGGCACAAAAAAAGGTGCATAGGAACCTCCTTATTTGCTCTCCACTCAAAAATACCACTTTGTGTTCCTTAATGTTATATTATAGCACATTATTTATGTTTTGAAAACGCAAGTGCTAAGCTTTTTTTGGTTTAATAAATTTGTGGGTGATAAATATCTAATGGATTATGGACAAGTTTACTGGAGTAATTTTGACACAGCACTGATTTGTAGAGCTGATTTTTCATTCATTTGTTCATTCCCTTGCTGTCTGCTCCAGGCTGGTGCTAGAGCTGACAGCCCATGATGGCAGCAGAGCGTGCTAAGTGTGACAAGAGCAGTAGAGACGACAGGGTCCGAAGGCCCAGAGAAGAAGACAGCCAGCAGTGCTATATGAGCTGCTCAGAGAAGGCTCCGGGCAGGCAAGCATGAAGGGCCACTACGTTTCCAGGCAGAACCAAACACAAGGCTGGTTGAAATTGTGACCTCATCTAGTGAGACCCTTTCTTTTCTAGAAAGTATTACATCCAGTTCTGCAGATTTATAGTAGGTTTGTGGACTCTGCACGCCACTGACGTTAGATTATTTTCAAAAGGGGGTCATGTGTCTAGGGACTCAAACTCTGTGCTAGAGGCAGGACCAGAAAATGGGCCTTAGAGGTCTGGCATATTCCAAAACATAATCTAGGAATTGTGCATTGGGCAGAACCTCCCTGGACAGTCGTGAAGGTTGTGCATCGAACAATCCCAAGGGACACTATTCCTGACAGACGTTACAGAAACGTGTATTTCTCGTTGCAGAAATGACAGTAAAGAGTTCAGTTCAAATAAAAGCAGTATATTAGGACAGTTTTTGACAGATGGCAATGAAGTATCTTCAGAAGAGGTTGCTTTTTTTCCTAATCGATACAAAGATGTGTTGGCTACTAGCTGCTCTGTTTTCTCTTCATCCTAAACATTATTCTTGCTTCTGCCGGGAAACAGAGAGGAAGTGGGTCACCTCACAGGTGGTCTCCTATCACTTAAGCACACTTATCCTGCACAGGTGCCCCATAGACCATGCCTAGGACAGGTGACAGCAGCCCTGGAGGGTCAGAGGAGATGAGAATAGAAGTGGGGAGGGGGGAGGATGCACAGGACGACTCTTCTATGTCACTTGCTCTCGGTGTCCACCCTCTGGGGTGAGAGTTCTAGAGTCCATAGCTCCTTCATCTAAACCCTCAGGGCTTCCTTTCCACAACTTCACTTCTTTTGGCACCTCCAGCAGCAAATCAGGCAGAATGTCCCAATCAGAGAACCTACCGGTAGACTTCACACACCTCCACACAGGGACCCGTTCTCATTCATTGTTTCCACCTGACCACCTAGCACAGTGTTTGGCTTAATGCAGATACTAAAAATTAAAAGTGTGTTTAAGCAACGTGAATGAAGTCAGTTATTAGGCAAAATCCACTTTTGGATCAACCAGTTGATTTCATTTACCCCTGACTTCACTGGGATTACTATTACACAGCGAACAACGGGGGAAACCTGGCTCTCACACGCCAGTCATCTCAGCTCTGCGAGGCCTCCTCTTCTCAATGATGAGAGGCGGCAGGTGCCCAAGAGAATTTCGTTTTAGGAACCGTCGGGGTAAGTGGTTTAATGAGAAGGAAAAGTAACAAACTTCATTTAAAGAAATCAAACAATGAAGAGGTTATTATTTATATTTGTAAAACATCACAAAAGTAAAAAAATAAAAAAAAAATGGCAGGAGTCAAATGACAAATCCAAGAAAGTCACCTCTGCTCTGGGTAATTGTAATCGGAAAAGTTCTGAAAATAGCAACTGAAGCCACTCTCTTACCTTATACTTATTCATGATTTCAGCTAACCACGGCTTAACTGACTTCACTGTGTCTTCTTCCAAGTACTTTTCCACTGTGGATCCATTGTTAAAAGTCCGGTTTCCCACGTGGATGGCTCGTCTCACTTCTGGGAGGGACAAAAATTTCCCATAGTAACTCTGGTCCTCAGGTTCCTGGCAGGAGGGGGCATCAGAAAGATATTAGGGAACATGAGCAGCCTAAATTTGGTCAAAGCGTCAAACGACTCATAACACACACCACAATGAACAAGACAAGATGTGACTGTTCATCTGTCTCCACCCTGAAAATTTTAACTTGGGGGGTTTTGAGTTCATTTAAATTTCACTAACAACAAATCTGGGTGATCTAATACTCTTGGAGCCAATATCCAATTTGCAAATGCTGGAGTTTCCTTTTTGGAAATTAATCTTTTGTAGTCTGTGACTCCAATGAACAGTCCCATTGGAGGTAAACACAGGGAAAACGGAAAAGGTGAGAGTATCAAAATCAATTTGCTCCTCGCTGGGTGATCTATGGAAAGAAGATCGAATGAGCACAAGGGCCCAGGGGGAGGGCGTGGTGGGTGACAGGCTGAGGATTTCTTTCCATGTTCTGGTTATTAAAACCACACTCACAAAATAATCAGCTGACCATCATTTAAGGGGAGAACACAGGGTATAAAAACAGATGATATTTTGTGAGGCACACAAGATGAAAAAAAGTTCTACATGAGCCTTAGTTTTAACACATTCCTGCATACAAGTGTCTGTAATATTCATTACACTAAAATAAAAAGGATCAGATGCTGTTTTAAAAAGTTACAAAAGGATAAAAAACTGTCAGAGTTTGAGATCAACAATTTTGTGCATCACCAACAATTTTTGCTAAGTGTGAATTACTGCTTTGAAAAAAAAAAATCTTGTTTCTCTTTCGATACCATGTGTTTTTCTCTTGATAAAATCTAAAACCACAAAGCTGGTAAATTCCATTGATATTAGCTTTATATTTTATTTACAAAATAGCTCACAAACAAGGCAATTTTAACAAGCAGAGCGCATTGTCATACACACTGGACAGATATTATACAACTCAAATCCCCCACTTTGCCTCACTTTGGCTAATTTGACTAATTCTACACAAAAGACATCAACTCTGGCCTACTTTAATGAAAGAAACTACTTGAATACTCTGAGAAATACTCCAGAGGGCTCAAAGTGAGGCCGAAGCTAAACACAAGAAACATCTTAAGTTATAAGTAAGACAAAGCAAATATTTTCATCAAGGCTTCGGCAGTTTTGGTTATCCAAGCTGTCTTAAGTACAGAACAAATAATGTTGGGCATTTCCAAGAAGCTCACTCCAGGCTTGGAACTCAGGGACCTGATGCCCAGAACAGCAGTCCTGGCCTCTGTCCCTCACGAAAGAACTTCTGTATGACAAGCTCTTTGGGGGAAAGGGGGGGAGATGTGTTAATCAGAGATTGTTTCGAGTTATCTGGAATATCACACACTCTCAGTGGTCAGATTAGAATGTATACAACATTGGTAGGGGGGAAATCCTACAGACGAGTAGATAGAATAATACAGTTTGGGCATATTTGTCTAGTATAAAGTCAACTTAAGATATTTCCCAAATCAAAGAAAGTTTCATTTTTGCCAAAAATTTTAAGCAAACACTATCATGTTTTGTTTTGTTTTTAAATGTCATTACCGTGCACTGTAAAATGTTATAGTAATTAGAACATCCTGTCACATTCTGGAAGTAAGAAGGGCCGGTTGTTGAGTCACCATCTAGTAGTTTATCTATCACCTACGTCAGGAGAGAGGGGAGAAAGAAAGAAGAAAAACGTCAAGGTGGGAAAAATACACAGGTGCTTGTCACTTCTTTTATTCAATAGCTTTTTCACTTTTGCACAGTTTCATTCCACAACCACTTATGGCATATCTCCTCTGTGTTGGACATTGTCCTGGACATCGGGAGACAGTAGTGACCGAGACAGACCCAAAGTCCTCCCCTGTGGAGCTTATATTCTAGAAGGCGACAATGCACTAGCATGAACAGGTTAAATAAGAGGCATTTTAGATAATGCTGAGTTCTAAGGAGAAAATCAAACAGGAGAAGGGAAGGGCAGTGTCATGGGAGCCTGTGGGTGTATGTGGGTGAACGCATTTATGGGGCCCTGCAGACAGGAAGACACGCAAGTCTCGCTTTGAAAGTGGCCTTGGAGTAAAGACCTGTTGGAAGGGAGAAAGTGATCTGTGCAGACATCTAGGGCAAGAACATTCCAGGCAGGAGAAACAGCCGGCCCAGAGACCTCGGCTGTGGAGGGAGCCTTATGGGCAAGGGTGGCCATGACATGGGTCGTTGACCACTGAGACACAATATGAGGAGAAGACAGAGGATATGGGACCTACACGCGTGTGAGTGGAGCTGGTGGAAGTTGTCTTTGGACTTCCAGCCTAAAAAACCAGGTCATCGGCTAAGGGTGAGAGCAGTGAGCTTGGTTATGTGCTTTTCTCTAGTCCTGTTCTGCTGGGAACGTATGTGATGACTGACCTTAGGTTTAAGTTGGGTAATCAGAGCTGACAACTCATTTGCTGTAAACAAATAAGATGGGTGGTCAAGACCCGTGAAATGCAGTTTCTAATCAAAACTCGTTTCACCAGAGAACTCTGTGATCCAGAACAATGTCATGGAAGGAAGGTAATACAGGACCAGAGATGGGTCTGCGGGTATCTTGCAGAATCTTTAAGATGTCCCAGGAATTTTACAGAGAGCCTGAAAATTACCACAGAAGAAATCCTGGGGTGGGAATCGGGGAAGGGGAGGTCAATTCTAGACCCAGACCTCCCACAATCTGTTATGTGGCTTTTGGCAATTGATTGCACCCCTCCCTCCGGGCCTCAGCAACCTCGTCAGTGAATGTGGTGTGTGTGTGTCGGGGAGAAAAGATGATCTCTGATGTTCCCTCCAGCTCTGAGCTACTGCTCTTTGATTAACTGAATCACTGTCAAGGATCAGACCATCAGACAGGCTTCATTATTTAGGCCTGAGATGTTGAAAGCGGTTTTCTCTGGAGTTTCAGGATTTCTCGCAGTTTCTACTGCACATGTTGAAACACATTTGGCCACTGCTTGCGGACTTTCCTAAGTATCATTTTATCTATTTCCCTTGAAAAAGCAAAGGTATTTATGTTTTAATTCTTCACTCAAGAGATTGGACCAGTGGTCAGAGACACTGCACACCTTCGAGGGTTTGGGGGATTCTCTTTGTTTGCGTGCTGATGACTCTGGGTTAGGAGAGACCCTACTTCACCTCATGTGCCATCTCTGAATATACAAAGTACCTGAACTTCTCGACAGCGTCACTAAATTCTGTAACTTCTACTTCACGTTCAACAAGCAGCTTTCTGATTTCTCTATCCCTTTGGGCCTATGAGATATTCTTACTCTTGACATCGCAATCCCCGTATGCTTCGCCAAAGCACATCAAATGTCTCACTTGCAGTTTGGTCTCGCATGATGTAAATTTTGATAGAAATTCTAAATTCTAAAGGCTTAGTCCATTCTGCCCTTCTGCTCAGCACAGCAGAGAGCCCAAGACCAGCCTTGAAAACGCTGTCACTGGGAGTTGAAGAACAATCCTGTGCATCCCCACGAAGCTCCCTGTTCATCACATCTACGATCGCACAATTGCACAGGCAATTCTGAACCCACACTCTGCAGCTGCAGCAGGTGTCCTGGCCGGAGAAAGGGGAGACCTTCGGCATCCCACATGGGACTTCCTGAGCTCAATCCAGCTGCACAGCTGGCTGCTATCGGAACTCACAGCAAGTTCAGGCACTGCCTCGGGTTCAGGTGGTGCCCCGCACCCACTGCAGACTGAAGCATGACTTCACGTTACCCTCCTTCCCCCTAAGTGTGTCTGTCTCCGGTTTTGATCGGAACCAACTGACCTGCGGCGCCTAGAAGACTATTACTAGCGGGCCTCAGTCTTAACAACAACAGTGCCGTTAGGTAAACTATTACAGGATGTGCTTCCAATAACAGAAAGAGTCAAGTCCTCCAACTTCATTCCTCGCCTCATTTACTAATGTGCCAAACATGATGGCTCTTTCGTAAAGGTAGAAAAACTCCCCCCTCCCACATCCAAGAAAGACTGCTTATGCGTCATCTTTGTCTGCACTGAGAAAAAGCAAAAAACAACAAAAAATCCCAACCTCCTGTATCCCAATATTTCATATAGTCTTACGTTTAAATGACAACAACCAAAAAGGGTGAGGAACACAACCATATTATTCGATTCTCAGTTTCAATATTAGGGAAGCAAGTGCCAATATGCACAGATGCCAATGGCTCTTGGTAAAAGTTTGAAATGACTACACTTTTTAACCTTTGGTCCTGACACACAGGAACATGTAACATTTGTTACACACGCCGGTCACTTCTCCAGCTAAAACCCTGTGTGTGGATACGAGGCTTCTGCGGGGTTCAGGCCACACGGGGAAGCCCACCCATCCACTGCCCAGGCTGCCTTCCATCCAATCTCCTTACAGAAGGTGGGCCTTCAGGGCCTACGCAGTGTTTCAAGAAATCAGAGCAGTTAAAGAAAGACAGGGCTTTCTTTCAATACCTGGAGGCGATCTCAGGTTGGAAAGAAAGGGAAAGGAAATGGAAGGAAACCCAGACAGTTCTTGTCTTCTCCAGGAGCCCACTCGTCTCCCTCCTGAGCCTGGGCAGTAACCGATACATCTTCTCTAAGGACTGCAAACAGCCGAGCCCTGCCTCCGGGACCCTCCCCAGCCGGTTCTCATTGCTCCAGGGCGACGGGCGCCAGGACTCACTTGAAAGGCTTGAAACCACTTCTCCTCCTGGATGTACTTCACGCACTCATCGCACAGCTTCTGGAAGTACTTTCTCTGCATCTCATCCAACAAGCCAGTTTGGTGCAGGAATGTTGCGTAGCCCCCTATGATCTGCACAGAGACAAACGCAAGTCAGTTTGGTGCAGGAATGTTGCATAGCCCCCTATGATCTGCACAGAGACAAACGCAAGTCAGTTTGGTGCAGGAATGTTGCGTAGCCCCCTGTGATCTGCACAGAGACAAACACAAGTCAGTTTGGTGCAGGAATGTTGCATAGCTCCTATGATCTGCACAGACACAAACGCAAGTCAGTTTGGTGCAGGAGTGTTGCATAGCCCCCTGTGATCGGCACAGAGACAAACGCAAGTCAGTTTGGTGCAGGAATGTTGCATAGCTCCTATGATCTGCACAGACACAAACGCAAGTCAGTTTGGTGCAGGAGTGTTGCATAGCCCCCTGTGATCGGCACAGAGACAAACGCAAGTCAGTTTGGTGCAGGAGTGTTGCATAGCTCCTATGATCTGCACAGACACAAACGCAAGTCAGTTTGGTGCAGGAATGTTGCGTAGCCCCCTGTGATCTGCACAGACACAAACGCAAGTCAGTTTGGTGCAGGAGTGTTGCATAGCTCCTATGATCTGCACAGACACAAACGCAAGTCAGTTTGGTGCAGGAGTGTTGCGTAGCCCCCTGTGATCTGTGCAGAGACAAACACAAGCCCCACAGGGCGAGAAAGAAGTTAGAGAAGCCGGTTTGCTTGGTGAAATAACCCTTTGCGATTTGTCAGTCTCAGGCTGGGATTAGCCAAGCGAGACAATTACACACACACACGCACACACAACACACAGTACGAATACAAACACAACACATACAAACATACCACACAACACACAGTACAGACACAAACACATACCACACAACACACACACACACAAACATACAACACTACACACAAACACACCACCCACACATACACATGCCCCCTACACTTGTCCTCAGAGTTAACCTAGGCTGACAGTAAGTTGACACCTTAAAACATTTGGTAAAAATTAGAGGATTGAAATTGCTAGACGGCAGCTGGCGGCAGTGTCGCCCGTCATGAGGCTGGATCTCCGGGCGGGAGGCCCGCCGCCAGGCAGGGAGGGAGGACGAAGCGCAGGGCGAGGGGGGCACCCACCGACTCGGGATCGGAGTACGCGTCCCCCATAGCGATCCCCTTCAGGTTGATCTTCACCGTCAGGACGGGGTTGATCGTGTGGATGTAGTGGGCGATGGCCGGCACGTACTTGCCTGCATAAGACTGAAAAGGGTGGAGGTTAAAACGCACCATCACAGCCGCGCGCCAGTAAAGTTATGTGTTTACGCCCCGCCAGCGAGGCTCGGGATCCAGGAGATCGCGGTTCGATTCCCGGTCAGGGCGCAGGCCCGGGCTGCGGGCTCGATCCCCAGCAGGGGGCGCGCAGGAGGCAGCCATTTATTGGCCACTGAAATTGTCACTGGAACTCACTTCTATTTCCAGCCATTTCCAGTACAAGGTTGTTTCTTCAGTTTCAAAATATTTTGTGGACACAAACAATAATAAAGATGCAACCTTTAGGTTATGCTGAAAAGGCTACTATGAGTTCAGTAACATTTGAAAACCACCTTGTGTGTTTTTTCCACTAAATGTCGTCTTCTTGACGTCTCCATGTGTATGTTTAATATCAAACTTCACACGTTCAAAACGGAGCTGCACTCCCCAGGCCGTCCTTGCAGCCCCCCTTTCCCATTCCTGGTGACTCCGTCTTGCTCACTGCGTAGGCCAGGACTCACGGTGCCACCCTTCATCTCTCTCACACCCACCAAAGTCCAGCAACGACTCCATGCTGTCAAACACGTCCCAAAGCCACTGTCTTCTCACCGCCCCCCCCCCCCCCCCAGCTTCATCACTTTGTTCCAGATAGGTCGTCTCTCACCTGGATTCTTGCAGTAGCCGCCTACCTGGGCCCTGCTTTCACCCTTGCCCTTGTCCAGTCTACTGCCAAGACAGGGGTCTGGAAAACGCAAACCAGGTCACGCCCTCTAAGGACATCCCGTCTCCCTCAGAGGAAGAGCAAACTGCTTTTCCTGAGACGGGGGGACTTGATCCGGTCACTTCACTAATGTTATCCTACCACCCTGTCCTTCGGGCCTGTGCAGCCCGTCTGGGACGTCAGTCATGACTGTGATGAGAGCTGGTCCTCCCCCCAGGGCCTTTGCAGTAGCTGTTCCTGCCACTGGGAACGTTCTCCCCAGA
This sequence comes from Miniopterus natalensis, assembly GCF_054644295.1. Classification (NCBI taxonomy): domain Eukaryota; kingdom Metazoa; phylum Chordata; class Mammalia; order Chiroptera; family Miniopteridae; genus Miniopterus; species Miniopterus natalensis. The sequence continues at coordinate 76,629,352 of NC_142090.1, forward strand.
TATCCACGCGGTTAACGCCCCCATTTCCCCAAGCGAGGCCTTCTGAGAGATGCTTTCCCTGGCCACCCTATCTAAAAATTTCACACCTCTCTTTTTTTTTTTTTTGACATTTTCTAGACTCTTTCTCTCTTTATTCCTCCTACTCATTATGCACCAACTAACTTTTACTTATTTATCTTTAATTGTTATTCCCCCCCTTCCCCCCCCGACTAGAAGATCCATGAACAGAGGGACATCGCTCTGCGTCGTTACTTAGTGGATCCCCTGTGCCTGATGCCGTTGACTTGTCAGTGCCCAGTAGACAGCTGTTGAATGGATCTTGAACTAACCTACGTGCTTTTGGGAAACAGCAATGCGTATAAGTTCAAAATAGACTAGAGGCATCGTGTGGGTACCTCTGAGTCTGCAGACCCTTCACAATATTCCCAAGGGTCTCCGAGGGTCTGGAGTTCAAAGACTGGGAACCCCCGAGAGCTCTCATGTATTTCAGGCCATAATCATGTGCTGAAGATATCACTGTTCCCGCTGCAATATGTGGACACTGAGGCTCAGGGAGGTTAATTGGTAGAGTCAGAGTTAAACTTCGTTGGACCTACTCCAAAACCTAAACTCCTTCCAAGTTATGATCAAATATATAATTTACATAATTTATACAAAATCTCCTCACTGATGCAGCCCTCGTGTGCAATAATTTTAGGCAAGGTACTGAATCAAAGCAATTTATTCCTTCGACTCATGAGCACATTTTAGCTTCCTTGCGATGATATAAAGATGTGTTTACATATCTGAGATTTGTTGTATTGCATAACTGTGCTATATATTCTTTTTTTAGGCACAATAAGTGAACATTTATCACACAAAATTTCTGTAAGATGGCCCCCCAAAATCAAATTTTCTTGAGTAATCATTTCAAGGGTAAATATGTATTATATAATCTTCATTAGGCGACAGTTTCTTGGGCAACTCTGCTGTCCAAGGCCTTATAGTCAATACTTGAGGAGACACAATCATAAGCAAAGCACAAAACTTGTAAAGTTCACGATTTCTCTTGAAAATACATTATGGAAAACATGACTCAAATAAGATAAGGCAAAATCTACTGTTTTCCAGATAATCATGCCCATAATGTCCATCACATAAAAACATATTTGAGAAGTGAATGACTTATCTGACATTGCTTTTAAACATTTTTCTCTATTGGAAATAAGTGCAAACACTAAAAAAATACATCTTCCAGGCATACAATCACTCTAGTTGTCTTCTTATAAAAACTGGCAGTAAAACCCCTCTCCTGACTTCTTCTGAGATGGAAGGGCATGTATTTCAATTTACTATATAGGAAGTGATGACAAACAGGCTAAAACAGCCACATTTTTAGGGCACCTCCTGCCTTGTGACCATCATGAGTATCTGGGATATATCCAGGTAGGAAATTAAGAACAAATACTTGATTTCTGAGCATCCATTATGAATGAGGCTTTTCCCACCTACTTTAATTTGAGCCAATGAAGGTTAATCTTGTCTTCCAATATTTTCAAATGATGAAAACAACGGCCTGTGCGTTTGGTCACATGCCTGGCTGGAATCCTATCCAGGCTTGGCTGTCTCCACGCCTCTCGTTCCTCAAGTCAAATCATATGTCAGTCAATCGCCCTGTACTAGACTATGGGTCTCTCAAGCTGGGGCTCAACCTTGGGTTAACCCACGACACGCTTGCTAAGTTGACCATTTCTGGAAAATACGACAGTGAGGTGGGCAATTTTATAACAACGTCCAGGACAGATTCCTCGGTGATCAGTCGCATTTGCTAGCCTAACGATGATGTTTACCTCACTTTTGCTCTCTAAGGACTATCACACACTTCCTTGCCTGTGTCAGTGTGACAAATCTTCACTGCCGCTTTCATTAATCATCCCATTGACTGAGTGACTCAGGCCGTCTCCCGGTAGACAATTACAGGATTATTTTATGGAAAACAGACTGAAACAGGATAGTGAAATTTCAATTATTTTCGCTCTCCTGTTGACACACATTTCTTTTTCTTCTTTTTTTTTGCAAGATAAGACTTGTTTGTTCTCCCTCCGTTACTTATTTCTCAATTTAACGATTCTCTGATCACCACAAGCATGTTAAAATACAACCAGACAATAAATCATATTTCATTTTGCCCAGTTCTCCCTTTTCTGGATATGTTTTAAATAGAATGGAGCCCTTTATTTGGGAGGAAGAATTTAGGTGTGGTTATCTGATGGATCAGAAGTAGACTAAATAGCCCCTCAGGACTTGTAATTGGGATCCTGTAATTTTATGAACTCTCCCTCCTTTTGTTCTGAGTTGTGCCCGTTACAAGGACTAAGGCAACACCCATTAGAGCCACCAGCCCTGCGGTCCCTCTGATCTCTCACTGGCGTTCACTGATGTGGGCAGCAGCTGGCCAACGGGGCTCCTGGAGTCTGGGAATTAGCACTAACCTTCTACCATCGGATGAGACCCCGGCCTCATAAAAGCTCAGAGCAGCATCAAAGTGATTTTAAAAGGAAAGAAGAAAAGCGTGGCAGAAAGAATCTGAGCCCGTGTTATTTTAGAATTCAGCAGCGACCTTCAGATGAGGGACTCGGCCACGGACCCATATTTACCTAAAGCGATCATTCCAACGAGGTTGGCCATCTACACACCAGGATTTTCGTCCGCCCCTGTTATCACTTTCTAATAGCTAAAGACGTCTCAAGGTGTCATTTCCAGCCCGGTTCTTGCAGAGCTCATATTTTGAGCTCACTTCTGACAAGGACCAGAGATACTGGGGTGTGTCTGCTTCTGCTTGTATTTGCTGGAACTTAAAGGAGCAGTAAAGCTCCAGCGTTCCTCGTTACATCAGAAGGATCTCAGAACTCAGCTCTGTCTTTTATTCCCCCCACAGGGAAAACAAGGCCCCAACATCACAGCGGAGCCGTGGTTTCGAATCTCGGTCTGCGATCCTGTTGAGTTCTTAAATGATGTTTGGAACAGCCTAATGGAAATCACATTAAGAGCAGATCGTACTTGTAAAAATAGTCTGGAGAGAATGTAACGCTTGGTTAATTATCCAGATGTGTAAAAGCACAATGAAATTGGACTTAGAAAAACTTGTAACTGTGTGTTCCGTCTGAACCTCTCCCTTCTTACAGGCTTCAACAATATTCGCAGCAGACTTAACGGCACTCCTGCAGCCGGTGACTTTCAAGGGAGGAAAATATATTTCATATCTAAAATCAAGGTTTAATCAGCTCTCCAGAAGGAGAAAAAAAAATCGTGTCAGAGAATAATACTCTAATGGAAACAACGTCCTCTTACAGAAATTTCACATATGTTAGCAGTTACTATTGTTTAAGCGTTTCTCAGTGGTCTACATTTCTTACTCAAGTTTAGCTTTAAAAAAAAGGCAGTTCTACGTTTTCTTTCTCTGGCTTGTCTCTAAATATGCGTTTTATGGTGAAGCGCACAGGAACTTTATGGGTGATATTGAGCAATGGCCTCTGAAATGAGACACACCTCAGCCAGACGCACACCGTGTCACTGTCCACAGGCCCCAATTCCTAACCTCAGCTTGGCAAGTGGAAAAGGGGGAGATGCCGACCTCAGCCTTGGTATGAGGAAGGTGAGGGTCATTCTAATCCTTCTGCCTGCTCTGCCCCCACAGCCACAGCCACTCCAGCTGAAATGAGTGTCTCTTTGAAGAATTCACATTGGAGGTGATAAGAACTCCACGTCCCCAGGAGACAAGGTGGGCTGCCCTTTTGGAGAGAGTCACACCAGTGCCATGTCCTCTAGCTGTCCCCAAACACGGACTATTTTGGATCTACCCCCATTTATGGTGGTGATCCAAGGGGATAAGGGAATATGCCTTGAAGACAATGTTATACACAGATTGCAAACCACAAAAACTGGCGAAAAGCTAATGGAGTAACACAGGAAGCAGCCGCCAAGAGGACAGGATTAAGCTCTGGCGACCTTGACTTCATCTAGCCTTGGGGTAGACTCTGGTTTCACTGGACCATTATTTTCTCTGAGGAGAGAAGAGGTGTGGTCTTAAAAGGGCCACTTCAGAAAATTAATGAATGGGGAAAGCTGAAACTTCAGAATTGTGGTAATCTCTACAACTTCCTAGACATTTCTAGACCATGCGTCATCCAATTTCAAGACCGCACTGCCGCAATTAAAAGAAAAACTATGGCTTCTAACAAGAATAGGACTTTATCTAAACATCTACTTCTCTTGCATCTGAGCTGAAAAAGTAGCTCAGAATATATAGAAATAGGCATAGGAAAAACATTTTGATCTGTGTCCAACTGGTAGTCACATAAATTCATGCAAGGGTAGGTGCTGCCTTCCAAATGATATATTCTTATTTCATATTGGGAGGATGCTTTTAAAAAATCCATCAATGACCTGCATAGGTGAAAAAGATGCACCTTCCCCTCCCCCCAAGACTGATTTGGGGTCAATTTTGCAGAAACCCAGCTCGAAGCCAGGTGACTCGACCAGATGGATAAATCCTTATGTCTAAAGAAGCTACAGTTAATTTGACTGTCAAACAGAGTATGAACATACTTGGCCCACAGTCAACAAACTGAGGTCTTTGCTGGCTAACTGCAGATAAGGTGGAAATTAAATAGGTAAAACTTAGCCTTTCCTGTCCCAGCCATCTAATCAGGCAGCAAGGTAGGCACCTCAAACAAAGCTTACAATGACTTTGGACTTACTCATATTCTCTTCCATGGAGCTAAGGAATCAGTAAACATGCGTTGATTCGACTTAGATATGTTATCCCGAAAGCCTCAGGCCCAGTCTGCAAATAGTTCCATATGCCTCTGCTCAGTTTTTCAGGTTGCAGCTTAAAGTCTAACTTTCTTAATATTAAACGCATGAAATAGTCACCAATCCGTTTTCGAATCTAGAAGACAATATCGGCAAGTCGGGTGCACATAACTGAAAATAGACATTTGTCATGAGCTGCAGAGTCAGAGAAGCTTGAATGTCATCTAATAAAAGTGAGCAAGTTCCAAGCTTTTCGAAATAATTGCATTCCAAGGACTTTGGGCCTTTACATCACTTGAAACTTCCATTTATTCCATAAAACTCTATGAACAAAGCCAAGTCTTTGATGAAAGTGAAGAAGTCTTGGCCAGAAAGACAGAAACATCCAGGAATTTCTTTTCTATCTGTGTAAAGTTGATAACCCTGAGAGATCCTGCACAAAAATATGGGATGTCTGACTCCCTTCTACAGAGGGTGGGTCTGTTTGTGGGACGAGGCAGGTGTTGGAGACAGTGTGGTTTCTAAGAGAGAGCACCCAGGCTCCACATCACATCTTAAGCAGGGTTACAATCCTTAGCCAGCTCTGGAGTCTGGCTGGGAGACCTTAGTAAGGCCTCCCTAACCTCTCTGAGCCTCAGTCCTCTCATCTGTAAAATGGGAATGATCACAGTGTCAGCTTCATAAGGTAGCTGTGGGGATTAAGCAAGGTAATGGATGAAACAGTGCTTAGCATCAAGCCTGTCCTATGATCCACTCTCAATAAAGATTATCAAATAAGACCCACAGATAAAACAAGTGAAACTGGTACTCTTGAAGGTCCCCTTCTAGCTACCGTATTCAATGATCACAAGCCTAAGCTGATAGGTTAATGGTGTAGGCCTACATAGGATGACAGGCCCAGGGCTAGAGTAGTTCTCCATCCCACAGTAGATGTCACCCCTCAACTTGTATGTCAGTGCTTGAAATTCCTCATTACAAATATCTTTTTCTTTTTTTCTCCAAATATTTTAATTTATTTTCTTTTTTAGAGAGAGAGGAAGGGAAAGGGAGAGGGAAACATTAATTGGCTGCTCCTGCACGCCCCCTACTGGGGATCGAGCCCTCAACCCCGGCATGTGCCCTGACCGGGAATCAAACTGGTGACGTTTCAGTGCATGGGAGATGCCCAAGCAACGGAGCCACACCGGCCAGGGCACAAGTATCTTTTTATGGTCTAGGCTCTGTCCTCTATTCAAATACAAGTCTGTTGGGAGTAAGTTTAATTTTTCAGATCCTTTCTAATGTAACAAGTCAGAATGGGAGAGAGAAAGAAACCAATCGTGATGGAGATGTGGGACCTGAGCACAGTGTAGCCAAGGAAAAGCAGGCTGAGAGGGAGGGAGGGCACTGGATGGCCCTGGAAAATCAGGGAGCAGAAAGGAAGGTCCCTAGGGCCTGGGAAGTGGTACAGGGAGAGAAGGGTCACAAAAGGTTGATGAAACGCTGGGGAGAAATACTATCGATAATTGCATTTCACCTAGTAACAGCCTTGCATGGAGCCACTCTATAATGTTCATTAAGCAATGTGCTCAGTATTATAGAAGCAAATGAAACAAACATGGCTCTCCCCTGCTGGGAGCCCCCCCACCCCCACCCTCCACCCCAAACCCAGTGAACCATGATGATTCCAATCAAGGTTGTCAGACTCCCTGATGCCAGCAAGACTTCGCTCATGCAAATGAAGATAAAGTATCTGACTAAGTGCCCTAATTTTTAAATAGCTTCAAAGTTTTGCCTTTATTGGGCCGTCAAATTAACCATGGTCACAACACTGCTTCTAAGGAGAGTGGGCCCCTTCCCCATGATCGGGAAGGGATGCCAGTTTCCACCATGTGCCCTGCCCTTTGGAAAGAGCTCCCATCCATCCATCCATCGCCGCCACCCCCGTGAGCGCCGAATCTTTCACTGGGGTGGACATAAAGCCACGTGCCCTGAGGACAATGGGCAGTCCCCTTCCGCCCGTCGCCTCCCTGCCTTCCACGGGGGGCTGTGTAGCCTTAACGTCTCCCTGGGCTCACGTACCCTTGAGAGGAGTCTAAAGTGTGTCTATACCTCAGGAGCAAGAGCGATCTCTCTAATAGTCGCTGGCTCGGAAAGAATAACACTTATAAAGAAAGTTAATTATGTGAATTAAACGCAGCTTGTTTCTCTTTTTGAAGTACTTTTTTTTTTTTTTTTTCATGCCTGGAGGAGGGTGATTTACAGACACATTTGTCTCTCTTTAGAGAAAATTAATTCCAGTTGGCGTTCAGGGCAGACATGGAGAGAAAGGGGACCCTCCTTCCTCGTGGCGCTGACTGCAGGCCCACGCCGCGCCTCTGTCCACGCGGCGGCGACCAGGGGCCTGGGGCTGGCTCTGACACATTTGCTGCCATCCAAAATCTCTAGTATCAACTTCTCAGCTCCACTGTCATCCCTTAGACGAAGCAAACTCCTTCTTTTAAAGATGATTTTCAGGATAACAGGGGAGACGACACCACATCCCCAACAGGTGAGCCGAGCTTCCTAAACACCCAGCTCCTGTCTAGTGCATTAGGCCATATGCTTTGAGCCATAATATATTAATTCAGCTTTTCAACATGAATGATAATAACAGTCATCATGTGCTGGGTACTCACCACAGCCAGTCATTCTGCTAAATATTTGAGGAGGATTATCTCATTAAAGGCCCAAAACAACCCTATGCAGTAGGTGCCATTATTACTTCCAGACTTCCTTACACAAAAGTCGGGGCGCAGAGCAGCTGCTGCAGCCCCCTGGAGCGTCAGGCTCCCCTCATCCACAGCACACCAACGTCAAAGATATTTAGGGCCAGGACATTTGCACCGAGAAGCAGAAAACCCTTTCTCAGTTTACGTATTTATTTTCCAAGGCTGGTTCTACAAATCAAGTAGCATTCTTTGTTCAATCTCCCTAAGAGTGTGCAGAAATTAAGAGTTCAGAAAAGAAAGGATTTCCCCTTCTTGAAAAATCTATTGCAACTTTTTTTTTTTTTTTTTTGGTGGTGGAGAGAGGAAGGGTGGGTGGTATTATGTTAAAACTGCAATTGTGCCCAGATGCTTTAAGAGTACATCGAGGTAAGTACAGACGAATTTCTAGTAAAGCAAACTACCCCTGGAAGTGATCTAATGTACAAAGCAACCCCTCTGATGATAAGATGAAAAGCAGAGGCCCGGAGACATTAAAGAGCATGTTTGGAATCATCCAGAGAGAGGCAGTGCCAGCAATGACTCGCAGGTCTCCTGATTATTTACTCAGAACGCCTTCCACTTCTCCATTCCGCCTTTAAACACAAGACCAGATGGAGCGAACCAGACTGCAGAAACATAGCTTTCTAATAATAATAAACCAGCCAGGCATTATTTAGTGCCCTTCCTTCGAGAAGGAGACGTGCCCCAGAGTTGACGTGTCCCGTGTGGTTCTGATGAAGACGATGCTGCCTGGCAACCGTGTCTCCACCCCAGGCCCTGCCTGCCCTCCTTCGCATCTGTAGTCGTCACTTGAAAGGCACAGGTTTCCTTAAAAGTATCCACCCTGGCAGCAAAGGACATAAAAAATAAAACGGCCCCTTCCTACCCACATTCAGAAATTACGTGCGTGGAAACCACCAGGCGGACATGAAATAGACAAATTTTCCATCCGGGATTTGGCAGCTTTGCTGAAAGTTCAACATCACGGTTAACAACCTCGCCACATTATTTGCAAGACAAAGAATTACACCCTAGGCCAATGGCTCTTCTGTGGGAAGGGGAGGCTGGGCATTCTCCAAGGGTGCTGCCAAAAATGATGGGAGGGTCTCTTCCCCCTCTCTCCTCAACCTGCCTTTGAAATAGGTTAAAAGGCAAAGAATAGCAGGGAATTATTCGTAGAGATCCCAAATAATCCCAACTGGGTAATTAGCTAAAAAATAAGCAGTTGGAATGTCCTTTCCTAACAGCTTAGAGAAGAAAGCAGGCTGAAGAGAAGGGAGTTCCCAGTTCCGATGACTTGCCAGTCCCTTGAAAAACAAAGACTGTTTTTCACTTGGAGTGGACATCTTCGGTTTGTGCTTGCCCAGGTTCCTCCCTGCCCTCCTCAGGTATCATGACTTGGATCCTCCTGTGGAGACCACTCATCTCCCACTCTTAGGCCCTATGGTTCAGGGGGTGAGGGCCACACTATGATCCCTCCCCTCCCAGGGCACTGGGGTGGGCGTCGGGTACCACTCTGGCCAATTTGATGTCCCATCCCCCAATCCCAGTTATTAGTTCTAGAATGGGCAAAAGATCCAAATGGATCATATGAGATTCAGGAATATGGGTGGAATTACTGGGAAAGAAAAATTGAGCTGATAGGCTATCTCAGAGCTCTGGAGGGGGTAGAGGGGCAAGGGCACAGGTGGAAGAACTTACCTGAGAATGCACCCAATGTAGTCACTGTGAAACCATTCTGCTCATGTTGTAGGATTGAGCAAAAGAATAAATACACTGATGCTATTGGGAACCCCAGTCCTCATTGTGAAAAAAGAGGGCATATAAATACAGCAGGGGGAGGGGAAGAACCTTGTGATGCTGAATTAGCATGATGGGATGACTTCATACCATTTTGTTTCCCATCTCTATCCACAGACCAAGTCTAAAAGAAATTGTATCCCAGTAGTAATGAGCATCCTTAGTGCCCAGGTCTTGGTTTCTAAACACAGTTCCCCATTAAAAAGAACCAAGGTTCCCTGAAGACATGACTGATTCCAGGGCTAGGGCAGGGAAAGCACAAGATAATCCTAGAAATATATTTGTGCCAAAAGGCAAGGAAGTGCTTAAAGACTAATGGCGACCTGTCAAAAGGACATAGGAACCAGACAGAGGGGCTCCCATTGACCACATGTGGGGCAATGTGAGCATCAAAAACAATAATGACAGCAATAAATTTTAACACATCAAACAGAAATAACAACCCATGAGTCCACAGTGATATTTTAAAGTGTGAAAAATAGAGAAGACTAGGAATGAAAGATCTCTATGGAAGGTTGACAGTGCTATCCACAGGAAGATAGATCAGAAAAATCTGGTATCTGCCAGATCTTACCATTGGAAAGGTACCTTTTTCTTTTTGAAATTAATAAATAATCTGAGAGCAGGTGAACACCTGTTCTTGCCAAATCTGTCACCAATACTTTCAGCATCCATTGATGATTCCTGTCTGAATCAGTTATTACACTGGGGGTGGGGGCTGTTATAATGGCATCACCCATAATCGGACAAATGGACATTATGTGCCTTCTGATGTGACACATAAAAGTACACAACATCATCTATGTTGTGATCTTGCCAAAATGTTTTACTGAATCTAAGCACTGAGGGAAGAATCAGACAAATTCAGAAAATAGAACATTCTACAGAACCCGTGTCCTAGACTCTTCAAAATGATCACCATGAATAACCACAACAACATAAAAAAGGTAGGGGACCGAGACATGACAACTTGTTGCTATATGTGAAACTTTATTGAGCTCTGGATTTAAAAAACAATTGTATAGAGGAAATTTGGGTGGATAATTGGAGAATGTTTAATATGGGCTGAACTAATATTTGTGTGTACGTGTGTATGTATGTTTGTACACATTCTGAATGAGTAAACAAGTGTCATAATATATTTCAGTCCTCTTGGAAGAACACAAGAAAACATGACTTCAACTCACCTCCCCAGTAGCATAGAAGTCATTCTCTTGGTACTCAGGAAACAACTGGAAGAACTGAAGTAGTGCACTGCAAAAAAGAAAAGCAAGAAAAATCACATGGAATTGGAAAGGCCTCATGTACCCAATCCGAGCCTTGTGCAAGAGGTTTCACATTTGAGATAAGATGCCATTATGGCGTAAGCTCCTGCAGGCATCTTTTCCAGAGTCTCACGTGCATAACACTCCATGCTCTGTGGATGGTTAGAAAATACCTGTGGTCTTACTTTGTGATACTAAGAAGTTGAGACAACTGGGCAGGTTTCCAAATCTCTGGGTTAGCAACTTGGGTCATTTACCTTGAGCCAAGTGACACAGGCTTTCACCTTTTATGCAGCAATTCTTGGAGGCAGTTCTGCAAACCTTATGACCCCATTAACCTGGGTTCAGGTGAGGTAATGGGAACCTTCATTGCTTACCAACCTCTCCCTGTGGGTAACCCTGAACGTTTCTAATGGGGATCCCAGAATTTCAGTGTTTTACTTTATTTATACATGTGTATATATATATATATATATATATATATATACACATGTATATATATACATATATATGTTTTTATTGATTTCAGAGAGAGGAAGGGACAGGGAGAGAGAGATAGAAACATCAATGATGAGAGAGAGTCATGGATCGGCTGCCTCCTGCATGCCCCTACTGGGACTCGAGCTCACAGCCCAGGTACTTGCCCTGACTGGGAATTGCACTGTGACCTCTTGGTTCATAGGTCAACGCTCAACCACTGAGCCACGCCAGCCAGGGAGAATTTCAGTGTTTTAATAACCAAAGAACAGAAGAGATAATAAAATGACTGTCCTCTAAAGGAAAACACCAAAAGGCCTAGCTATGGAAGAAAATGTACCATGGCCTCGAGGCTCAAAAAAATTACATTTACTTAAGAATGCCAAAGCCACTTGGGTGAGTTATGCTGAAAAAGATTTAAACAGACTCAAGGAAGCAAAACCTTGTGAAACTCAGAAGCCCTATGAATGTTTTCACCCAGCTCACAATGCCTGAGAAGCCAGGCAGGGTTTTAGTTCCAGCTTTCTGCTGAGGGACTTCAAGCCATGAACCACCCAGAAAAGATAAAAGGCAAGGAGGCCCTGCGAAATCAGGAGGAGGGGAAATCTCAAGGGCTACAGAGGCAAAAGTGGGTCATTATAGTCACCATGATCCTGGCTCTACTTAATTTTCAAAGGCTCCATAAAAATCCACCATGAAACACAACTGCAGAGTTTCGGTGTATTTCTCTATTTATTACTTATAATAACTAAAATCTTTGTAGCGACTAACCCTGGGAAGCTGCATTATATAGCTTCCATGCTAGTGGGGACGACAGCTGGCTTTGAAGCAGAGATAAAAATAGGGGTTTTCCTCTACCCTTCCCCCTCTAACCTTTAGGCTAAAAATGACTTCCCTTCCTCTCTTCCTGCTAATTGGAAAGGCAATAGGTAATTTAACGTACTAAATTTCAGTGATGCCATATGCCTTAGCTTAAAGCTTATTTGCTTGGAGAATTTGTCGGAGAGTTGTTAGGGTTGGCAGATTTTGCATGTAAAAATACAAGACACCCAATTAAATTAGAATTTTAGATAAGCAACACATAAGATTTTAGCATAAGGATGTCCCAAATATAGCATGGGTCATACTTAGATTTTTTAAAAAATTATTCATCATTTATCTGAAATTCAAGTTTAACTGGGCATTCTGTACTTTATTTGGCAATCTTAGTTGCTTCTAGCTTGAAGGATGCCAGGGTTCTCTAGCTCACATGTCCAAAGCGAGGCCTCCCTTGAGGAAGTTATCAAAGAGTTTTAGCTTCACAGTAAGATCAGAACAAAAAGTGGCTAATAATAGCAAGCCCTCAGTAGGTCTTTCTTAAGTGGGGGTGAAAAATAAAAAAGGTAAATTTAGTGAGTTAGATTTACATATGGCATTAGCTCATTTTACTGTGTTTTAGTCAAGAACTCTTCTTTGATGAGGGTTTGCCTAAAAACGTAACCTAGAATTATGGCCACATAAAATTTCAAATTTTAGAAGCAGAAAATGTATAGTACATCATGTACACAGGTGTATTTGTGTGCATGCGTGAGCACTCACTCCACGCATGTATTCAGGTGCCAGGAAACATGCCTCTTCCAGGCAATTCCATTTGACAACCTCGCTGGCTTTGAGCCAAGACCCTCTCTAATAATTACAATTTAAGTCAAAAGGCTGCCTGGTGGTGGAAAGGTGCATTAAAAGAAAACAGGAAGAAACAGAGCTTGTAAGAGAGAATGACTAGAAGAAAACTACTCTTCAGACTCAAAAGAGGAAGATGGTGGGTTCCGGGAAGAGAAGGTGCGTGGAAATGATAACAGTCCAGAGACTGGAAGATGCACTGGGATTGGTCAGGTCTCATGGCGTCAGAGGCATAATAAATACAAGATGCTCAGCAACAAAAATCTTGGTGGTTTTGTTCTGTTGACACGGACGGGGCCCACCCTCTGTGTTCATTCATTCCACCTCTGGTGTGGCTGGGCCATGATCTTCCCCAGCCCGTCAGGATCAGGCCACGTTCTCATTTAATACATGAAACCTGTTCATAGTCCCATTGCTGTGAAGCACTGTGTAGCAACAGATATTATTTTCCACACACTCCGGCATGTGGAATAGAATGATAGCACCACTCCCACTTGGCTGTGAGAGAGTAACATCAGGCGCATCGCAGGAGCAGGGGCTGTGGCCTTGCGGGCTGCATGCCCAGCGCCAGGAACCGTGTCCAGCACACAGCAGGCAATTGCTAGACAGTGGTGGAAGGAGCGGGGCACCAGCTGATAAACTCCAAGTTAGTCCGTTTATTATGCTTTAGTAAATTTATTTATTTTTCCTAGGCCAGGGAGGCATTGTGGCTCAATGTCACAATTCAAGTACGAAAAAAGAAACAAAGGGGAACACTTCAACATCTTGTTAGTGAAAAGGTTTCGTTTAAAACACACAGGAAAGCAGCCTGAATGTCAGTGGCCGACGCCCCTCGAGGAGTCTTCTCCTTACAGCCGGACACTATTAATAGTCAAAAGAAATGAGATTTTAAGGAAAGAAAGATGGTTTTCAAAGGGAGAAGAGGAAAGGTTTGCTCTCTCAACCTGCAGTAGCCCATTTACAGGTTTCAAAGCGACTTTTTTATTCCAACCACCCATCTGGGGGGCTGGAGAGAACAAATAAGGAGTGTAAGCCAGAAAGGGAACAGCTGAAGTCAGTTTTCTGCACTACCCTTGATTAGCTATTTTCCAGTTCTAAGAGCCTGAAGCGAAAAGAAAAACAGCTATAAACAATGGATGCTTTGAAATAGGTTCTCTTTACATGTCATGCAAGAGGAGATGTACCACATGTCAGCAGTAAATATCCGCTCGGAGGGTCAGCTGGAAGCTGTGACCGTCTTGGGGGGAGGGGAAGGAGAGACAGAAAGGGAATGGCAGGGTTGCGACCCCCTGGCTTAGAGGGGATTGATGTGTTTCTTTAATATAGAACCTCCGCCCTCAGGGTGTTTGCTAGCTAAACAACTAGGCTGGTTTGGATTTAAACCAAAAGGGAGCCCACAGTCAGGACTAAATGAGAAAGACATGGAGCTGAGCCCACTCAGAAGGACAGCCACTGAGATTCAGTCTGTGCGGGGAGGGGTGTGCGAGCCAGGCCGGGGCGGGGGCAGCTCTGCCAGGACCTGCCCAACCTGCTCCCGGATCCACTGTGCCTGGAAACATAAGTGTGGGGTCCTATGCATCCCCCCGGAAACTGAGTGGAAGTGTTCAAATAATGGGGCATGTGGCAAATGAGGTGTAGGAGAAAACAGCCACATTCTGCTCCGGGCTGCAAAGCAGAGGAGAGAGCCCTGTGTCTGGGAGAGAGGCGGGGAGGCTCCTGTTTCCTCTCCCCCTCCACGCCCCGGCCACCTGGGGGACAAAGAATAAAACGGAAGGCTTTTGTCACAGATGAAAAACTTCTGGCTCTATTGGATTCACTTTCACTTTTGGACCTGGTGGCAGTTTGCTCACCGAGTAATTAGCAGAGTGAGCGTTTGGGGGAGGCTGGGGGTAGAGGAGCTGGTTAACTCTTTCTGGCCACTGGGATTCTTTTAGAGAATTATTATAAAGAGTGGTGGCCTAGTGACTGCAAACGACTCAAGTTGGTCGCTAGGAATAATTTACAGGTTGGAAAAATGTGAACAAATATGAAAGGTCACTTGCTTTTTTAAAAAAATGTACTAAAAATAGTTGTAAAAATGTAGGGAAAAGAAAGGAAGAAATTATACACACACACACACACACACACACACACATACACGGTTTGATCAGGCTTACAACTTTTCATTTTCCATCTTTTTTTCTTTTTTTTAGTAAAATAACTTTGTAAAATGGAGGGAAGAGACTAGATAAGGAGCTGAGCTTTCAGCCTGAAAAGTCATAAGAAGAGAATGAAAAAACTGCACCTGAAGGCCCTGAAAGGAAGAATCCTGGGAGAGAAAACAGCATCCGGGAGGATGCTGGTCCTGGGAGATGCGGAGTCAAAGGCCACGCTGGACGGCAGGCAGACACCTCTCAGGCACCTGGCTGAAAGGTTTGAAGCTCACCTTGGGCTGAATGATTCTGCTCTATCTCCACTGTTTGTTGAAGGATATATGTTACCAAATTACAGTTACGCCTTAAGATTTCAGCTCTCCTTGTTACTTCCTCTGCTGGCCACTTTATCAGTTATCAGTGAACATGTAACAAAGTGGAAAATAGATCGTGCATGTGCATGTGGGTGCATGTGTGCATGTGCGTGCCGATGCACGAACTCCTCATGTACAAGAATTCTTAAAATGTCTTTAGGCCCCGCCAGCGTGGCTCAGCGGTTGAGCATCGACCTAGGATCCAGAAGATCGCGATTCGATTCCCGGTCAGGGCACAGGCCCGGGTTGCGGGCTCGATCGCCAGCAGGGGGCGTGCAGGAGGCAGCCCATCAATGACTCTCTTGTCATTGATGTTTCTCTCTCTCTTCCTCTCTCTGAAATCAATAAAGATATATATATATTTTTTAAATGTCTTTAGGAACTAGACCCGGGGGGCCACCAGTAATACTTGCGCTACTGAAAGCATTTTCCTCCTGAAAGAGGTGTTTAGTGTGAAGGAGGCCAAGAGGAATCCGGGCCTTTTACCTGAGCAGATCTCGAGCCACATCCTCCTCGTTGACCGCGTATCCCCGGGCGTCATCGGTAAAGCTGAAACCGGTGCCCACCTGGAGGTGAAACAAGCGGCAGGCGTCAGCACCGAGGAGCACATGCTGTGGAGCCCGCCGCGCCCGCACTGGAAGGAAACCGACCTGCTCCGAAGGCCAGCCTGACCTCGGCAGCCCCGAGCGCTCAGGCATCCTCCCAGGACCACGCGACAGTCACCTACCTCCCCGCCCCTCCAAGGCCAAATGAAAAGCATCAGCACAAAGCTCTGCCCCCGGTCAGCGGCGGAGCTGTCCTGATTCCACAGTGGGGACCCTGCCAGATGTTGATTTAAGGAAGAGGAATTCACCTTTCCTTGGCCCCTGCTACAGAATCAAAAGATCCAAAGTTGTCTTCTCTCTGAAACCTGGGGGTGCATTGCTGTCCTGCCAAGAAGGAACTCCTAGGCTGGAGATAAGAGATGGTGCTTGTGCGTGCGTGCGTGTGTGTGTGTGTGTGTGTGTTTTCATTTCCTTTTCAGTGAAAAACATACCCGCTAAGCCGCTCACCTTCAGGAGACAAGAGGCTTTAAGACAATTAAGAATTCGTTTTAAGCTCGTATTTCCTTATACCTAGAAGTTCATAGACAACTGAACTTTTAGGCATAAGGAAACAAAAGAAGCTACCACTCAATTTAAATGGATGGGGGTGACATCGGTTAATAAAATTATATAGGTTGCAAGTATACAACTCTATGATACCTGATCTCTCTATTGAATTGTGAGCCCACCACCCACCGTGAAACCTCTTGTCTCATATATTTGACCCCCTTCAACCCTTTACCATGCCCCCCCCCCGGGTCTCCTTTTGATGAACCCAATCTCACTGGAGTCTCTTTGGCCCCTATTCTGTTGTGTTGCTACAGTGTCCTTCCCGAGAATAAAAGAAATGGGAAAAAAGGGGGAAAAATACGCTACTACTTATTCTGTGTAAATAACCTATATAAAGAAGGCACCATCCACCAGATATAAATATTTTTCCCCCAAACACCCAAGGGAACAGGACATTTCATTCAACTTGTATTTAAATATGCAATTACCGGCCAGAGTAGAGGGTGGTTGACCAGGAAGAGCCTGGACAAGAATGCTGGGCCTTTTTTTTTTTTTTTCTCCCTATTAACCTGTTTTCTTTTTGAACCATCTGGGAAGTGAGAGAAGTTAGAGAAATTAGGGGGCAAGAAATCTGCAGAAAATGATCCTAAAGTTACTCTCCTACTTTGCAGTTTATTGGACTCGATTTCAGGGGAACTTTCCAAGGAGATTTCCGCTTTTTGTTCCAAGATGAGGCATTCTGCTCACTGTGGTAAGTGAGGGAGACCAGTTTTGACTTTTTATTTCTAATTCTATTTGAAAGGTTAGGAGTCCTGCTGCTATATAATAACCCATGACATCGGGAAGTCATGTCTTCAGTGGAAAGAAACTAATCCCTCATCCTGGATGATGTAATTCAGTGAACAGGACATTTCATAAGATTAAAAATGAGGGAAGGAGAGAAAGCACGAAGCAATATCCCCAGACTCAGATATAATGATACATGTTAGAAAAACTAAATCTCAAAGACATTTTTAATAGATTAAATTCTGTGTTAGGAAGAATAAAACTAAATCTCTATTTCCTTTTCCCCCTATTTCTTAAACGTAGTGAATCAGAGGAAATAGACAAGAGGGGCCCACGTTGCCATTTCACTGGGCCACGGTACTCACTGGGTTATCGATGTACAGCATGGACAGGGTATTGGTCCAAGGAAAGTCTCGGATGCGCACTGGTGAAACAGAGAAGAGTTTCAAGAATGGGTCGGGAACTGAACATCCCACGGAAGGCCCAGCTCCGGTCTGGAGCCCAGCATGCCCACCTGTCCTCACCACGTCAGCGACTCTCGGTGCCCTTCCGATGGCTCTGTTCTCTCACAATGGGGACAGACACCAGCCCCTTCTCCTCCCCTCTCCTTTACCTTCCCCAGACCCAGAGGGTTTCTACATCTAAGATGAAGTTTGGAAACAAAACCCGTGCAACTTGTTCATGTAGAACATCCATCAACCACCCACGCGATAAGCCCATCCGTCCCATCCCAGGGATCACCGTCACATCCCGTTCTCCAATTTTGATTTTTTTTCCAAACACCGAAGACAACCACCCCAACAGAGTTGGCACACACACTCTTCTACTGAGTCACCAGCTGGTTCACCCTCCAAATCCTAACCCACAGAACATAAACAATCCACCCCCCCCCCCCAAAAAAAGACATGGAGGTTAAGCTGGGTTATAGCCAGAGTGGCTCCTGCTCCACTCCTTCCTCACCCCAGCCCCAACCACCACCCACCGTATCCTGCTTCCAAGATATCCGACCACTTACGTGGCCGAACCATATAGTGTTCAGCTTATATGAATAATTAGGGATATAATTCCACCCACTAGGCCCATGCAAAAGAGCTTGCCCAAGGAGTAATAAATACCACCTGTTTCCATAGCCCAGCTTGCCCGAGTTAGCAGCAGACTGCGAGGAAATAGCTTAGAATCTTTCACCCAAATTTCAAGGGAGAAAGCAGCCCAGCGGGACGCTCACCGCGGTGGCTCCTCCTTCCCAGGGAGGCATTGCCAGAAGGCTGTGTTTTTATAATCTGGAATTGCTAAGCCAGTCCTAGTGGTTCAGTTCACACTCTACCTTGCTTCTGGAGCAGATCTAAGGTTCAGATGAAGAATTCTCCATAGGAAAGTAGAGTCCAAGCAATACTTACGGGTCATGTTCTTTGTCACCATATAAGGTCCGTGTTCCACAAAGAGCCCAAACATGGATGAGCCTCCTGGCCCGCCCTGCAGCCAGAGAACCACTGGGGCATTTTCCGAATCTACCTGTGGGGACAGAAAGGCCAGTGGCCACACAGGGCGTTAAGGCTGTGCAATACAGAGGAGCAAATTTACGCAAATCCTGTTTTTCTCAGCCTGTAATAATTCTCAGAAAGACCTCCCAGACCCCAGTGACCCTCCCACTACAAGCAAAATACTCGTCACCTTCTGTAGCTTTGAATTAGTATCTGCCTCACATCCTGGGGCCTATCTTACGCCATTGTCTTTTCTCGCCAATGGTCAGAAAACCTGTTGAATACAGAAGCTATGGGTCTGTAGGTCCCTAGACGCCCAACAGACGTCTAGGGCACGGTAACAGATTTTTAGCTGTTTAAGCTTTTGAGGGTGTCTTCCTTTCGGCCGACATGGTCCCAAAGTGCACACAGAATCCATCGTCCTCAGTGACAATTTTCCCCCTTCAATGAGAGAGCAAATGGCCCTTTGGATTTTAGTCAATTGGAAGGTGTCCCCAGGGACAACTGCAACTTCATTCCACATGGGGAAACTGAGACAGCGGACAGGCCCCGGGTCATTTAGCCCATGCAAACGACAGTAACAAAGCCCTAAAGGATGTTCAGGTTTATGTAGGAGATGTAAATGAGAAAAGGTCCTTGGTGGGGCCGGGATGCCGCAAATTGGCTGTGGGCAGCACTGTCCATAGCATCACTCTCGACGGCAGAGGCGCCTTGACTTCTTTCATTGAGCACGAACCTACTGAGCATCTATCTCCCATGGGCCCGGCACCGTGCGAGGAGGTGCGCAGAGGAGTGAGGGAAAGAAAGCTCCTGTGCTCTCCGAGCTTACATTTCCATGGGGCATACAGACAACATGCAAGTCAATAAAACAACAGTGACGATTTAAGAGTGTGAAAAGGAAATGAGGGTGATGCTAAGAGAGTGACAAGGGCTGCGAAAGAGGGGCTTCCTTCAGGCACCTTGATCAGGGTAGGACTCAATGAGATCCTGAGAGTTGACTTGCAGGCAGAGAAGGATCTGGCCACGCAAGAGCCAGGGGACAAGGCTGAAGACAAAATGCCAGGGAAATCCTCAAGAAAGAAGGACTGGGTGCGTGAGCAGTGGGTACAGAGGCCGCCTGCACCAGTGGCTCCTCCAGAGCCGTCTGAAAGAAGCTCCCCTGGCCTCCACGGAGCTCAGATCGGGATATGACAGTGAGCCTTCTTGTGACGCCAGGGCTCGTTTGATGTTCGGTCAGCCACGCTCGGCAAGCAAGGACATTGTTGCTTTAGCCCAGAACTGAACACAGCATCCTCCTACTCGGGCCAGCCATAGAGACACATCTGCATTTGGTTAGCAGGTCTGAGAGGATTGGCTCCATCTACCTGGGTGATCTGAGAAGGCTGTGGCAGAAGGCAAGGCCAACTCAGGAGGAGGCGATCTGGGACGCCTGGCCGAGAACCTGGAGGGAGAGCTGATCCTAGCAGGTTCTAGCCATGAGGGCAGAGGGGCTAGAAGGATTTCTCTTCTTCAGCCATGAGAGTCACACATAGAGTCCTTTAGCAGCTTTAAAAAGAGACTAAGGAGACCTTGCTGAAAGAGAGGGGGTGTATGAACAGACTCCCTATGAGGGGCTACCTCTGGGGCTCACTCTCCAGCATCAAGGACTTAAATGGGACACTATTTGTAAAGCCCTTGGAATAACACCTAATCCATGATAAAAGCACAATCAGTGTATGTGATTATTATAACTAAAGAAACAGGTAGAAAAGGTAGGAACTCAGAGTCAGACTGGGGACTCAGGTCAGCAGGCTATAGTCCCAAGATTCAGACAGTAGAATGGGTAAGTCTGTGAGCTCTTGCCCTAAACTGCATTCAAATCTGGACTTTACTGTCTATTAGCTGTGTGACTTCAGGCAAGTTTCCTAAGCTCTCTGGACTTCAGTTTCCCCACCTGTAAAATGGGGATCAATTATAGTACCTATACCATGTGGTTGTTGGGAAGGCTAAATAAATTAATTTTCAGAAAGCTCAGTAAGGGGCATATAGCACAGGTTCTGCAAATGATGGCTATTGCTATCATAGATAAATACGGAGAATATATAGGTGGTTTTAAGGTAACCCATCTCTACAGGAGAGAATAGGAGAAGAGGGTGATTTGGGATTTTTCTGTGCTCTTTTGGCCAATATCTTCCCTAGTCAGGTGGGGTTTTTTTGTTGTGTTTTTTTTTTTTTACTAGTTAGTACTCTTGCCTCAAGTGTTGCAAATGTCCATAAAGAATTCAAGGGAAATAGGGACTTGTCCTATAAAGTTGAAGCAGGAAAACTTAAAATCAAAGACAACCTTTTAAAGCTGCTGCAGGAGGCAGAGTGAGCCTTGGAATTGGGAGCCAGACAGGTTCTGGTTCTACTTGGCCACATAATAGCTGTGGGGTCCCAGCCCTCAGTCTCCCCACCCATCAGATGGTGATAATGCCCACCTCCCGGGCTTGCCTGAGGCCCTGATGAAAAAATGCATCATGGCAGGATACTCTACACTCTACTGAGCTGAATAAATACAACCAGCTCCAACTGTGTGTATTTTGTTTGAATAAGTGATTTTGATCTCCTCTCAGATCCTCTAACTTGATATTCAATACCATGCTCCAGGACCACCTTGTATCCACTTGTATTCATGCAGTAGAAGAATATTAGAGGGAGAGAAACAATGGAATCTGGGTCAAATTAGTTCTAGCCTCCAGGGAATGTGATACAGTGAGTCCACCCATCCAATGGGCGTCCAGCACCCCCACCCCAACACACACGCTTCCTTCCTTCCTAACGGGCACATGTGCTACCCCGGAGCCAGTGGTTCTCAACCTCGGCCGCCCATTCAAATAGCTTGGAGAGCTTTTTAAAAAAACCTACTGCTTAGGCCCAAATCCCAGAGCTTCCAAATCAATTGGTCCAGAGTGAACAGACATCAGTCTTTTCTAAAGCTCCCAGTTGGTTCTGTGGGTAGGTGGGGCTGAGAATCTGGGAGGGCAATGGGGGTTTGCCCTCTTGGATGCCCCGGGCCCTCTAATCTCCACTCTATCTTCCCCTGGTTTTTCGTGTCCCTTCCTGCGACCTGGCACAATGAGGGAGCTCCCAGCTCTCAGAAAAATAGCCTGACCCTGAGAGGCCACACTACAAAGTCAAGTCAAACACCTCAGTGCCAAACATCTCTATTATGCAACTTTGAAGCCCACGACACTGCATTCTTGAAATGCTTAAATACTAAGAGATCTGCAGGTACACCTCTTCCCTCAGCTGACCTTGCTCCTCAAATTTACTTTCCTGAAGGAGGTGAAGGAGCTCAACAACCCTTGAACAAGCCCATTTTTAAAGAAAACTCCATGCACACATCTCTCTTCCCTGATGGGCCGACCAACTGTGAACTAATACGGCCCTTATCCAGAATGAAATGCAGGAGTCAGGTGAAGAAAATAAAGGTTTACATGTTCAATGCTAAAAACCCGTGTAAGTTACATCACAGTACGCAGGCTTCCATAACATAATAAGATATTGTAATGTAATGACATATAAAAATAATTATGTCCATAAGAATGGTATAAAGCTATTATGTGATAATTCTAAGGTGATATATTTAGCTCTCAATTGTGAGATTGCAGCCCTTCTCCCACTCTCTACCCCTCACTTTGGAAAGAAAGTAACTGAAGACATGCTAAACGAAACTACATTGCAGCCCAGCTGGGCGTGGCTCAGTGGTTAAGCATCAACCTAGGATCCAGGCGATCAGGGTTCGATTCCCGGTCAGGGCACATGCCCGGGTTGCAGGCTGCGGCCGATCAATGACTCTCTCATCATTGATGTTTCTGTCTCTCTCTCTCCCTCTCCTTTCCTCTCTCTGAAATCAATAAAGGTATATTTAAAAAAAAAAAAAAAAAGAAACTACATTGCAAAGCTTAGTATCAAATGAAGTAAGAATCTGCTTTAATTCATTTTCAGTTTTTACAAAATTTAAAACTTTAAAAATATTTATTGTTTTGAAGCTATAATTTAAGAGTGTATAAAGCAAAAGAAAAGGGGCACTGATTTTTTTCAAAAGTTTTAAAATTTTACTTAAAACTTTTTATATTACAAAGAAAGTACTTATTCTTAACAATTATTTTCAAATAGGGTATAAAATAATTCCCCTTGCTGTACCAATCCTATTTTCTAGAGACGATCATTAGATGTTTAGTCTACGAGATTTTTCTCTATGTTCTCCCCATACATAGATCTATACATATCTTGAAATTATTACTTATGCTATTTACATAAATACTTATTTTTCAAAAATAGGATAGGCTATAAACAATACTCTGTATTTTCTGTCCTCACTTAACAACGTGCTGTGAAAATTCCCCATGTCAGTACATATCATCATTTGGCCAAAGAGTATGACACTGAATTTACTACAACATATTAATTCATTAAACATATAACACAGACTACCCATAGGCATTGTTTTAGAGCTGGGGATGGAGACCAGCTCCCACTCATGGACAGGTCAGATGCTGAATAATTAAGAGCATGGGTTTTGGTACCAGACTGCCAAGGTTTTGATACCATTGTAATTAGCTAGTTATTAATAATAGGAAAGGAGCAAAGGGGGAGGCCAGACATTGGAGGCATGCCATTTAGGCAGCTTCACCAGGAAGCTGCAACTTTTCACTCCCCAGGGAACCACCGGCCTATTCCCTGCAAAACACTGAGGGAAGGAATCAAACAAAGAAGAGATAGGACACATACATGCGCAATGAAGTTGGGGTGACATAGGGAAAGTGCTTGCTGTCAGTCAAACCTGGGTACAGAGATCATTCGCCAGGGTAGGCAGAGCCACTGCAAGCATGTGAAAATTTGGGAATACATAATCCCCTAAACAAAGAAGTTTGCTCTCTTGTGATTCCTGAATCTCTCCTGTTGCACTTCGTTTGTGGGGCTCTCTCTTGTTGCTCTTGGCTTATGTGACTCTTACTGCTCGTTACTCTTGGCTCTTGGGGCTCTGTTTTTCTGGCTTCCTTGCATTTGCCCGTGTTTCCTCCATAGACATGTGGCCCTGTGGACCACACATGAATGGACTGATAGACTACAGTACGAAACACAAACTAAGTTAGCCTCATGCTGGACTGGACCTGGCTCCAACATGGAAAGGAAACTCTGGACACTGGCTCTGATTTTAACCTTGCTAAAGCCCCAGCTACACTTCTTACATGACTGGACTAAGGGAAATGGGATCTTAAGATACTCAGGGATGTAATTCCACACAAATTAAAATCACTTTTCTCCCATGTGAGTCTCAGAAAGTTATTTTTCTTGGGATATCACAAGAAACCCACTCCCACGAGAAACCAGCAGGGACGAGGAACCTCTCCCCACTGGCAACAGTTTGAATTCCAAATACACTATTTTACAGCTGTGTGTCCTTGGGCAAGTTACTAAACTTCACTGTGTCTCAGTGTCCTCTGCTTAAAAATAAGAGGACGAAGAATGTCTATCTTATATGGTTGTTGTACAGATTCAGAGTGAATATATATACAGCACTTAAAACAGCACCTGGCACATTTATTTAAACGTTAGATCTGCTTGTTTTTTTCTGACGAGGTGGGAAGTAAAGAAGTAATTAAAAAAATGAGTACTACAAGAGAGTAGTGGAGGGACAAGAGATTGAAAACTTAAAGAAGGTCCTCTCATGATAGCTTAACATTTGAGCTGAAACCTGTAAGATGAGTAATCCCCTACTGATAAGCATTTATATATTTCATTAAAAATAAAATAAAATCTCTATTAAGAACATAGAGATCAGAGTAGTGTAGCAAATACTGACGATTAAAAGAAGGGACAAAGAAATTCTAAATATAAAAGGAATCCTAAACAGTTAAGTGGAAACTCTCTCTCTAGCAACAGAGGAGTGTGGGCGCAGGCAGGCCCCACAAGTCAGCACTTTTTGTTGGTGAACAAGAAACTGACTTTGCCCTTTTCAGTTCTTCTGGTGACCCCTGGTGGCCAATCCTTGAACTTGGCAACTCCTTCCTCAGGGTTTGTTCCAGAATGAAGAGCTCAGAAGAAGGCAGGTTATCTATTCCAGGTTTTTTTAGAATCTCCATAGAAGGAAATGTCACAATTTCTCACATTAGTGCATTCCATTATTTATTCACAATGATGGTGAAAAAGCTACTCTAGGTCTTCATAGATTGTCATTTGAAGAAAGTGAAACTCATTTATCTGGATTAACAGTCTGTGTATAAAGAGATTCTTAGAACCCTCCAGTTTCTTCCTTTCTCCTTGCCTCTAGGTAAGCATAGAACTAAACTAGTACTAACTCTCCTGCCCCGTTGATCCCCATGTGGACTTGCCCCCTATCGATAGCATCCCCTGATGCTCTGAGTCTTCTTTTTCACGCCTGTCCCCCCATCAAACCATACCCATCTCCTGTTCCATCTTTCCAGGCCCTCTTCTACAGAACACGGCAGAGATAACCTTCTATTCAGGCCGTACACCCATCACTGAGGCAGTAAGTTCATACCCTGGGGCAGGGGTGGGGTGGGGGGGGTGGCTAAACGCTTGTCAATTTCAGTACTCTCAGGTACCATGATTGTATTTTACACAGAGGACTCGTTGGAGGGACTCTAGGGAATTGTAGGTATCTTGACAAGTATTAGGGCAACATTTTCTGCCAATGCCCAGGACTGGGTACAAGCTGTAGCTACCTCCCTTTTCCCACCCCCAATAAGGAACACCACACTTTATAAGAGAAAACAGAAGCTAAACCACTAACAGACCCAAATCAATGGTACTACTTAATATGAAAAATACAATTAGTAAATTAATTAAGGCTCGCTTCACACTTCTATAAGCTGACCAATTTGCTTGTTTTAAGTAATGTGTTCTTTTAAAAATATATATATATATCTTTATTGACTTCAGAGAGAGGAAGAGAGAGAGAGAGAGAGAGAAACATCAATGATGAGAGAGTCATTGATCGGCTGCCTCCTGCATGTCCCCTACTGGGGATCGAGCCTGCAACCCTGGGCATGTGCCATGACCGGAAACTGCAATCTCCCGGATCCTACGTTGATGCTCAACCGATGAGCCACGCTGGCCAGACTAATGTGTTCTATCTTAATTGAAGTCTTTAGTACCCGAAGCAAATGTCTTGAAATTCCCCCAAGTATGTTTGAATGGATCACCATTTTTGCCACAGAGATTCCAGCTCAGCTGACACTACAGCTGCTACACTAATGGTATTAATCAAGGCAGAGCTTTTTATTTAAAGGAATTGGTTTTGTGACCAGAATCATTAAGTAGGTACCTAATAACACTTTAATTCTACACACACACTGCCAACATATACTAACCATTTGCTTAAGACATTTTGTGCTTTTCAGAGAAATTTTACTTTCAGTGGTTGGTGTTGACCACTCATGAAACCTTCCTTTACTATGGTTGTTGCCACTGTACCATAGGTGGAAAATTAGCTTTTCAAATGTTTTTCTGCTTTGAGCCTCCTTACATCACTCAAGCTCCCACTTACTCTCAGCAAGCTTTGAACTGCCTCATTTATTTGAGCCAGCTCACCGCCCACTAGAATCCTCCCTGCCTTTCTCTTTCCTGACCTTCCTACTTGGCTCTCATTTCTTCGTGAGGTGGTTATAGCTTCTCTGTTTGTGCCTCTTGCCAGAAAGTTGGACTTTAGAAGGAAGGAGGCGGGGGAGAGGGGGAAATGATGGAGAAAAGGCCTGACTTTCCCTACCTGATGCAAACAAAGAAATGGCTGAAAGAGTTAGTTACTTTCTTCTCTATGTTAAGTTTTCATTTCTCAAAAGGAATCAGGCACACAAAGGTTTCTTCTATGAATGGAATGATCTATAATTTATCAATTTTAGCTACTTTCTTCCTGTTTCGTCCCACTTGCCTTCTATTCTGCCAGATCCCTGGTGCCATAAGTAGATAGTGAAGAGAAGACAGACGGTGAAAGTTTAGAGAAGACGGATGTCCGTGACCTCCAAATCTTTGCCGGGTGGCTGCTGGATTCATAGCCATCTATGGTTAAGATATATTTTGAGAGATCTGTCAGCCCACACCCCCTTCTCTAAGAACTGGCTTTCCATTTACCAAGGGAAAGTGCCCACTGCCCATGTTATGTCTCACGACCCTGCACCTTCAGTCTCAGCTGACTGGACCGAGAAAGAACTGACCCAGACCGGGCCAGTCACATTCTGTCCCTAGGAGACGTGCGGGTTAATTTCTGTTGACTGAGACAGGTAAACTTGGAAACTAGAACAGCCCTCTTCTGCCAAATGCCTGAAGAAGCAAAGCACATCGATCTGCCAAGAGAGGGGGATGAGGCCCCGATGGGTGATCCTGTGGTCGGAAGAAGCCCGAGACAGAAGGACTGGCGGCCCTGGCGCCTGACTTCAGTTCCTGGTTCCTTGGCCAGACAACACCCTTTGCCCTTGGCGTCTCCGGGCAGGAGAGCAGGGTTGAGAGCCGGGAGGCTATCTCAGTCAGGATTCAATCAGGAGACGGAAACCACGCAGTAATTTTAATTAAAATTGTTTCTTTTTAAAAATTATTATTATTATTTTCACCTGGACGTATTGACCTTCAAGTCTGTTACAATTTCCAGTGTTTGCTCTGGCCTCCATCAGCCATGAGCAAGCTTGGGGAGCTACATTCTCCATAGTGGGCAAATACTGGGGAATAGGAAATTTTTAATATAAAAGGTATTCATTATGATGGGAGAACAGCCATAAACATGTAAAGAGAATTCTAAAGAATACCCTGGGCTGAGGGAGAGTACCCATGGATGGATAAACTCATAAGATATGAATGGGGGCCCTTCCCAGACCTCATTAGAGGTGTGCTTAGGCTCACTGGGTGGCTGAGAAGTTCACTGGGGGGCCTGGTGTGAAGCTGACTAACAATCCTGGACAAATAGGAAAGGCCTCCAGGGGCAGTGGGCTGTGGCTGGTGAGGGTGGGTGTGCGGAGGAAGTCAGGATATTGGGAGCCCAGTTGCTTGAAGGGTGGCACACAACCAGGAGTGCATGGTGTCCATGAGAGGGCAGTGGGAAACCATCCTTGGGGTGCAGGTGCTCAAGGCTGGTGAGAGCGCTGCAGGGAGTAGGGCTGTAGGAAGCCTGCTCACTGGCAAGGCCTGGGATGCATGGTGTCCATGTTGAGAGGGCCACAGCCAGGTGGTCATCCCTGGGACAGAGCCAGGACTATATGCTTGCTGAGGGTCTTCACGGTCTGGGTACCCAGCTCAGGCAGAGTGTCACTGAATGTCCCCAGACATATACTGCTGACTAACTAGACAGCAGGGTGAAAGAAGGCGAAACACAGAACAAGGGAGCAGGAAGAGATACCAACTTCCTCCTGCAATGTCTCTCCAGCACCCTCTACTGACAAAGCTTCATATCGTGTTCACTGCGTAAGAGAGTGTTTAAAGCTCCATCATCACTGAGTAAGAGAGGAGAATTGAAGCTGAGAGGCGGGGGGAAAAAACAAAACCAAACAAACAAACCCAACAATAAAAAAACACTGGTCGTCACCACTCCCGAAGTTCTAGTTGTCCCAAGATGTCCTAATCACAGCCCAGAAGTACATGACCAGAGCCTGTATTAGTAACCTAATGCTGCATAACATGTCTCCAAAACTTAGTTGCTTAAGACAATAATCACTTATTACTCTCGTTTTCTGTGGGTTGGGAATTCAGGGGTATCTGGCTGGACAGCTTTGGCTCAGGGTCCCTCGTGAAGTTGCAATCAATTATCAGCCAGGGCTGCAGTCATCTAAAGGCTTGAATTGGGCTAGAACTTCACCCAAGGTTGGCGGAGGCCTCACATCCTCTCCATGTGGGCTTGTCCATATGGCTGCTCTAGCATCTGGCTTCCCTCAAACCGAGTGATCCACAAGACCAAGGGAAAGCAGTTTTGTTCTTTCTAAGCCTGGAAGTCACACGCCATCATTCCTGCTATAACGTACTCGTCACAAAGGCCAGCCTGGATTCAATATGGGAGGGAACGAGAGAGGAACACCAGACCCAGAGATGAAGATCACTGGCGACCATCTAGGAGGCTAAAGAGCACAGAGGCCACAAATGCAAGGGCTCATTCACTCACCCTGGACCTTGACTTGGACTTCTCGGATGTTTCTATACCTTAGGTTGCACATTGAGGCACGTCTTCTAGGCAAAGCCGGCTCACACTGTGAACCACAGAACGTAAGACTAGGAAGGGACCTTAGAAACCAACTGAGTTTAGCGTCTACATTTCTATATGAATACCTGGACTCCAGGAATCCCAGCCATTCCTTTTGGCTGGAGGAGCAAGACGGGGGCCCTTCGTGGAGGGGCCGGGGCCCAACTCTAAACATCTCACGTCTGGGCCCCATGACGTTTGAGGTGAACGAGCTATAGGTCTAGGCTAAACGCGTCCAACAAATTACCTCCATTCCTATAAGAAAGTCAAATATTGGATATATTTTTCCAATGTGAAGGGTATTAATTAAAAAATAATAATCTACATGCTTCTTTATCTTCTTAAATGTGAAGATCCCCAATTTCACCTTGCAGTTTCCTGACCCAGCAGCGATGAGTCCACACTCTTGCCTGGCATTCAGCTACTTCCATTTTGGAACTGCCCCTCCTTCCTGTCTCCTTTAACCCCCCAAATTGTGACAGGACTGGTTTCGTTCTGTACAGTATTTGTGTTAATAATACGAAAACTAATAAAGATTATGGTGATGACAATGAAACAGCAACAACAGCAACTTTACTTACTATGTATGGGGCTGCAACCGAAGGGCTTCTCCACATTATCTCACTGGTCTCAAAGCCATTGCCAAGTAGGTATTTTAATCCTCATTTTAAAGCAAACAAACAAACAAAAATCACCAATGCTCAGAGAAGTTAAGAAAATGTGCCCAAGGTCACATTTGGCCCAAATAGTGAAGCCAAGATTTTATGCCAGCTTGACTCACTCAAGTGCCGTGACTAACTTCCTCAGGACGCCGCGTGACGCCCAGATCTGGTGTTCAACTCCACTCTGGCCAATTTCTTGTTGGACAATTGGAGACTGATTATTTAATCTCTGTAATCCTCTTCATCTATAAAATGAGGGTAATAATTCCTTCCTCATGTAGTTCTTGTAAGGATTAAATTTTAAAAGGCAGTGTTCAGTACAGAGTCCACGTTCAATTAACAACAGCCATTGTAATTGTCACGTTTTTATTGGCTTCGTTCTATTTTTTATCCCATGCAAAATGCCTCTTTGTTTCTCTCGCAGATTGTATCCCCACTGCACACCAATGTCAAGCTCTAGAATCCATTGTGCCCCGATTTGTATACAATAACAGGGGAGTTGCTGAGAAATAACAGGCAAACAAGACTAATTTGAGAAACAGCGGCCCCAAAAAAACACTCAGAGGATATTACAAATGTGGCATCCTTCCTGGATCTCTTATTTTCTCTACCTTTAGTTTTTCCAAGGGGTCATTTCTCTCCCGATGACAATACCAGCTGCTTCCCCGAGACTAATATTGCTGCCAAATAGAAGGAACTCTCCCCCCATCCGGGTGACCACTGCTTCTCCTTCTCACATGCTTTATCTCCTTCACCCGAACTGGCCAGTTTCATAATTTATAACGCAACTGATGTGGCAGGAATGGTTGCTCTGGGGCCTCCGAGACCTGGCTCTGCAGGTGGGCCCCCGGTAAGGAGTTCTTGGTTCTTGGAGCAATCTATCCTGGCTGCCTTGAGGTGACAGCTGTCAGCCACACAGTCTTTTCATCTCTGCCTCTCTGCCCTGCAGCATAGTCTATCATCCCCAACAGAACACTCTGTGCTTCAGCATCTTCTTTCCTGGCAAGGTGGCCTTGTGTTTTTGTCTTCTGGGGTCACCTTGAACGTGTTTAGGGTTCCATGACTGGCCCCCACCCAAAACATAATCTGGTCAGGAGATGCACCGCTAGGTCTTCATTTAACTAAGGGGGACCCCAACAGATGAGTCATTGTGTAATGTGGAGGGTGGTTTCAGACCTCAGTCTGGCAACCAGGAGAGGGTGCAGGACCTAAGCCTGTTTTCCTAACCAGCTTTACCGTCCCACTGCATCACCTACATTGCAGACAAAGCTGTTCACCTGCTCAGAGGCAACCTAAGGAAAGGCTGAGTCTTTGCTTTGTTTTTAAGACACACAAAAAATCACTTCCCTCACCATTAATTCCTATTTCCACAAATCTGGGTCATTATTTAAGAAGATTCAACATGCAGAAGTCATTGAGGAACTGAGTGGTATCAAAACCAGCCACCAAAGCAGAAGAGAAAATAAGGAAGCAGGTTTCTTGGGCTGGGGTGGGGACAGGGGTGGGCGTGGGAGTAGGGGGACAGAGAGTGCAGTGGAGGCTGAGGCCCAGCAGGCCTTAGAGGAATACTATGCAGGATTCCAGGAGCTGACCCCCACAGGCTGCAGTCACCTCCTCAGTCCCCCATTCTAGCCCTCCGCCCAGTGCATGCAGGGGACACCGCCACCTCCATCGGGGTTTGTCTGCTCTAGTAGTTTCTGGCAAAAAGAAGTGTGGGCCACTCTGAGGTCAGGAACACTGAATTCAGGGTGGTGGCCCATAAGCTGGAGTCACAGTTTCCCAAGCATGCCCTACCTGTAAATTCTCCCAACTTTAGATCAGTCTCTGGGGGGATTTGGAGGTAATTCTCTAGTACAGAAAAATGTGACAGTGACTGAGAGAAAACATATTGAGAACCACGAATCTAGGCAAACTTTTCAAGTATTCATTTTGCAGAGGGTAATGGCCACCAAAGATGTGCACATCCTAATCCCCCCAAATCTGTGACTAGGTTCAGCCCATGGCAAAGGGGAATTAAGGCTGCAGATGGAATTAAGGTTGTTAGTTAACGGACCTGCAAATAGGGAGAGTGTCTGGGATTATCCACAAGGGTCCTTCAGTGCAGAAGAATGTGGCAAAGAAGGGTCAGAGAAGGGAATGGGACTATGGAGTCAGCCAGAGTGATGAACATGAGGACTCAGCCCACCAAAGCAGGATTTGAAAGCAGAGGAGGGTGCTGCTAGCCAAGGAAGGCAGGCAGCTTCTAGAAACTGCAAATAGCAGGGAAACAGGTTCGAGCTTCCAGAAGCACGGCAGCCTTACCAACACCTTGATTTTAGCCCAGTGAGACCTGTGTCAGATTTCTGACCTACCCAACTGTGAAACAATACATGGGTGTTGTTTAAGCCACTAAGTTTGTGATAACTTGTATAGCAGCAATAGAAAACAGATACAAAGGGGGTCATTATAAATGTCTGTACTCAATGCTATTGGTAGATGTGATATTAAAAACGCACTTGAAAACTGTGGTTTCCAAAAGGCGTCATGTTTAAGAGACTTCCAAGAACACATGGAAAATTTCCACCTGTTAGGATTAGGTCATATTTCCAGGCTTAATTTCTAGCATTCTCCTTATGACAGTTGTGCTGGATATTTGGGTGTTTTCCTGGTTGCTTTTGAAGGTGCATTGTCTGCTCTGTGCCCTGGAAGGCAGACCTCTATGGACGCAACTCCCTCGCCCTCTGGCTTCCAGTTGGGTTCCACCAATGGGAGGGACCAGCAGGAATCTGGGGGACAGCCAGATGGCTTGTACTTGTGCAACCCTGAGAGTGTCCCTCCTTAAAGTTTGTGCTCTAGGCTCCTCCTGCCTCACTCAACAGTTAACATTGAGGAAGAAATAAGAAACTCTCTCTAGGGTCCAGGAAAGACTTTCCAGAGTAATTGACAGCCTGAAGACTGCTATGCGCCCAACCAAAAAGCATCTAGAATTCCTCACCATTTCTTACAAGCCTCCCCCCACCCACAACTACGTGGTGAATTATGTCAGAAGCCATGGTTGAGAAAGCAGAGAGGAGAAGTAAAAAAATACAATCCAACAGTACCAACAGAAGCAGTGTAATTTGAAAACCACCCTGGATTAAGCCATTTACCCGGTCATTATTTATGCAGCATGGCTATATGCAAATCACATGCAAATATAAATACCACCCTCCACAGGGACAGCTTTTTCATTGTTTTCTCTGGCTTCTAAAGCAAATCCAATTTGGAAAATAAAAATAGAAAATTACCCTATGGGGGGGATAACACTTGTTTATGCATCTCAGCACCTCTACTAATACTTACCCCAATGGTACCCATAAGCCTAAAATGATTTGTTCATGCTGAATCACTATGTGACCTTGAAATAAGTTTATTAGTAATAGCAAAGTATAAAGGTATACCTATCTCTGTCTATTATGGACCTGAGAGGGTGAGTGGCCCCCTCCTCCAGGAAGCCATCCTAGATCACTGCTCTTCCCCACTTCCCCAAAGGCCCAGAGTAGAGGGGTTCAGTTCCCTCTCCTCTGTGCCTCCACAGAGTACTGCTCAATTAATGGGTACTGGCTACCTGAAGGAGTGAGCTTAGGAATACTAGGCACCCTGGCAAGACCCACAGAAAGGGAAACCATACAAGACCACAATTGACTAAATTTAGGCATGCGTGGATTTGCATTACCTGTGAACTTCAGGAGCCTCCCCGGGACTCCTTATCCTCCTTGGCTCCCCACTACCCCAGGTATTTTTAGAAAAAACAACAAAAAGGTAGTGGCAGGAAGTAGGTGGTGGGATTAATATTCCGAACCAGGCTGCAGGAACTTTAAAAACTGACCCTCCCCCCTGCAAACACATGTTTCCTGCACACACACAGGAACACTCCACAGAGTCACCGGCACTTATTTTTAGAAAAACAAAAACAAAAACAAAAAACCCTAAAAAATTAAAACACCCACAACCCTGAGTGCAGCTGAAGGCTAACTTGTCTGCCCTGACGCAGCACAGCCGCCCCGGGGGCAGTGCTGTGTTGGGGCTGTCGCAGGCTTACCAGCGCCGGGAAGAACCAGAAGAAAAGGTTGCTGTTGTAAGTGCTGTTCACAGTGAGGAAGCCGCAGTAGCTCTCCACGTTGTGTCCCAGGACCTGAGTCACCGCGCTCATTTGTCTACCTAGTGGGGGAAATTTACCCAAGAATTAGAGAGACAAGACAGGGTCAGCCATCTCCGTCTGGACCGCGCTCCTCCCAGGGGCCAGGTCTAGGGTGCAGAGCTCAGAAAGGCTACGAGGGGGTGGGCAGAAGGGTTACTCGCTTTAGCAAATTCCAGCATACTCTGGACAAGTCCACATAGTCAACATACACAGGTTAGCCAAGGACAGTGACATCTTTAAACTTTTTTTTTTTTTTGTCCCCAAAGATAATTTATAAGTGATGATAAGATTTTTATTAAAAGAAGAAAAAATCACCTAATTTCAGCTCCACTCTAGAAAGGTAGGTAAACCAAGGTGTTCACATTGGGCCACCTGGAAGGCCAGGGCAGAATAGAGCCACCTGCCCCCAAAGGAGGGGCTGCAAGAGAAACAACATAGCTGAGGAGCCCTGAGCCTTGGGAGGCCTGTATTCTGCACACTCCCCTTACCACAAAAGCCAAGGCTGGCTACTTCCATGACGGGAAATGGGCTGAGGCCTTAGGGGAGTGGGGACGGCTAAGGACGGCTGGGGAGGGTGGGGAAAGACAGACAGCGTGACTGAGGTCGACCTCATGGCTATTTAGAGGGAGCAAAATAAAACATGACAGCTGGAGAGGGCAGAAGTCCTGGCTTTCTTATGGCCACAAAGGGACAGGGACAGGGACAGGGAGGGGTGGAGAGGAAATGCTCAGATAGCTAAGGCCACCCAGGAGGAAGTAATACTAATAGGAGCTAATGCTTAAAAGGCCACCGTACATTAGGTGGTAGGTATAATTATTGTCCCCACTTTACAGGTGACCAAACTGGAGCACAAACAGGTGGAGTGACTTGCCCAAGGGAACACAGCCAATAAAGAGAAGCCGAGGTTGAAGCCTGGGAGTCCGGGTTTCTCCCTCCCCACCCTCTCCACCGCCTCTTGCTAGAGAGTGAGTCATGAGGTGTAAGCGGGTGGGGAAGCAGTGACTGGGAAAGGAGTGGGGAAGGAACAGAAATTAGGTAGCACGGCCTCGAGGGGAAGTGTACGGGGAAGTCTGAGTAAAGAAGAGCCCTTTAGCCGTGACAAAGCAAGTGTTCCCAGTAAAAACAAGTTATTTAAGAAGAGGCCTTCAGTGGGTGCCGGAGCCCCCAGGCTTCCGAGTGCTGATGGTTCACACGGTCTTCCCAACTGGGCGTTCAGTGATATCACTGATAGGGCACAATACGCCCCAGTGAGAATATTTACATGCAGGGAATCTGCGCTACAGTCAGGGCCCTGATCCCCGGGAGCCAGTTGCTAAACTTTCACCAGCACATCTCCCCTCCGGGGCCACAGGTTCCTCTTTTCAATGGATCCGCTTCCCCAAAGGAAAATTGTCAGCTACACCACACTGTTCCTTTTTCCCAGTACTTGCTGATCCCAGCGCTGCTGATCACCAGCTCGGTGACCCCTTCAACAGGCAGGGGTTCGGCCTGTCTGTGCTCAGGTTCCTCGCCCAGGAAAGGCACATGGCACTGAGTCTTTGCGTGTGAAACGGGGAGGAAAGAGAGGTTTGCAGGGAGTATCGCTGTCGCTGTCCTTGAAACGCATCCACGAATGGGACCAGGGGCACCAGGGAGCAGAGGCGACGGTGGGGACATAGGAAAGGTGTCAACAGGCAGTTTCCAGAGGGTCCCGCTAGGCCAGCCCAGGAGGAGAAGCATGGGTGTCCAGGTTGGACAGACCCGGGCTGGCGGCCCTGACCGGGCTTTCCAGAAGTCATTTGTGCTGTTTCCCCCACCCCGAGCCATCTGTGAGGATCAAATGAAAACATGTGGCCGAAGCCTCACCATGGGGCTGTCCGTAAAACAAATAAGGGCCCAGGCAAAGGGAGGGACGATCCCGCCCGCCCGGGCCCCCCCATGCAGCCTGGAAGACTCTGCCTTTCTCTGGGTCAGTCTAGCTCCCCAGCGAAGGTGGCTCAGCCCAACCTCGCCAGCGCTGTCCCTCCTCTTCCAACGAGATCTACCCCCTGCCAGAAAAACAGACAGAAAAAGGAGACGGGAGGATTTGAAGACAAAGAAAAGGGGGGTGGATGTTTAGTGGGCGCCCTCCCCCGCCTCACACCCTTCCCTCCAGAGACATTTCTTCCCTCTTCCCTTCTTTGCTTCCACCTCAATTAGCCCAAAGAGGGATCACCCTCCAGGACTGTGCAGCCTTTAAAACACTTCTTTTGGGGCCATTTTTAAAAATTGAGATATAATCAACATATAACATGACATTAATGTCAGATGTGCAACCTGGTGATTACACATTTGTCTATATTGGGAAATGCCCATCACAATAAGTGTAGTTAACATCCATCGTCACGCAGCTATACAATTTTTTTTCTTGTGATGAGAACTTTTACAGTATTATTAACTATCACCATGCTGTACATTATTACATCCCCAGGACGTTTTTTTGTGTGTGTGTGTGTTTTTTTGGTAACTGGAAGTTTGAACCTAAAAACACTTCTGAAATGCTTTTCATAAAACTTTTAATCTTCTCAAAATCAGAGACCTCCCCGCTAAGCCCCCCAAGATGAGGGCAGAGACCTGAAGATGGGCGTGCGGTGGGAGGGAGGGAGATGTGAGTCACAGAGGGCTAGGTGAGCAGGACAGGGTTCGTGAAAAATGGCAGAGAAAAATGAGGACAGTCAGAGTGGAATGAGGAGAAGAGAAGATATATAACAGACAGGGGCTGGAGGGAATGGAATACGGGAGACGGCTGATTGAATCGATCCATCTCTCTGAGACCAGCCCCGCACAAGGTCCAAGGTCCGCTGGGCTGCCCCCAAAATGACTCAGCTCCCCCAGCCCTCCCTCTCTGAGCTCCCACGTTGTTTCTAGGCTACCTGCACTTACTCGGCTACATTTCCTGCCTCCCTTTCTAGATCAGGGGCTATTGGAAAGCAAGGAATCTGCCTATTTTATCTTTGTACCCCTAGGGAAATATCATGCTGACTTATACACTTTAAGACATTCAATGCATACTGTTAATGAATGAATGAATGAACCAAAACAGGTTATATTGACAATGCACTAGAATTAGTTTCTACAAAAACCTTTTAAGGCAGGCAGGCCTTATTAAGATCTTAAGAAATTGAGAGAAAACTTTTCTCTGGCCCACAAAAAAAGTAGTTCACCCTGTTTCAAATATTAAATTTCCTTGAACTAAACCACAGGAAAATAATTAAAAGTTCTTTCAGCTAAAATGTTTTCTTTTTTAAATATATTTTCAAATGTTCTGCTCATCCTTCCAGAGTCTATTAATGGAATGTGGAAAATCAACCCCCAAGATGAAGAAGTTTCTTTCTTCCTGGAACCATGACTCAACAATACAAATATTCAAAACCGTCAAAGAAAGGAAAGAGCCTTCTTTGAACGATTTCACTTCCTTGTTATTTACTGAGGTTGCCAGGGTTTGCGATACCACCACTTTCACGAAGAATTGGAGTTTGACCACAGAAGGGCTTGAACTAGCTCATCAGGGTGGGTTTTACATTCACCACAGTCAGTACAGACAAGACATGACCAGACCCTGAGTAATAATCATTGAAGACCTAACAGCAAAATATTCTTTAAAATTTGTGAAAGTGCTAAACATGAGTTTGTAAACATGCTAAAATCTGCCTCCTACATTAGTTTTGTTCCAGAGACTAAGGATTTGTTCTAGCTGCAGAGAAAGTAAACATGCAATTACAATTACATAAAACTAAGCCAGCTAATTGGGCACTGAAAAAATAAAAACTTCCCTTGTCTTTTTTTGAATGACTGTTCATCCCAGAAATGCTCCATTGTGATACTAAGACTCATGTTCCTAAGCTTTTGACAGACTCGATAAACAAAACAGATTTAGGGGAAAGAGGTGACCATCTGCCCAGAGTTTTCTGAACTTTCGGTAAAGA
Organism: Miniopterus natalensis; assembly: GCF_054644295.1. Lineage (NCBI taxonomy): Eukaryota > Metazoa > Chordata > Mammalia > Chiroptera > Miniopteridae > Miniopterus > Miniopterus natalensis. The sequence goes on from NC_142090.1 coordinate 76,666,915, forward strand.
AGATGAATGAAAGTATCCTTAATTATGCTAGCAGGGTTGCATCTCAATACCCAGATGTACTAGAGCTGGGATCGGCCACTTAAAATTCCATTCGAAGAATCTGACTGTGTGGCAGAACCTTAGAAAGTGACATTACATCAGACTTAATACTTCAAATATTGTCACTCATCAGATGATGACCTATCAGGACTGGCACAGGACAGAAGATGAAGTGACCTCTCTAAATCTTTCTTTGTCACTGCCGATGACCATACCTGACATGCTCTTAAGAAATACAGGAATGAGAGGGATGTGACAAGCTCTCAGCTGGATTTCTCTACAGTCTTCTCACTTGATCCGACCAGGTGTCCGATACAGGCACACCATGGTCACTTCAGTTAATGCCTTTGTAAGCTGCTTCCCTACTCAGGGTGCACAGGCCCTTTCCTATTTACCCACATTTTGCCCAATACCCTCAGGTAAGGAGCTGGTCACATAGTCAGGGGTTCATCCCTCTGGTTCTGTAGTAGCAGAGGTGGGTCTTAATTCCAGCTATTTTGTAGCTCAGGAGCCTACTGAGGTGCAGAAAAATTAATTTATCTACACAATGATTTACATTAAGAGCAGAGTGAGGGCATAAATTTTAGTCTCTGATGACACCAAATGATGCCTTTTTTCTATTAACAATAGAAAACCCCATTTGCTAACAATCTTTAGAGAGCAATTTATAGGATATTAAGAGTTTTCACGTGCATTTTCTCACCTGATTCTTACAATATCCCTGCGGCTTGGGTAAGTGGCTGCATCTCCATCTTATTAGTAAGGAAACTGAGGCCTAGGCTGTTTGGGTGGCAACCTGCCAGGCAAGGGGGCCCAGCACAGCGGCTGTGAGCCCAGATCCTGCAGTGAGGCTGTCTGGGTGCGGACCCTGCATCTACCAGCTGGTGTCTGTGTGACTTTGAAAGGCAATTTAATCTATTTCTGCTCAGTTCCTTGCGTGTAAAAGGAGTTCACCTCCCTGGGTTGTTGAGATGCTTAAATGAGCTTATACAGAATATTTGGACCCAGTAACTGATGCATGGTGAGCTCTAAGGTTGGTATTAACCTTATTAAGCGCCCAGTGGGAGACAGAGCCTGGACTAGTTTTATAAACAGAAGTGCAGTGACTCAATCACTGGCCCTGGCGAACCCTCATTTTAGCTCATAACTCTGATAATATATGACATCAAATCATTAGTATTGAAATAAAACCAGTGAGTAAAATAATTATTGGAATATATTTTGGATCCTGTGAGATAATAGCTTGAGAGAAAAAAAAGAATTATTGCAAGTATGCCAGTGGTTTTCTGATTAGACTTACCTTGTTTGCCTTTCCCAGCTTCCACATAGGGAGTAAGAAATAAGGGCTGTCCTGTGTCTTGCGTATGTGGCGCGGAAACCCAGGCATTTTTGTATATGTGGCGAAACAGCCCATCACCACCAGGGCAAAGTGTCAGCAGGGCCAGCAAAACAGTCGCCTTCCACATGGCACCAACCATTCCCTCTAGGCCTAGGATGAAAACAGCAGCATTCCACAGATGAATCAAAGAGTAAGCATTCCCCTAGCCCTTTAACATGCAAGAAAATCATTTATTCACTCAAAAAAATTGTGTGTGAATGCCCTTTGCTAAGCACCTTGGATACCACTTAAATAAAACAGGCCCAATCCTTGCTCACCCTGAAATTAACAGTCTAATGGAGGGTTTCTCAAGGGATTTACTATGTAACTGGAGAAACAGTTTCTATTTCTAAAACCATGGTCTGGAAAGTAAATTCAATGCAGGATTAAAGCCTCAAGGCAACAAGGACTCTGTAATGGATCACCAAATGAGTGGTAGTGACAGTTTATCCACTACAGGAGGGCAGGGGATGGAGAACACATTTCAGGCCCAGAGCCTAGGAAAGCCTTAGCAAGGTCGGATGTGAATGAAAGGTGGGTGGAACTCAGCCAGGCAGGAGAGACGGCAGACATCGCGGGTGGGGAGATGAGAGTGAGCAAAGGTGAGACCTCAGTGGTCCATTGGGCATTTTGCAGGGAAATTTAAAATAAACAAAATGGATTTCTGGTCCCTCTGCTATCTCTTACAAAATCAGTAAACTTTGGCCCGGCCGGTGTGGCTCAGTGGTTGTGTGTCGACCTATGAACCAGGAGGTCTTGGTTCAATTCCCTGGTCAGGGCACATGTCTGGGTTTCTCTCCCTCTCCCTTCCTCTCTCTGAAATCAATAAAAACATATTTAAAAGAAAAATCGGTAAACTTTGCATCCAAGAACGAAAAAGAAAGAGAGAGGGAAGATTCTACAACTATCTTTAGGTCCCTGCCTCTATAGCTCCCTGATAAATAAACTCAAGGGTTAGGCCTTACATTTTATTAACACAAAGCCTTCCAAGGACATTCAAATCTGATGTTTGCTTAGCGTGTTCATCTGGGCTGATAATAACAATGGCTTAAAATTGGGTTGTGATTCCCCTAACTTGTACACAAACATGTAAATCGTATTTACAATAGGCTTTCCCTTTTTTTTAGCGGATTGCAATCTCTTAATAACTCAACCATAGGAAATGGAGGATTATTATCACCAGTGTTAGATAAGATAACTAGACTCAAAGGAGTACCTCTCACAAGGCACGAAAGTGGAGAAATCAGGACTAGAATTGGCCAGGGCCAGGGCCAGGGCCAGGGTCAGGTGAGTCAGGTGGAGATGCAGGGTCAAATCTAATATTTTTTTCTGTAATTCTGACATTTTGTTCACCATGGAGTTTTTGGGCATTAATTTTGGTTCTTTTCAGATTAAAAGTTAAAATACTATTTATCTCAATTACTGAGTTCTTCGGGGACTGTTAAATTTTACACCCCAGGCAGGTGCTCACTTGCTGCACCTCAGTTCTGACCCTGCGAGTATTCTGAGGCCTATCTCAGGGCTGGTACACTATTCAGCATCATTGCTATTTCAGTGTGATCCAGGCTCTCAGCTCTAACATCTAATAAAGTATAGGAACGAAATGAACACATACTCCACTCACTCAGATTACTGGATGCAAAAAGAAACAGGCAAGTATGCAAATACGATTCCTTCTTTTTGGTGTTTAAAAATACCAAACCATTAAAAGGTCTTCAAACTGCAAAATGTGTAAAAATCTATGAACTGCCTGCTTATCACAACTCAGTTTGGCATAGTATGAAAATACTGCTTGGAGCAAATTTTAAAAGCTTTTCAGTCACATTTCCCCAATAAGATAAAAATTTCTAAGTATAATTGGGCTGAATATATAATCCTTGTAAAGTCTTTCATGGTTAACTTAATAGAATTCCCTGCACTTAATGCAAACAAGCTCAATCATATACAGTATGTAGCTAAACAAATGTTTTTGCCTATTATTGACTACACTAAAGAGCAAGATGAATTTAGAAACTGAAATTAGGTTCCCACGAAGCCCAAGGGTAATGACCACTATGGCACTAATAAAGTATTTTTAAAAATTATGTGAACTTGTTATGCTGATGTTTTAATAACATTTACTTTCAAGGAATGCTTGAAATCAACAATCTTACTCTAAACGATTCAGGGGGGGAAAAAATCTTTGGTATTAAAAACATACTGGAAGAAGCTTTTCCAGTAAAAGGTTTTTTTCCTGGGGGCAGAAACAAGAGACTAATGAAGCCATCTAATTTCTCAGTCTTCCTGCTGCAAACCTCCAGACCCCTTTAATGGAAGCCATTAATATTTAAATAACCAGGGTGGTTACAGAATTTCCCTTGTAAGCAGATGTTGACTCAAAGATGTTAAAGCAAGGTAAAACCGGTTTTATATTCATCGACATATCTAATTCATAAAAGTAAGATTGGGTTAATGTAGTAGATCTCATTAACATGCAATCAAACAACCAGTAGAGTCCTGGTTTCCCCCACAGATGAATTAAGGCAACGTTTTCATGACACAGTTTTCAATGAACAGTCAGAATTCCTGAAGTGTGTAAGCTGTCATCCCTCCTAATGAAAGGAAAGCTCTTATGGATGGAAAAGTCTTTTTTTCCTTAACATCCTTCTGAAATGTTTTTGCTTACCCTAAATGAGCCTGAATCTTTTTTACTTGTTGAACATTTATTGAGTACTTTCTAAAAGAATAAACCCTGTACCGGCAGCTACTACCCACAGAAAGTGAAAGCCAAAGGTACTCACCATCCACTTTACCGTACGTCTATCTGAAAGAACATGAACCATTGGCACGCTTTCCAGCTCAAATATATCCTATGGAAGGATTCGGACAAACTGTTCCTCTTAATAAATGTTTAGAAACAGAATAAAATCTAGGCAAATAGAAAGGAATACTGGCAGGAGCAAATAAGCTAAAGGTCAAAAGTATAAAATCTGCTAAAACTGTCTTACTAAACCTTAAACATTACAGTTAGAAACTGTGTCCAATGTTCAATTTTTTATATAAACAAAGTTATTCATCACGGAGTTTATAGAATAATAAAAAGTAAAAAATGTAAACAATTTAAGATAAGTAAGTTTCTGTATACCGGAAAGATAAAATTATATACAGCCATTAATATGACTATGATAATGCTTGGAAAAATATACCCAAATATTAGATAAAGAAAAGCAGTCTATTAAATTGGACATGTGGTATTTTCTCCTTATATAATACTTCTTAAGAATTTCTAAAACTTCTACAATAATTAATCTTATAATCAGAAAAAGAAAGGGTTTTTGGTTTTGACGACAAAAAGAAGGAACTGATAGACATGGCAGAAAAAATGCGTGCTTCCTGCGCTTTATCACTACCTGGTTATGACCTCTCGGGTTTCCTAGGAGCACGGTTCCATCTGTTGTCTCCTAACAGATCCTTCTTTCTCTAACATTCTGAGAAGACGGCTCCTGATCTCCACAGCCGTGGAACCCCAGAGACTCAGGGTACACTTTCTCCTTGGTAAATTAGAAGGCTCTGCGTAAATGGGAGCTGTTATAATAATGGTTGCTGTGCTTACATTTGTATTTAATTCTGCCTGAAGTGGAGTCCATAACAGATGTGCATATAATTGGTACGAAGCAAATATTTGTTGAACGGATGGATCCAAAAAGTGAATCATGATTTTTAGACCCAGATGAGACAATACATGTTCACGTGGCCCAATTCTTTCATCTTACAGACCAGAGAACTGAAGCCAGAGTATTAAGTAAGTGACTTGCTTAAGATTACTCCACTGGTGAGCAGTAGGCCAAGCAAGACTCGAAGCCAGGGTTTGTTTATGGCTCTAAATCCAATCTGCATTCCACTCTCCAGTCTTTGGTCACAATTACATTCAGATATTCTGATTCTTATTGTCTTGATAGATAATAACAGCGGTAATGGTTCTAGACCCTTCCATAGACCAGTAGAGGGTAGAGTAAAATAAATAAACAAATAAAAAGAAACATCAATAAGTAAATCTTTCTAGAGAGATTTGGTTTTCAGAAACAGTTCATACTAATCCAGGTTCTGCCATGACTGACTCAGTGGACCTTGGCCAAGACCATGACATCTCTGGGTCCCAGTCAGTGTGTCAGAATCAACTATTAGATTTCCAGGAACTTTGAGAACCAGTTGTTCAACATGGCCATTGTGACAGATTAAACTATAAAAATTTGCCATTAAATAAGTTGTATTGGAAAAAAATGTAATAAATACACAAAACTCGTCACTTCTGAATTATTTTACTGTTATCAGTGTTCTGAGTTAAGTTTTTTGTACTTGTCTGGTGGACAGATTATATAACAGTTTGCTACCCTGCATTTCTTTTCAGCTCTAGCTTTCAGGTCTGTTGACAGCTTGCAGTCAGCCATGGTGGGAATATTTACACCATGGGCAGCAGCAAACACCACAAATCAGGGCTTTCCTGCCCCCAGAGAGACGGTTGTTGAATATATACTTGCACATGATAGTCTCATGTTCCTTATCTGAAAAATAAGCTGGGAACCGCTTTCTATCAATTCACATTTTAGTTCCAACTGAAATGACCAGTGGAAGAGATAAAAGGGAAATCCTGCCGAGTTGCCATCTGTGCACGTTGTTGGAAGCAACCAACAATATGCTTAGATATGTGAGGCCTCCAAGAAAGGAACCCGACACTGGAAGGTGTGTGTTCCACCAACGAGAATGAAACAAAAGCTCCAGAATGAGGAGAGAAACTGGAGCCAACAGTTCAAGCAGCCCTGTGTTCCCTTCATCTCTTCTTCCAACTCCTCCCTTTTGTATTATAGATTATTCCAATTTCAGGATAAAAATCGTTTATGTAATAATCATTATAGCTGCAATTCAAACAGTTATTTGGGTCCCCCTTACATATTTAACTGCCTCAAATAGCTCCCAGCATAATAAGATCATTTCCCAAAACAAACAAAAATAGGCCAACTAGCTACAGATATTTCCATGAAATCTGCAATAAATAAAAAAGTACACAAAAGTGGTTCCTTTATTTAAAAAAGACTCAGTCACCTCTCAAGATAATTCATGCCTATCCAAAGCATTTGAATCCTCAAATAAAGGGCTATTGTACAACCCTGAATGAAACACCAACCCTGAATTAAATCCCAAATCTAGCTATTTTGCGAAAAAGATTTCCATGCAAACAAATGATAAAAGAAAACCTTTATTTTGAAGGATCCATTATCTATTTTCCTTATGACATCATTTTAATTTCTAAAATTAACATTTGAAGCACTCTGTTCCCAGAGAGGACATGGCACATGACACACCAGGTGACGGGCCACCGTTTGCGGAAGTGGCACTGAGACTATAGGCCTGTCTCCTTTTCGCAGGACACCCGACAGTGTGTCTCATCTTGCGTATGAATTAGTCGCCCCATCTCTGCCACCATATCCTTGGACTCACAGGAAAGGGAGGCAAACGTGAGCTACGTGTCAGGTAGAGAGTGAAAAGACTGCGGAATAGGAGAAAATATTTTCTGACACTGTAGTAGGGAGCTTTACCTTGATATCTCACCCCCACCAGAAGGAAAATTTGAGTGGGGGTGGAATTAAAAAGTAGATATGCCCCAAAATGTTAATAACAGTTTTTAAATAGAAAAATAGCAAGACCAGCCTCATAATCAAAGGCACTGTCAGGATGATAATACCAACACCACCTATCAATTATTGAGGCTTCCTATGTACTGGAACTGTGCTAATGGCTTTAGATTTTTATTTCTAACCTTTACCATGTAGGCACTATAATCATCCCATTTTACAGATGAGAAACTGATCCTCAGAGAAATTAACTGACTTGCCCAGATTCACATAGCTAGTAAGTGGTAGAACAAGGCATTCAACCAGTCCTTACCTGTCTCCCAAGACGATTCTATAGTCCCAATGCCAGCATGTCCCAAAAGGTGCTATGTGGGCCAGGGTCCTCCCCTCCATTCAAGTAAGTTTGGAAATACAACATACTATATCCCCCCAGGATTAAATTATTATTTTGCTGAGAAGTTCTACTCTAAATAAATGTGTTAAAACTTTAACCTAGTGTCTCCCAGATGAGCAATATTTGATGAGGAAAGGCTTTTTATTCTCTAAGGCTTTTTATACTATCTAAAAATGCAATAGAACACATTCTGTGACCTTTATTCATTCAACAAAATATGCTGGAGGAACACCTACATCCTAAGTTCTCCCTGCTCCAAATGACCTCAAAAAAGTGTTGGGGCTACCAGTGGTCAGGGAACACATCTCTGGGTGAAGCCAGCCTTGGGGAAGCAGTGCAAAGGCCCTGAGGCACAAATGAGCTTTGGCTGTTGGTTGATGGACATACAGTGAACGTAGGAAGAAGTGGCACAGGGTAAGTTTGGAGGATAGTCAGGGCCAATCCACGTAGTCTTACTCATATGCATTAGTATTTTATTCTAATTGCAATGGGAGAGAACTGGAAGCTTTTAAGTCAGGGAGCGATGTGGTCTAACTAAGATTGTGAAATGTGCAATGAGCACTCTGGCTGCTACCTAGCAAGTGACTTTAGGGGACTAAGGGTTAGGTGACTGAAGTAACGACCCAGGAGAGATGATAGAGGCCGGGGTCACGGAGGAGCAGTGGAGGCGGTGAGAAGTGCTCAGCTACATCTTGTAGGCACACCCATCAATATTTGTTAATAAATTGAAATAATGGAAAGAAGCAAGGATGAAGCCTAAGGTTTTTTTGCCCAAAGTGGCCACATGAATTGTTACCAGTTGAATTGTTTCCCCCCAAAATATATGTTGCAGTCCTTCAGAATGTGACCTTATTTGGAAATCGTGTCTTTGCAGATGTCATTATGACCTTATTCTAACTTCACTAACGGGGGCGAGAGCCAGCGTGGCTGGGGTCCGGCGGGGGATGGAGGGAGTGGTGCAGGGTGGGAGCACGTGGCAGCCTTGACCTTTCCATCAGCGGGGGGCTGGCCTCTGGCCGCTTTCCTGCTCATTCCACAAGAGATGCAAAAATTGATCTGATGGATAAATGTGGGAAAACTGGGCATGTTAGTCACAACCTCCTTGGTGGCCCGCAGGAAAGAGTCTTTTCTCTCTCCCCAGGGTGGGCCTGCGAATGGCTGGGCACATCTGCCCAGCTGTGGGCTTTAGCCACAGGGAGCCCCTTGTCCCAGAGGTAAAACCTCCCACTCAACCCAGCCCCTCTCGGTTATAAAGGGGATGTTTTGCTACCCCCCCCCCCCCGCCTTGCTCTTTTGTCTTCTCAGTTTCTCCAAAACTCAGGCAACAGAGAGAAGGTTGCTCTTTTGGAGCGCCCTCAGAGACCGCAACGCAACAGGACTGGGGTTTTATTCTGCGTGTGACAGGCTGGAATATTTTCCCACTGCGCCTGACTGGCTCTGTCATCCCGCAAACATTTCATCACGCAGGTCACAGGGCAAAGGCATGGAAGAGCAGCAGGGTCACCTGCCCATGCAGAAGCTGAAGCCCACGCAGTACGGCTTGCCCACACCAGCCCCGAAGGTATGAGGGCTGAGCTCCTCGGAAATAATCTCTCAGATCAAATCAGCCCAACGGCCGTCACACAGCGGATCAAAGGACAATAAAATTATTACACAAGGACGATTCAGCAGGAGCGAAAGGATGCAGAACCTAATCCCCTCGTTACGTACTTTAAAATCAAGCGGGTAGACAATCAAAAATGGAGACAGCAGAACAAGCCATGGAAACACCCTCTATTATCGCTTCTGTCGGCAGTTTCTAAGGGCAGAGAGACTATTTCACTCCTAGGCTCGCCGCATTCTGACTTCTGTCCATGCCATCTTGCCAGAATCATTAACGAGCTCCAATTCCCCAATTCAAAACAGCAGTTTCCGTCGTTACCTTAACTGATTGCTCCGACACACTGACATTACCCCTTAGGGAAATTTATCATCCACTTGCCTTCTGTAATCTGTGCTCTCCTGGATCTTCTAGAATGTTCTCCTTCATAGTTCTGTCTTCCCTTAAATACTGGGTTTCCCAGGATTCTCTCCTTGGTCCACAGCTATTCTCACTCCACACTCTCTCTCCAGGGTAGTTTCATCCCTTTAAGTAGCACCTTCTATTGACACCGCTCAAAAGAATAGCTCTTCTTAAAAGCTCAGCCTCATCTATCCACCTGCCTGCTGCACATTTTCACCCAGGGCCCCGTGGGTGTAGTAAATGCAACTTGTCAAAGTGGAACTTAATCCTTGTGCTAAAACAGAGTGAATTGAACCCATTTATTTCTGTCCCCTCAAAAACTCCTCTAGAGTGAAAGTTAAGACATTTTTTAAAAGGTATAAATCCCATGACCCATGAAAACAGGAAAAACAACAGCACATAAAGCGGGTCACATTTTGTTGTTGATAGACAAAAAGTGAACAAATCGTGTGCAGAGAATGAAAGCAGAATATAGATGAGAAACAAGAAAATCCACAGGACAAAACCACAGAAAAGCTCAGAAAATCCAACTACTGGATGCTGCAGAAGGCACACGGTCTTTGTAGATGCCTAAACCCTAAAACCAAGTCCTCGAGTCAAATCAGTCACAAAGTCCCAGCCTTCTTCCCCTTCCCAATCTGTGCAATCCATTCTGTTCACAGTGTGACCCTATGGGCCCCAGGACATTTGCAAAGCCTCGTAACCCATCTCTCAGACTTCAGTCGCCTCCACTCCAACTTAGCCTAACCCTAATTCCAGAAAGAGCTTCCTAAAGCCCTAGATACCCACCCTCCTCAAATGCCTTCAATGGCTCTGCAGCCAGGACGAAGTTTAAACTTCCTGTCCTGCCATGAAATTCAACATTTTCCACAATGTGACTCCAATATAACTGTCCAGACCAAAGTGGTGTGATCCCTTCACAAACTCTGTTCCAGCCAAATCAAACCCTTCCTTGTTCCCTAACTTCACTCTCTCTGCCTTTCATGTCCTTATAGTTCAATATAGCTCCAGGCAAACAGTAGGCACAGATCAGTACCAGTTGAATGAGAAGGGAAGTTAGGTGGGAAGTGCACTACATGTTCTTTTGACTTTTCTGAATGTTTGAGAATTTTCACAATCAAACATTGGGAAAATATTAGTTAAGTAAATGAACGAATCTCTTGAGTTATCTCCTACACAGAGAACCCAGGGAACAAGTTGGGGACAAGCAGGATGACTTTATGTCGGGAGTAGCAAATTCTTATGTATTATCTTTCCAAGATCCTTGGGTCTCATCTCTCAACCTTTTCTCAGTATTCTGATTCCCGTTAGTGACTGTCTTTAAATTGCTACAGCTGTTTATTGGCCCAAATATTTATTTAGTTCAATGTTTATTTCAGTTAAAGCAAAAGAACAGCATGAGGTTTCTTGCTCACAGCTATATCTTCAAGATCTCAGAGGACTAGAATCTCAGTCCTCTGGTTTCAGTTCCTTCATGCTCAGCTAGGAGCTCAGGTTTTATCAAGAAAGCACCTGACTGCTGTCCTGCGAACTGAGTCTATTATTGCTTAAATTATTGAACTTGCAAATACGCAGCACAAAAGCTCAAGCTCCATTCCTGGTTTTGGCCGGGAAAGTACAATTGTTAGCTTTCTGCCCCGCTTACCCCTCTCCCAAGTCAATAGGGATATGAATGAGGCATTCTTCTAGACTCTGGACTGCAGAGGCACCTTTCTGATTGAAACACTTCCCGACTTTCATTCTTTTAAATGTTCTTGGCTCAGCTCAGTCCATGAAAACTCTACATCATTAAACCCCTGGGAATGTTAAACCAAACATGTTTGCGCTTTTAAATGAACTACGCTTCCTGTTAAGAATGGGGCATCACCTACTAACCTTGGGTATTCGGGTGCTCATGATGGGCAGACGATGGCCTCTGAGGCAGTGCCTAAGCTCCCCCTCCCTCGCTGTCGTAGTTCTGTGCAGACCAGGACAGCATTCAACGCTTAAGTTTCCCTCTGACAAATCCTATGCCTCCCGAAACCAAAACAAAGTCATGAGCAAAATACTGGCGCACAGTTTCTTCTTGTTTTTACTTTTTCAAGGGGAGTGAACTGGTCGGCTCAGTGGACTTGCTCACCACTCTTCTAAGTCATGTGAACCTCACTTCTCAGGCTGTAAAATCAGGCTGGTAGAAACCCACTGTAAATTCATATATAAGCTGGATTCACATATATTGGAGGGCCAATCATGCCCCTCCAAAACAGGCAACTCCTACAGAAAAATAAGATGGCTTCATGCTAAGAACACTGGCATTGTATTATAAAGGGCTTCCGCTGGGCTTAGGTTAGCCTGGGGTAGGAGACTAGAAAGTTCAGTCAGCCCAAAGGGCTTGGCACCAGTACAGACTTTTCATATGCCAACAAGGCCAGTGCAGTCTACTTTTTTTTTTAAATTCTCACCCAAGGATATTTTTTCCATGCTTTTCAGAGTGAAAGGGGGAGGGAGAGAGAGAGAGAGAGAGAGAGAGGCACATCCATTGGTTGCCTCCCCCAGGCACCCCGACCAGGGCTGGGGATGGAGCCTGCAACCGAGGTATGTGCCCTTGGCCGGAATCGCATCCAGGACCCTTCAGTCTGGGGGCTGACACTCTAACCACTGCGCCAAACCAGCTAGGGCGTGTGGTCCACTTCTGTAAAATGTTCCAACTTCTATTTGAACAACTTCCTTAAAGGTTATTTTTCAACTTAGTAATACGTACTCTCGTTGCATCCCCCTTTCTCCTAACATCTCCCTTCTTACTCATCCCACACCAAAAATGAATGAGTGAATAAATAAAATAAAAAAGTAAAAAGGTGTGCATTTAAGGGGAAAGGGAAAGACAAGTGTCTTTTAAATGCGGAGGCTGAGGCTTAGTAAATAAATGTAAATAATCTGCTCAAGGTGACCATCTAGCAAAGGGCAGAGCTGGGATTCGAATCTGTAAATATGCCAAAGCCCATTTTCCCCTGGGCACCAAGCTGACCTGAAAGGTACTGGTGCTTCCATTCCACAGGGGTCTGTACATCCCACTGGCTCCTATGACGGCCCCTGCAAGCCCCAGTCCACTTGGCAGGGAACTGTCACCTGTCCCAGACCCCTGCTTTTCCAACCCTACATTCCAGGAGTCACCGTTTTTCTGGGGAGCTTCCCTTCGCTCACGCCAAACCTCCTTTTGTGGGGCACCCTCAAATCAAGGGCATTTTCCGCTCCCACTTCTCCAAAGCACCCCGAAATCAAAACATCCCAAAGACACCTGTGGAGGGAGGAAAGGGGTGGTGTTCCCGCCTCTAACTGAGAGTACTGGGGGACCCCACCGCTTCTAGCTTCCCCGAGGGACTCCTGGACCTGGAGGCGCCTCCAGAGCTGAAAGAAACCCGGTGCGCCCACCTCGGATCGCGCCAGGAGCCTTCGGGAGTGTTCCCCGAGCTGGGCGCATCCAGAGCGCAGGGTCCAGCCTCCCCAGGACCCCAACCTGGAAACCCTGAGCCGCTCCAGGCCACCGGACCCGACCTTTCTCCACCGCGCTCTCTTCCTTCTGCGTGCCGAGGGCGCACAGCCCACCCGCCCTGCGCTCCGTGCGTTTGGAGACGTGGGGAGGACCCGCCCCGCTGCGCCCGCGCGACCCCCGCGCACTTACGCAGGGCAGCGGGCGCTCCTTCCCGCGTCGGTGCCGCCGCGGTCGCGGGCTGGAGAGGTCGGTGGCCTTTCCCCTCGCACCTCCCAGTCCCCAGCGCCCCGCAGAGCGCGAGCTTTTGAAGGCGCCCCTCGGCGACGCACGTGACCCAGACCTATGGGGCGAGGTAGGTCCCCACCTCCCTGCCCCCGACGTGGCCTCGCCCAGGCAGCACTTCCCTTCCCGGCGCCGCCAGCGGCCCCGGGTGGACTCTTAAAAACCGGCCGAGGAAGATGGGCCTCGGTGCAGCTCCCTAGGTTGGCTCCTTGGTGCGCTTTGCTTTTCTCTCCCACTTTTGAAAGCTGCTGTCTTAGAATTTCAGCATCGTATTTTGAAATTACTTCCCCACAAGAGTGGCTGCTTGCAAGCCCGGTGTTTGCATCAGGAAACCCAGTGGTGGTTTACTCCCGCTGCGTAAAAAGCCCACGCGCATTTTTGGAGAGTCCGCGTTCCAGCCCCTAATACCAAGACAACACTGAGTGCCATCACCGAGTGCCAGATGCTTTCTCTGCGTTACCGAATAGGGATCTCAGAGCAACCTGTGGTGTTATTACTGTAATTAGCCCCACTTTGCAGGCGGGAAACTGAGATTGAGAGAGGTTAAGTATCCCATTCAGAGTCACACCTCTTGTAAATGACCTGAGTACATATTATTTATAACCATCACCTGGTGCCGGGCACTGAGCCAGACACCGGGGGAAGGCAGAATTAAAAAGGAGACTGCAAGGAATTAAGACAGAATACAAAATGCTTCCCATGTCTAAGTTCCCCAAATGCCCTGTGGTTCAGAGATGGCACAGTTATTTAGAAGATGCCAGTCTGGCCACCTGGCTTTGAATCCTGGCTCTGCTACTTAGCTGTTAGCTCTGGTTCATTTTTTTTTTTTAAGGTGACCAAAAAATAAAAATCACCGTGCTTGCATGCTCCTTTGCAGAGGGGGAGCCTGTTTTTGCTCCCCTTAAATCAGGGCTGGCTCTGTGACTGGTTTTGACCATTAGAATGTGGAGAGGTGCCGGTTCCACCCCAGGAATCCAGAGGCTTTGCAGCTTCCTCTTTGAGACTGCTGCCTTGTGACTACAGCGCTGAGAAGCCAGTGTGGCTCCTGGAGCGAGCGGGTCCCAGCAGGAGAACTGTGACAGCCCAGGGACAGCAGCGCCGACTGGGAGGCGGGCCAGAGAAGCACGCCCTCGCCGCCTCCCAGGGTAGCCGCCCCTCCAGCTGAGTGCAGCTGCCCGGGTGAGCCCCGGCGGAACCAGCAGCACCCAGGCCCAACCAACCCACCAATCGGGGAAAACCCCAGTCGCTGCTGTTTTAAGCCACTTCAGTTTGTTATACAACTAAGGTGAAATTGAGCGCTGACTTTGTGACCTGAAACAATTACTTAATGTCACCGAGTCTCAGTTTTCTCATAAGTACCTACTTCATTGGGTTATGACCAGGGTTAATGAGAAGCTACATGCACATCACCTGGCCCCGAGCATGTGCAGCCATCGCTGTTCACCCTCAAACATTATATTTTCCTTTCCCACCAACATCGGCCACCCTTATTAAACTATTAAGCAAACTAGGTTCATCTTTTCTACACTGACAGATATACCTCATTATGACCTGAAAGGCCAAGTTCAAATTCCTGGATGACCAGCACCTAAAGGTGGTGGTGCAGGAGAGCTGGTTTCCAGCCCCTGGTCCGCAGCCACCTCCTCTTTTCCCACCAAGCTCCAGCCCCAGTGGGGAAGCTCAGTCCAGCTCCCCAGAAGCAGCCGTGGCCCTGGCCACCCTTGGGCGTGGGAATGTGCGCACCCATCGCAGGGCTGGCTGCTATGGGAGTACAGATGTTGCACACAACACAGCTGGTGCGCAGGCCCCTGAAGGAGGCCCAGTGCCATTTGGGGAGGGGTCAGTCTGAGCATCCTGGGTTCTCCGGACAAGGTTCGTTTCAGTTCCCAAGCGAAAAGTGGCATACGTTGACTAAAAGAAACAAATTACAATTACATTTATTAAAATAAAACTAAGGGTCAAAAGAAGTAAGTTTTCAAATGACGGTTTTGAAAGTTTATAGCATTTATACTTCTGAAGCAATTAAAGCTTAAAACTGCACTAACATACATGGGACACCCAAATGCATGTATAGCTCACCTTTATTTCAATGTTTAATATTAGACGCATTTGGGGATTTTATTTAGAAGTTTGGTGGTTTTTTTGTGACCAGAAATAGGCTGTAGGAATGTAATTCTTCTTTATATCAATTAGCTTGTGGTAAGCTTGGTTTTGTTAGGCTTCATTTCCCTTAAAGTCACAGTTTCCAAGATCCTATAGACACCTTTAAGTGAGGGCTTAGTGTAGTCAGAACAAGAACCATATTTCTTGCTGTGAGATGAAGTCAAAATAGTTTGAAAGGTGCTACACTGGAAGCCTTCTAAATATTTTGAATAAGATAGATATATTGCTTATTTTTCTTTTGATGAGTATAATACATGATTATTATAGAAATACAAGGATATACAAAAAGATCAGATAAAAATCGCATTGTGACTCCTCAGAGATAACCAGATATCTAAGCTTTTATCTATACAAACATATGTTGCAAACAAAATTGAATCATACTATATAGAGTTATTATTTATCCTGGTTTTAGCAGTTAGCATTATCCCAGTCATTTTCACACATTATTAATTCAAGACCGTAATTTTAATGGCTGCATAATGTTCAGTCATAGGAAGGTACTATAACTTATTCAGCCATTTTCCAACATCTGATCATTTGGGTCGCTTCCAATTTCTTCTTATTAACTCACTAAGAAATATTCTCATATAAATGATGTGCATCTGATTAGTCCTTTGGGAAAGAAACATCTGGAAAGCAGAATTACTGAGTCAGAGGGTCTCTGGAAGGTTATTGAGGTTCAAAGACAAGAACTCTGGTGGTAAAATATTTTACTTTGCAGGGTGCAGCGTTGCAGGGTGCGGTGGGGTGGGGTGGAGGTGGCACCTGTGGGAGGAGCAGAGTTGGCACAGGAAAAATAATCCCTGCAGGGCTTGGTTCAAGTGTGTGGCAGGCCCTCTGCTAGTTTCTAGAGGTGCCCTACCAAATGGCCACAAACTGGGCAGTTTGAAATAATAGAAATGTCTTCTCTCACAGCCCTGGAGAAGTCAGATTTGAGGTGTCGGCAGGGCTCATCTCCCTGCCTAGGCTCTGGGGAGAACCCTTCCCAGCCTCCTCCAGCTCCCAGGAGAACATGGCACTCCTTGCTGCACCCCTCCACTCTCTGCCTCTGTCTTCGTGTGGCTTTCTTCTCTCTGTGTGTGTCTTAGCGTGTTTTCTTCCCTTCACATGAGGATGCCAGTCGTTGCATTCAGGGTCTATCCTAACCCAGGCTGACCTCATCTTAACTAATCACATCTGCAAAGACCCTGTTTCCAAGCCAGATCATATTTTGAAGTTCTGGTGGGCAAGGGTTTGGAGGGGGGCACTGCTCAAAGAGAGTACCACATTGACAGATACTCAGAGGCGCTGAGAGGATTAGGGGACAGAGAAACCTGAGGCGGGCAGAGAGGATGCATCTAGAAATTTTCACTAAATGATACTTGCCCTTGCTTAACATCTGTTCTCCAGTGGATGTGGCTTCTGAAGAAGCACATCTGGGGAATGCATGGCAGATTCTGTTCAGATGCCGTGTGACAGTGCAAAGGTCATCTGTGGGCATGCTTCCAGCCAGACTGTGCAGGTGTGATGGGCAGCACAAGAGAGATGACCCTGTGTAGGTCTTTCATAAGAGATACGTGTTCAGTTGACCCTTGAACAACACAGGGGTTAGGGGTGCCAACCCCCTTCAGCATGTGCAGTCGAAAATCCCCATATAACTTCTGACTTTCCAGAAACTTGTCATCCCATGGTGTCAGGGGGGCATTGGTTCTGGGACCCCCACAGATACCAAATCTGCGGATGCCCCAAGTCCCCTGTGCAAAATGGTGTAGAACAATTGGCCCTCTGCATCCACAGGTTTTCAACTTTGAATCGAAAATGCTGTTTTCAGTCTGCCGTTGGTTGAATATGTGGATGTGAAACCAGAGTTACAGAGGGTGGACTTTATATGTTGAAAAAAAAATCCCCAGATAAATGGATCCAGGCTGTTCAAACTTGTGTTGTTCAAGGGTCAACTGTATCCCTCTCTACACTACTTGGTAGCATATTTTCACATAGTTAATGAAATATTGCTAATACTTTAAAGAGTATTTCTTTATATTTCTCCCCAAATGACTGCAACTACAATCAATAGTTGAAGAGTTAAAATATATCCCTTATGGAGGAAAATCAAACTTCTGGAAATAATATTTTTAGCCCCTTTCTTATATTGAGAGTACTCAAAAGTGGGCAAAAGAATGGCTCTGCAAAATGATTGGTTAAGTCTTCCTCTCTGGCTTTTCTGAAAACAAAGGTTTAAAACTGTCAGGTTGATCAGTCCAGATGATTTCGGGGTTCCCCTGAGCCCTTGTAGTCTCTGCATGTGTGCATTCTGGGAGGTTCCAGTTTGTTAAGCCCTGGTGGCTCAGAGAATGAGTTGGATTTGGGTTCAGTTCTAGAACCTGCCATCTAGTGACCTCAAGCAAGTCACCTGATTTCAGATTTCTCATCCATTGACAGTAAAATAATATTCGCTGCCTTCCAGGGTGATTACAGGGTGAAATGAGGTGGGCATAAAGCGCTTGTCATATAGCACGGCCTACGTAAACAGCAGCTATAACAAGGATCGCAACAATCTGTGAGATTCCAGGCCAGTGACTGTCATTCTTTTCAACTGTCGCACCCAGGATGCTGAATTCTACTCTCCCCCAGTGCTTGCCATTGGAACTGGACACCACCATGGAGCATGCCTCACGCTGACCTACGCCAGAGCTTTGCCGTGTGCCCAGTACCCCAGCGAAGACACAGAGAATAGCTGTTTGCACGTCTTGAGCAGGTAGATGCAACTCTAGTTGTCTCGGTTTGGAGGCTTGATTTCACATTTGTAGCTGCTGCCACCAAGATAAAGGTGGACCTGGAATGGAAACAAGGGGAGTTGGTTAACCTTGAAGACAAACATGCCCCGGTCATAGCTGGAGGTCATAGCTCCTTTTAGGTGTCCTTATGTGTGTTCAACGGGGTCACGTTGAGACTTGAAAACAAGCTCAAGGGCACATCAAAAAGAGGAATATTACAGCCGGTCCAACAAATATGTCACTTAAGAAAAGAAGTCAGATGTGTCGTGTTCACACACTTGCAAAAAGACATCACTGTGCTATGGAAAAGGGAGAATAGGTAACCAGTTGATGTGTCTCACATCAATGTTTCTCTCTGTGTGTCCCTCCCTCCTTTCTCCTCTCTCTGAAAAGCAGTGAAAAAAATATCCTCAGGTGAGGATTTAATAAAAAAAAAGGAGAAGAGAGTGGATCCAGCTGAGGAGCCCCACATCTGTTCTGCCCTTTACTGTAGCTTTGAGAAAAGCAGGTGGAGATGGCGGTGACCCTGCTGTAAGACACGCATGTGCCCTGATAAACTCAAGGACCGGCCTCAGTGTCCTGACAGTACAGAAGGGCCACCTCCTAAGACTAGCCTAGAGCTACAGACTCAGGGAGGTTGTGGATAATTTCCTGGTGATTATTTAGGATAAATGCCTTCACTCCTGCATGGTTACCCTTCCCTGGGTCACTTGCCTCCAGGCACCGCTTTATGTCCGGAAACAATGTCCAACTTAACCTGTCTTTTGTAAGTGAGCCCTTCTCTGGCGACCCAGCACCCTTGGCAGCAGGTGTTAAGCCTTTCTTACAGGAGGCATATTTCCACTTTCCTCTGGCTACTGAGCAAGCCAGGATACAAGACTTCGGTGGATTAAGGATGAATGATGGGATTAATAATGATGGGCCACGAAGGACAGCAGAGCTAACCCTGTGTAAGACTGTGGGGAAGAATCACAGCGAACCTTTGTCGGGCTTCTTGGCTTGCTGAGCACTTTTCATATATATCATCTCTTTAATTTTCATACCAGGTGTTAGGGTGAACCCGCCAGTGTTCTCTGTACATCTGCTTAAAGGCACAGCAGGGTTTTAGGAGTAGACTGACGGGGTGTGTGTGTGTTCAGGGTGTTGAATCCGGCTCAGCCACTCATTAGCTGTGTGACCTTTGCTATGTTAATTAACCACTCTAAGCCTTAGCCTTTTCACATCAGGGAATAGGACAGCCCTACTGGGCCGATCTGAGAATTTAATGAACTTGCAGGGAAAGCTGGTAGCACAGGGCCTGGCCCATAGCAAGCAGGTCATTCCTTTGTTGAAGGCAAGAAACTTATGAATGATAAACAGAGATCAAAGAAACTAAGTGAAGTGGCCTTTTTCTTTTATGTAGGTTTTATTTTTCTCTAATTCACATGGTGGTTTGTTCAGGTGCTCCACTTACAAGTGAAATGTTATGTCTGCAGCCAGTTGCATGGGGCAAAGCAGAGTTGGCCTAGAAAAGTGTCTCTACTCTTTTGGTTCTGTAGCCTTGAGGGCTTCAAAAACTTCAGGAATTAAGTGATATCACCAAATAAGGAATACAAACATAATAGGTGAAAAGCAGTCTTTGCCATATGTTGCTTTTATGCGTGATGGTCCAGGCTAACTGTGGGGAACTTCCTTCCTGGCTGACTGCTGCAGATTGGGGACTCCCCCTTGAATATGAGATGGTGTCTAGGAGAACACAACGGCTGGGAAGAGAGGGTGCTCTAGTCCATTCCCAGGTCTCTTCCTTCCCTGTTCTTTCTCTCAACCTTGCTTTCCCCACCTGAAAGTGGAGATTGTAACAACTCACCTAGCCCATCCACCCTTACCACCCATCTCACCCCAGAGGGGGGTGGTGGCCGAATGAGCTGAGGAGTAGACTGCATGTCAGGTGTGGCACAGCGATCCCCAAAGTGATGTAATTTGCCAGCGCTTAGCCCGTGTCCTTCCACCCCACCCAGGGATTTAGCAGCTGAAAGAGCAGGAAAGGAATAAACTTTCCCCCTTCTCAGGAGAACTCAATGCCAAATTCTTAAATTCTGGGCTTCACCAGGACGATCAGAAGAGCTAAGAGGTAAATGTTTCCACTTGCTGGGCACCCAGTTGTTAATGTCTCTCAGGAAGTTTTGGACAAAAGCAAGCAAACAAAACAGAACAAAATACAGTCAATGCTCATTATTCGTGGTTCCGTGTTTGCGAATTCACCTCCGTGATTTGGATAACAGGGCCCTCTGAATTCCTTGCCCAAATGCCTGCAGGCCTGCTTCCAGAGCCTGCATGCTACTCTTCCCTGGATTCATCTTCCACTGGGGGTGACCAGGCGCCGCACTTCAGAGCTTGGGTGCGCGGGTGAGGCCTCCAGGAGCAGGATGGGCGAGAAGGACTCCAGGCCAGTTCCAGCCCAGGGCTCCGAGGAGTCTCAGAATTCTAAGTTCAAATATTGTTTTCCAGGTTGTTACAAAGGCATATTTTGTCAAGGTAAAAGACTAGAACTTATTTCATTTCACAGTTTGCTACCTGGGTTTATAATTTTTAAATATTTAGACGTGGTACATGGACCTTCACTTGTGTTCTTGTCCCCCAGGTTTCCCAAGAAAGAGGCAGGCTTGGGAAGAAAGCAGCCTTTGTTGAGTTAAGCTACTGACACGTGGGACCTGTTTGTGATCACGAGCTAATTTATTCTACTACCTGGGCAGGAGGGTGGTGGGCTTCTCAGTTAGAGAACCTCTGTGGCCCTGCGATCTGGTGTAGGAATGGCAGCGTGGGTGCCAGGAGGGGCTCGACCCGACAAGGAGTCCTGGGGGCCTGGGAGGACAGGCCTGTGGTCGGCGGTGAGGGCCGTTGGGAGGGCCATCTCTGTAATGGGCCCGGGGCAGGGTGCCGACAGACAGGTGCGGTGCGCTAGCCAGGTGCATCGAGTAAGTGAAGGAAGGATCAGGGCAATTGTGAATCTCTGAAGATCAGGCCCCTTCCCATTTGTATACAACGAACATGGTATGTCTGTAGGATGTAAGTGGGCGATGGGACAGTCCCCACCCCCCTTCCTTATTCCCTTAAATGGATCAGTTTGGGGCTTCTTGTCAAACTCAAGCATGAGCTGAAACTGAATTCTTGTTCAAAAATATAACCATTTCTTATACTCCGGGTTTCGTGAAACAGTGAGCACATGACCAATATATAAAATGCTGTTATCTCAATTCAGTTTAGAAAAATACATTTTTAACAGCCTACGTAAGAAAGCAGTTGTATATTTAAAAAAATCTCTTTCCAAAGCTAGAAGGCAAGGCAAGGACCAGATAAGAGAGAGGAATTTAAAAAGGTACTAAGCCCAAAAGCTATGCCAAGTGTATCACACACATGATCCCATTTAGACCTCGCCGTAGCCCTAACAGTAGGTGTTATGTTCTGCATTCTCTAGTGGAGGCAGCTGAGGAACAGAGATGCTCAGTAATTTGTCCAAGGTCATAGTTACTGTCAGAATCAAGATTCAAATTTAGGTCAATCTCATACCAAAACCCTCTTTCTTTCCCTCTCTTTTTCTAGTGGCCTCCATTCCAAAGCTTAAAATAAAATATTGGCTTATTCAAGTCACTGCTCCGGTTCCCTGTTTCCAAATCCTTTCCCTTTAGCAAGGTCAATAGTGGACACGCCTTCCTTACCTGGGACCAGGAGGGTAGGCTGCCTGAAAGGGGCCAGTGACAAGTCTTGTCTTTGTGCTGGATTTCTTGATGGGTGCAGGGAGACCGGAGAGAACATTTCTTAGACACCCTCTGTCCTTGGACAGGCAGTATTAGGGCGTCCTGTCTGGGTCTAAGAGCTGAGCGGGGAGCCCTGAGCTGACTCTTCGGGACGAAGCCACGTGCCCTTTCTTACAGAGCAGATCAAGTATTCTCCCTCCTGCAACTGGCTAGAAAACTTTGCTTTCACACTCAACCTTGTGTTTTTTTGCCCTTTCAATCTAAAGGGAAACCTAAAGGGTCCTAGGGAGAACAATAAAGCATGGTGAGATGGGAGAGAGTTTTCATAATGTACACAGGACACTCCGAGACCTCAGAGAGAGGCAATTGGAAAAATAGCACATTTCCTTTGCGTTTTTTGACACGGAGATCTTTTCTATCTTCTCTTCCCAGACTATACCCTTTTCCCCTCTGTTTGTAAATTCTCACATAGCATGTCACCATCCTTGCAAATCTGTTACAGAGTTGTTATATCTCAGTATTAGGTTCCATGTTCTAAAAATGTCAAAACAAATCTCAGTGATGAAATGCCATGGATTAAGCTTGTTACTGACTTCTCTAAAGTTGATATGGAGTATATATTTGGCTTAGAAAATTATCAGTCTAAGCTGCTGTAACACCAAGTCACCTCCAAAATATGTATAAGGCTCTAACTCTGAAAGAAATAAGTAAAATTTTGTCTAAAGACAATGATCTTGTTAAATAACCCACCGCAGCTCATCTTACTTCATTTGGGTCGAAATTTTGCCGAGAGGCATCTGGGAGTGAGACATCTCTAATAAAGGTCATCTGTGCAAGAACCTTTGAGTTTTTTCCCTTTAGATATCTGTAAGCTCTAATTAAATATGCATTTATTGATGTGATGTTGACCAGGGAGCTTTTCACTAGTGTAGACGTGACTGTCACTCTCTGGCGTAGCTTACCCAGGGCATCCTGTTCAATTTTCAGATTTATCTGTTCTGTGCAGCTAAAGACAAAATCCAAGAAGCCGTAATTCTTTATTAAAACTAACAGTTGTTTTATACATCTGGGGATTTGTCTCGAGAATGCTGCCCTGTGTACCCAACAATAAAATCCTGTGGCTGCCAGTAGGCAACACCTTGAATTTTAACACAGGAAAGGATGTCTAGTCTAGCAAACATCAAAACAACGCTACCCTTAGAGCGTGATTTTCTTCCTCACACATTTGTGCACTTGACCCCGTCTTGATGTCAGCAGGAGGAAATCTCGCCTCTGGGAAGGAAGCCGGTATCCTAACGGTGCTGCCAAATTGTAGGGAAATGAAAAGACTGATGATTGCTGAATTTTACCCCTTTATTCCCAAAGAAGAATCGTGAAGAGCTTTCTTTTCTCCCACTTAACATTTTAATCACCCACATGTGCAGTCTGTATTACAGCTACCCACACTTCTGCATGGGAAGGGGGAAAAAAGAGCCTGGCTGGTGTTGCTCAGTGGTTGAGCGTCCACGTATGAACCAGGAGGTCACAGTTCGATTCCCAGTCAGGGCACAGGCCCGGGTTGCGGGCTCGATCCCCAGCAGGGGGCGCGCAGGAGGCGGCCGATCAATGACTCTCATCATTGATGTTTCTATCTCTACCTTCCTCTCTCTGAAATCAATAAAAACACATATTAAAAAAAAAAAAGATTGAGATGTGACCCTCCCCACCCTGCCACACCCATGGGATCCTGGAGCTGGTGAATCCTTAATCTGCAAAATTGCTGTGAGAATGTACAGTCCTACCCCAAGCAGTGCCCGGGCCCTGAGGGTTTCCCGAGCCGCACGGCTTGTGGCAAAGTGCCATGCACTATCCCTCTGTATTTAGAACTTCCCTAGGGAAGTGGCATTATCTCCGTCACTAAGCTGAAAGCTGCTTCAAGTTAGTTTTTCACAGGTGCTGTTCAGTTCGCTTTCTGCACCCTTCCTTCACCTAGCTGAAAAAAAAAATCAGGCTAACACACAACTCCAGAAGTGCAAACTATTGAGAGATCACCTCATAGAAAATTGACTAGGATTTGCATTTTGCTAATGTTGGAGTAGGTCAAAATGTTATTTCTCTCTCTCTCCTCAGTAATGTTTCAATGAAGGTAAATCCCACTCCCTTCTACCAGCAAAAAGCCACTCAGTGACCTGAGTAAGATCTGGTGATAGGAAACATATTCTCAGTAATACTGAGCTCGTTTTTCTGCCAGAACAAATTAGTCAGTAGCTATCGAGTATGTCGCAGAGGTTTTTCAAGAGGCACTTAGGAGGATGCTAAAAAAAAAAAAAAAAATCTTTTTATGTAGATTATTAGAAATGTCACGGTGCTAATGTAAAAACGCAATGGTAATCTTTCTGCTTTACTCTTCCTACTAAAATGCTGCTTCTCGTTTATAATTCTGGTCCCACAAGAGAAGATGCCTTTTGAAGATGGTTCTGAAGAGAAACAGAAAAGGAATTTTATAATTTATCCCGAAAAAAGCGAGATAGATGGGTACTCAAATAATGGAGGCAAAAACGCAGTTGAAGGTTTGTCTGAGTTCCCATCGCCAAGGAAAACAACAAAAAAGGGGAGTGGGCTGGATTTATAGGAAGCTTTCCTTAGATTAGCATATGTTAAAAATAGGAGTTCCTGAATGAATGAATGAATGAATGAATGAATGAATGAATGAATGAATGAATGAATGAATGGATGCATGGATGGATGCAGGGATGGATGGATGGATGGATGGATGGATGGATGGATGGATGGATGGATGGATGGATGGACGGATAAGTGAACAAATGAGTGGACAGCTATGACCAAGGACTGCCTGCCTTCAATATTCTTGGGCATTTGGGAAAAAAAGCAGTTTACAGCTCACACAAAACCTCTTGGCACTTCAGTTTCTACCAGCATATAACAGAGCAAACAATGGCTACCTTTCTGGGCCGTTGGCAAGATTAAATAAGATGATATGAATGTAGAATCTATCAAAGGTTACCAGTGAAGGGGAAAGCACTCTTCAGCATCCTCTGCAGGACCCATTTTCTCACGTGGAGAGTCGATTGTGTGCTTGTAGGGACAGTTTATGCATTTCCTAATAGCTTGAGCTATTGGGCATGACCGTAGAGTCAACAGTTTCATACCAAAGTGTTCCCCGGGACTTTGCTCCTTCCTTTTGGCTTCTACTCAAACTTCAAGGAGATTATTAGCAGCAGTATTTGTGATATCACCCTGTCTTAAATATTTACAGATGCTTAACTGTTAGAAGACAATTTCAACATTCCAACAGTTTTTAATTCTAAGTATAAACATTCCTTTGGGGGCTTTTATTTTGTTCTGATAATAAAAACTACCAGAGGAAAGTGACTTAAACCTGATTTCCATATGAGAGATCGCCCAGCAATCAAAATAGCCTATGCCGCTGTTCTTCCACTAGAAAGTACACTTTACCTTAGGGAATGTGCTAGAAGTGAAAATTAAAACCTAGGTGCCTATATGAAATCCCATTAAATCATTAGAATCATTAGGTGGCTCTTCAGTATTTGTGAGTTTTATTTTCCTGCTGGGCTGCAGGGCTTAAGGTGCCCTCTCAGAGCAGACGAGAAGGGCCTCCTGCAGATTCCTACAAGAAGACTTTTAATCCGGGAATTGCAGAATTTAAATCTGAATTGGACCTAGGGCATCATTCTCTTCAGCTCCCTGCCATGTGAGGACGCAGTGAGAAGGCGGCTACCTGCAGCTCAGGGAAAGAGCTGTCAGCAGACACTGACCCTGAGGGCGCTTTGATCTTGGACTTGCCATCTCCAGGTCTGTGTGGAAATAAATTTCAGTTGTTTAAGCCACCCAAGCTATGATATTTTGTTATGGCAACCTGAGCAGATTAAGACAGAGCTGTTTAGATTATCTATTTATTTTTGAGTGATCTTTGGAAGATGGTTTCCTTCAAAGAGTTTGTCTATTCCATCTAAGTTGTCAAATACATTGGCAAAAAGTTGTTCATAATATTTCTTTATCCTTTTAGTGTCTACAAACACTGTAATTACGTCCCCTCCTGCATCCCTATAATTGGTAAATTGCCTCTTCTCTCTTTCTTTTTCCTTAATCAGTCTAGCTAAAAGTTGGTCATTCTTATTGATCTCAAATAATCAGCATTTGATTCCATACTTTAGGGATTTTTATTGGATTTCAGCAATTGATTATGATGTGTTGCATTGTAGTTTTTTCATTTAAAAAAAAACGCTTTTTGTGGTTCATTGAGCTTCTTGGACCTATACATTATAGTCTTCTTCACATTTGGACAAATTTCAGGCACAGGAGACTCCAATTATACATACATTAGGCCACTTGGTGTTAATGGTACAGATCACGGATGTCCTGTTCATTTTTTTTTTCAGTCTTTTTTCCCCTTGTGTTTCATTTTTTTCCAGTTCCTATTGCTATGTTTTCAAGTATACTAAGCTTTTCTTCTGCTGTGTCTAATGTGTTAATCCCATACAGTGGAGTTTTCATACCTGTTGTTATACTTTTATCTCTAGAAATTTGATTTGGGGTTTTTAAAATATTTTTAATTTTTCTCTTCATAATATTCATGCTTTCCTCTGCCTTCTTAAACATGTGGAGTATAGTTTTAATAGTTATTTTAATGTACTCTACTACTAATTCCATCATTTGTGTCATTTTTTGTTCTCTTTCTATTCATTAGTATTTTTCACAATATGAGTAGTATTTCCCTGCTTTTTTGCATGCACAAATAAGACTATATATAATGTGTATGTACAAGTTAAAAAAAATAATAAAATAAACAAATGTTTAAAACTCCAAACAGCTTATTATTCCAAAAAGCTTATTCCCAAAAGAATTTTCTTGCTTACTCACTGAAGCTAAACATCTTTTGATAGTTCATTGGCCATTTTTTGTTCTTTCATAAAAATGCCTGTTTATGGCTTTTATCCATTTTTTAATTGGTTTCTGTGTCTTTCTTTAATTTGTAGGAGTTCTTGAAACATTTTGGATTCTCATCTTTTGTCAGTTTTGTTTCAAATTTCTTTCTACAATTTTTTTAATACTATGGTTCTTAAAAAATCTTTTTGTTTTATAAAATTCCAAACATACACAAAAGAGAGAGAATAGTATAATAAACCCCCCATGTAGCCATAGCCCAGCTCAAACAATTATTAACTCATAGCCAATCTTGTTTCATCTGTAATCCCTACACATTTTAGAAGCTTTTAAAAAAATGTCTAAAGCCATCTGGTTCCCCGAGTCACAAATGTTCCTTAAAGCCTACAGCTTATGTTTGAGGGGGAGTTAGAAAAAGCGTCAGCAGATTATAACAAAGTTCACACAAAGCTGAGTCTCCCACAGCAGAGTTCCTATCTTTGAAGATACATAAGTGAAATTACATGATATCTGGAATTCAAACTAATCATTTAAACAATCCCATTATATTGCGTAAAAACACTAGATATAGTTTAAGTTAGTGTATGTACATTCATGCTGCTTAGATACTAGTGAGTTTATGCTTATATTTTTTTACAGGCATATATGTGTTTTTCCACTACCCATTTTAATCTACAAGCTTCTAAAATGAATGAACTGTTTTACTTAAGAAAATTCCTATTTGTCTTGTTTGAAATAATGCCCAGTCCAATGTGATTAGGAATTAAATATAAAGTAAATTCTAGGTGGTGAAAATGAAAGCCCTGGTGATTATTAGAATACCATAAGGGTAATGAACTCAAGTTATGGCTTGATTTTAAGTCATTTTAATGACCACGAGAAGAAATTTATTAGTTATGCAATAAAAACATGGGATTTTTTCCTGTTCTACTCATTTCAGTTTTCTTTCTTTCATACCTATTTAAGTAGTTTATGCATTCTATTTTCAGCATTGTTGTTTTTTAAAAGTACATAATTCAAAATATAGGGCAGTACCGTGGATTGAGGCACTACAGTGGTATTACCGTTGTAAAAGAATCTAGAAGGAGCATTCCGTCATTGTCCTTCAGTCCCTTAAGATGTGTTGTCTTACCAAGTTGCTTCTTCTAAAGTACTCATAGGCAGTGATTTTGTCTTTCAGAGTTTAACAGTTTCATTTACATGCCTCTCTAAAATAGTGTTTTTAATTGTTATTTTAAACAACTCTCTCCCCTCCATAAGTGATTCTGTCCTATATTGTTTCTATGTAAATGTCTAAATGCAGTGATTTTCTGTCAATTAAAAAAGAAGCACAACTGTTTTATTGTTATATTATTGTTCACTTAACAAGGGGGTTAAGTAGTCGACAGTGTATGAAGATTCATTGAAAAGACCAGCCCATGGCCACCTGCTTTTTCTGCCATTTTCCTGCGGCTTCTGCCTGTTTCACGGGTGTTCGAGGGCTGTCATTGTTTGCAGCTCTGTCTCTGTTCCTCGGGGCCTGCTTGACACATTTGATCCACAAATCTCCTCCCTTTCCTCTCTTGCCATTTGCACAGTGGTCCCCCTGTAGCTCTCCTGGCCCTTACTCCGCGGTTGTCTGGCAGGGATGAGAGCTGTTTTTCTCTTTGATCCTCGTATTTGACCTTGACTAATCCAGGGCTCCCAGACTTCCAGCTGAAGCCCATTCTCTGGAGTTCTACTGAGAGAGTCTTACGGCATAGGGGTGCTTCTCTGAGCCCTTGAACCTGGGTCTCAGTGTGCTTTTCTGGCCACTTTACGCTTAACAGTTGATGGCTGGTGATACTGTTGAAACTCTTTCTTTATTTTAATATCTGATATATTTCTTTACAATCTTCATTACTGGAGCAACTCAACTCTAAGGAAAAGCGAATCTTCAAACACGAGATTTTAATATACCCTCTGTATTTGTCAGGGTGAGGGAGGGAGGGTTATGAGGATCAGCTCAGGATATTATGTGGGCTGAGAAATCCCGTGATCTGCATCTGTAAATTAGAGACCCAGGGATGCTGGTGGTACAATTTAGTTTGAGTCTAAAGCCTGAGAACCAGGGGAGCCAATAGTGTAAAGCCCAGCCCAAGGGCAGGGGAAGATGAGATGAGATGCCCCAGCTCAAGCAGTAAGGCAGGAAGAGGGGGCAGATTCCTCTATGTTTTGTTCTGTTCAGGATCTCAGGGTGTTATGGGACTAAAGGGGTCCGTTGGTGCTCATCAGAGCCCAGTAAGACAGGAATAGGAACTTGTAGCAAAGAAAGAAAGGGTTCCCTTTTAGGAAGTGGCCAACGCCCAGAGTTACAGAGACCTGGCTCCTCGATGGCTTCCAGGGGATGGGTTATATGGGGGGAAGTCGTTAAGCACGGTGACTAAGGGAGTCAGGGTTGTGGTCCGGGTCAGTGTCTTTCCTGATCGGTCAGTGCTGGGGCCTAGTAGCTGATGAATGCAGCTGGTCCTGATGTCAGCTGTGGGGTAGCTTCATCTGGTTGCACTGTTTTTCTGGGCTGGGAGCTGAAATGAGGCCTAGATGTTATCTCTAGTTTGACCGAAACTCCATCTCTGTGGTCAAGGGACCCAAAGCTTTGTTTCTGATCAGAATCCCCGTGTCCTGAGGGCTTAATGCTTAAGGGAGTGGACATGCAAGGGGGGAGGAGGCAGGTGAGTCAGGGTGCCGGATGGGGCCAGTTTGAATCGAAAGGAAAGAAAGGAGAAAGGTCATATTTAAAAAATGAAATTTCTACACTTTCACAGAGGGATTGGATGACGCTCAGTCACACTGGGGAGGGCAATCTACTGAATTCACCCATTCAAAGGCTGATCTAAACCAGAAACAGTGAGTCATCGGGGCAGCCCTTGGCCCACAGATTGACAAAGTTAACCATCACGCCTTTCTTCATGCCAGTGTTTCTGTTACATATATCCCTAGTAAAACATGTGTTCTGTTTGATCCTGGAGGCTTGCGCTTCTGTTAATTAATTTAGGATGCTGTAAATGGTAGCTCCCCCTCCCCACAGTGTCCATATTTTCTCCCCTTGTCCATCTGATGATTCATTTAGCAACTTGTCCCGATCCCCGCCTTATAATGGCCTTTGCATGCTTAGTATTTTGAAGAAAGAGGAACCATTACATGACAAACCTATGTCCTCTAGTACCTTTTCCCCGGGCTCCGTGGAGTGCTTCTGAGACGCTCGGTGATGTCTAACCTCGGGCAAGATGACTTCCACCACTCAG
The DNA here is from genome assembly GCF_054644295.1 of Miniopterus natalensis. Classification (NCBI taxonomy): domain Eukaryota; kingdom Metazoa; phylum Chordata; class Mammalia; order Chiroptera; family Miniopteridae; genus Miniopterus; species Miniopterus natalensis. Next base: position 76,696,909 of record NC_142090.1, read on the forward strand.
GGACTCAGCGGATTCACCGCTCTAACGCATCCGAACCGCACCTCTTACTGAAAAGGACTGTTTACAAGGTGTGTGGATCAAGATGAGAGGTGCCGAGCACAGCTGCCTACATACAAGGCTCCTTCTCAAGAAATAAATGACGCCACCTTATAAGCTCCCTGCTACATTCTTTCTGCCACACTCCAGGGAAACCAAAAAGGCCTTTGGAAGGCCCAGGGGGGTTCACAGGCCTGTGGGAACTACCTGTTAATTGGACTTGGTTATTCTGTGGGGATATCATTCAACATAATACCTGCCTAATGGGATAACTGACAGACAGTTCAGAGCCCTGGGGCTGAGCTTGCCAGAAGAAAGAACCACACCGGGGATAAGCTAATAGGGTGGGGGTCCCACAGGGGGATGACTTTACCCAGAACCCTCCTCGGTGCAGCCCGGAGGCTCTTATCGAGGGTCTTCTGTGGGCAGAGGTAATATTTCCTTCACATGTGGGCAGGGAAGACAAGCTCTGAAACCTTAAGAGATGCGATTGACTCAGATTCCACAAACTAACCATCGGCCAAGAGACAAACACTTCAGAGCATAGGACTTGTTGCAGCCAAATCTGAATCTGTCATTTTTAAGGAATGAGGTAGTTGTAACTGAAGCCTTCAAGCATATCCTCAACGCACAAGTGGGACTTAAGAGCTGACTTGGGGGAAACCCCCCCATTCCTGTATTCTTGCCTATAAAAAATAACCAGCTCTATGTGCCAAGGTTGTCCTCCTGAACCGAGTGCTCAACATGGGCCGTGCACGGGAAAAACTCAGGGAATGAGGGGGAGGAAGGTGACAAGCATTTAGTCACCAGATCAGCCAGATCAGGAGCAGGCTCAGCTAGATCCTGATAATAGACTTGGACAACGTTGCCACCTAAATGAACCCAGGAATTCCTGCCACGACCCAGTCCTTTAATGAAATGTCACACTATAGATCATTAACATTCAGCAAACATTCTCTCCAGGACCCAGTCCCACGGAGGTCTCGGTACCACAGGTGCTGCAGACACCCTGGCTGATTTTTGTTAGCTGCTTTGTTATAACTAGTTGATTAACTTTGGGCCTAGGAATCCTCTGACTTCTAACCTGAGGCTCACCTTTGGTTATAAGATTGGTGTTTAAAGTTTACCTACTGTAACAGCTATCTGTCTGTCTGTCATCACATAACCATCCATTTATCACTTGTCAAAATTTTTTTTTTGTTAAAAGTAACCAAGCTTTTAGATTCAGGAAAACTCTCAAAATCAATTTTATTTCTCTTGCAGTTGGAAAATTAATTTTAAATTATTCATGGTAACACCCTCCAGATAAATTGAACCACTGGAGTATTTGAGAAAAGCTTAGTAAAGTCAGCCTTTTACATTAATGGATTCCATTTCTAAAACATTAACCATTTTCACATTAACCATTGCTTTTTGATTTATGCAGCCATCGGATCAACAACTTCAAGAATCATTCATCTTAATACGGGAAAAAGTAAATTATTAAAATTTTAACATTATAAAACATTTTTTTCAACTTTGGCTTATGGCAGTATGACTTACTAGATGTCTAGAGGAGACTTTCTGTTATATATCATCTTAAAAGTGCTGGATAAGATAGTTTTTTTAAATAACCACCTTTTTAAATGCATGCCTGAGCTTACAGAAAAATAGGGACAGTTCTCTCAGGCCAGGAAAATAAGACAGCAGGAACCCAGAGAGGCAGTGAGCCCCGCAGCTGGCACCGCCCTGAAGGCATCTGCCCTGCCCGGTGCTTGTGGCTCTGAGCTTGGGCCATACCTTCGGTGACCATGTAGTTCACCCTCCCGCCCAGTGAGCTTATGCAGTGAGAGGCGATGCTGTTAAGAACACGCTGAAAATCCCACTCCTGCTCGGGACGTGGAACTCGAGAGAGCGTCACTCCCATCCTCACAAGAAAATGCCGAGCAGTCAGCCTACAAAAGCACCACTTTCCCGAGCTCATCAGAGAGCTGAGGTCACATGGCCAGGAAACTGAAATTCAAGGAGTAACCCCCTGCCCCCCAATGAGAGTCAAGACACAAGAATTCTTTTACCTGTTCAGCGCCTGGGAGGGAGAGGCGGCTGCCACAGAGCGAGGAGGGAGAAATTTGTTAAAAATTCCCGAAGGCCTAGTATGCACCAGTATGTCAGTTTAGAAGAGCGGGGGGCTGCAGACACAAGGGGAGCCTGTACCCACTCCCAAGCTCCTCTCCATGGCCTCCAAGGTGAAGAGGCTGGAGGGAGCTCCTCTTGGTGGCCTGGGATGCAGGGGGCAGAGGCCCTGCGCCCTGCGCTCCTCCCATGGGAAGCAGAAGCCTTGAGCGGTTGGGAAGAAACTGTAAAGCTGCGGCCTCCAGTGCTGCCGAGGAGGGCGAGGTCCCGTCCCTGTCCCTGTCCCTGCGTGGGAAGGACAGCACACCCTTCCTCCCACAGTATTCAGGCAGAGCTTTACCGCTTCTGGGGGCTGGGTGGAAGCAGAAGCCATTGCCCTGGGGAGAGATGCTGGACCGCTTCGGGCCCAAATGCTGGGCCAGTGGAAAGCCAGAGCTCCCTAGTACGGTGGGTGGGCAGGAGCCAGTCTGGCCAGGGGAACCTGTCCCTGGAGGCCTGCTGCCTGGCCTCTCAGGCACGGAGCAGGGCCGAACAGGGTGGAGGGTGGGTTGGGAAGGGGCAGAAAGAAAATGCCCAGCATCGTGATTAAAAATTGTGAGAGGCAATCAAAATTATGATAAAGGAACAAGAGGCTATGAGAAACAGCCCAACGGACTTAAAAAATAATGAAATGAAATCGTAAACACGGAAAGTCAAAGTTATATATTCAGTTGATAACCAGCAGATGCGATACATCGCTGTTGGGTTGATAGAGAACCAGCGGCACAGAGCGTTCGTGTAGATACACTGTCTGGTGCCGTCAGGCCCTGCACCTGCTGGCCCTGCCATTGCCACGCTCAACTTGCAGCAGGTCAAGTCAGACAATAAACAGAGGCACCTGCAGATTTCTGCGCAAGGCTTTTTATCCCAGCAGAATCCACAAAAAGCAAAAGCTCTGCAACTATTTAAATTTCAGTTAATAGAGGACTCATGAATTGAGCTATTGCCACCTAAATATCAAATTAAGAATACGTAATGACATGGGGAAATAACTCGTAGCACTTCATTCTAAAATGAAGGTAGCTTTCATATCGTCCCCAATTACATAAATAAAATACAATTATTTAAAAAATGACACAATGTAGAAAAATGGAAGTAGTCAGAATAATTTCAACCCATGAAGGGAGACCCTTTTGCTAGAGGTCCTAAGCGTTTTCCCACGTGTGTTCAGACTCCTACGTATCGTGAACAGGGAAAAGCAGAACCGCTAAACCGCTCACCCCCCGGGGAGGGAAAAATGCAGCGAATTATTAAAGGACTTACTCATGCTGCTGGGAATATGGATGATTTCTTTCTTTTACATATTTATCCCTCTTTTACCTCTCATATGTCTATGCTTAGCGTGATTACTTTATAAGAAAAACATCTTAAATAACAAAAATGCTGTAAATGATGTGATAGTACACTAACGTATGGCTCTTTCCTCGCTTCGAATACAGGATATAAAAATGGACGTATTCCTTTTGCAAAATGAGAACCAGCACTCATTAATCGCTCTGCCGGTCCCCTGAATGAAGACATGCAAGGGCGTGTGCGCACACGCTGAACTCCTGGGAGGAGGCCCTGGCAGGACGCTCTGCAGAAGAGAGGTTGTGATGGTGGCGTTTGAAGAACAGGAGGGCAGAGGAAGCTTAGCAGGAGTGGAAGAGTCTTACTATGGACGTCTTAAAAGAATTGTTTTAACCTGATAGGGTTCTGACAGCAATACAAGAAGATCAGCGACAGCATTAGGAGAGAAAAGCTAGACATTGTGATTTGACGCAGATGGTAACAATCGGGATATGGAGACAGGACAGGTGGAAATGAGAATGTGTAACGTTGTATCACGGTTCAGGCTTCTCCCCAAGTCTTGCCAGATGGTCCTATTCAACTACTGGTCACATTCGGGCAGCATTTCCCGTGTATAGCCCTGGGATGTTCTCATTCGGTATCACACTTCAGGATCAAGTAGAAAAAGTCAGTTCCACATTTAAAGATTTTGTCTACACGACTGTGTAATTCACAGGTCTAGAAATACAAATCGAGTGAACTCAGTGCTCCTCAAGATCGTTAATGTTCCACAGAAAAGGCCTGCATGTCACATTAAGATTCTTGATATAACTGTCCCAAGGAGAAGTGGAGCTGGACTTAAATTCCCTGCACAGGGCAGAAGAGACTATCAGACAGCATCCTACTGGGTTCATTCTGTTCCTGCTCTTTTGTATCGAAAGTCAGGACCGCCTGCTGCCTTAAGTGGCTTGGAAAACCAGAACAGAGAGAAATGCTCAGTTGGATTCTACAAACATTTTTATAATTTTATGATGGGAAAGGTTTGGGGGTTAGGGAAGGGAGATGCAAAAATGGCAGAACACTGTCACTGCCCTCCAGAATCCTCCCATCGTTGGAGAGAGCCCGGTGGAAAGATGACTGCAAAACACAGCAAAAATTTGTAAAGGGCTGGATTGGGGATATTAACACCGGAGAGATTAAAGGACAGTCCCCTAGAAAGGGGCTGTGGTCACTACTAGAGTGATCATAGACCCCACCACTCAAAGCAGGGTCCATGAAGTGGCATCACTGGGAGCTTGTGAGAGATGCAGACACTCACCCCTCACCCCCCCCCCCCAGAACTCCCGAATGAGAATCTCTGAGGGTGGGGCCCTGTTTTAACAGCTCTCAGTCAATATGTATAGGTCCTAAAGTTTGAGATGCTCTGAAGTACAGATACTTCTGATGTAAGTAAGGGGACACGATCCTTCCTGTTGTTCATTTAATAACACACAGTTTTAAATAAATGATTATTGTGTACATGCTCATTACAGAAAAATTAGAAAAGATGGAGGAATACAAAAGGTGAAAAGTTACCTTTATGAACTATTAGTCACAGTTCTCCAGTGAAACAGAACCAATAAGATACGTATATACACACACACATGTATAATCATATTTATATGAATATAAGTATATATTGGCTCATGCCTATTCCTCTACATATGGAGAGGCTGGTAAGTCCCAGGTCTGCAGTGTGTCAGCAAGCTAGAGACCTAGGAAAGTGATGATTTAATTCCAGTCCAAAGGCAGGAAAAGAGCTGACATCCCAGCCTGGAGGCTGTCAGGAAGAATGATCTCTTCCTGAAGGGAGGGCCAGTCTTTTTTGTTCCTAGTCAAGCCTTCAACTGATTGGATGGGGCCCACCCACATCAGGGAGAGCAATCTGCTTTACTCAGTTTACTGATTTAAATGTTAATCTTGTGCAGGGGGCGGGAGCGGGGTGGAGGGGGCCACAAAAGCACCCTCACAGCAACACCCAGGGTGATGGTTTGCTGACGATGTGGGCACCCTGTGCACCAGTCAAGTTGACACATACAGTTACCCACCATACCTGAATTAACCAGCCGCTGTAAACATTTCGATTTAACTTGCCACCTTTTAGAGTGAACCCTGGGGAATGGGAGTGTATGTACATGAGGATAAATTGTTTGGGTACAAAGAGTCGGCCGAACCACTTTCTGCCTCTCAGCCCCTACCACCATTGGAAGTGGAAGGCAGGTGCGTTCACCTGTGACACCGCCTCCTCTTCCCAAGGCGAGGGTCTCATTTTCATATATTCATTACATATAAGAAGCTGAGGGTTTTCTTTTCCCCAAAGCAATTTTTCTGGCTGTGGCATGAAGTATATTTCTGGCATAAATATCATCCTTCAACCCCATTGGAGCCAAAAATCCCATTTCTAATCTTGTTTCTGATTGAGAAATGATAGAGGGGATTTGCTGAAAAACATCTGCCTGCTGACAGCTGGCTGCTCATTCGGGAGTGGCCCGAAAGTAAGTGCATATTGTTTACGCTCATTCATCGAGAAGTATATTTTTAAAATCATAATGTGGACTACAGTTTGAAACAGAATCGCACCCATGCTGATTGAAAAATTTTGTCCTGATGTTAGATTATAGTGTATTTTCTCACATCACGACGACTGTGGTTGCATAGTCTTCTGAAAGGTCTTGACAAGAATTTGATTTTTCTGTCCTTTCTTTATGACCAGAGAGAGAGTCCTGGCAAAATTATGGGGCAACGTGAGCCCTCAGTATTATTCCCGGTTGATGCCTTCGACATACAATCTCTTCTCTACATCCCATGTTTCCCATCGGTGGTTCCAAACCGGAGCAGCACATTGGAGTCACCTGGGAGTTAAAAAAATACTGTTTGGTTCCAATGCACAGAGATTTCGATTTGATTGCTCTGGGATGTGTTCTGGGCGTTGGGATTTCTAAAGGCCTCTGGGTGACTCTCATGTGCGGCCAGAGTTGTGAACCACTTGCCCTAGGGCCCTTATACTGCAAAGTGTGGTGCTGTGACATCTGTGTCGCCGGGGAGGTTGTGAGAAATGCAGAACCCATGGGGCCTGCCTCCCACCTGCTGAATCTGAGCCTGCATTTTAACAAGACTCCCAAGTAATCTAGAGACATGAAAGTGGCATGTGACCCTGCCCTAGGAATTGGTCTTCCCCTAGGGATTAAAAGCAGCCTTTGGGGGGGGGGGGGGGGGCAGGGAAACGCGCTCAGGTGAAAATAGTTCTTTGGCTTAATGAATGCTAACAGGTGTTCACAGCACTTTTTAATTAAGTCAAAGAAGGGAAAGTTCTGGTTATGGAGCTCCCGGCATCTGGAAGCTGGATAGAATGGAGTTGTGATCCGGAGCTTTCTTGGTTCCCTGAAATCCCCTCACTGGGTAAATGCCTTTGTGGTCCCCCTGACACTATGCCTGTCCCTGCCCAGGCCCTTAGAGTCAGAGGGCAAGTTCCGTGCACTCTCCAGAGCCAGGCCTACACAAAGGTTTGTGTTTTAGGCAAGGAAAATGACAGTGGCCTTCTACGTTCAAGTAGGAAAGCATGAAGAAAATGTATTTTAGCCCTGGGCAGTGTGGCTCAGTGATTGGAGTGGCGGCCGGATGCACTGAAGGGTCGCAGGATCGATTCCCGGCCGGGGCATGTACCTGGGTTGCAGGTTCAATCCTGGCCCTTACGGGGCTCCTGTGGGAGGGGACCAGTTGATGTGTCTCTGTCACATCGATGTTTCTCTCTCTCTCCCCCCCTCCCTTCACTCTCTTCGACTCTTTGTAGAAATCAATGAGAAAAATGTCTGAGTGTGAGGATTGACAACAAAATAAATAAGAGTAAAGGGAAAATTTGCTTTCATCGTGTTCTGGAAAAAGTCCAGCCAAAGCTGTGTTCAAACCGATGCCTGTAACCTTGATAAATTATTGACCCTCTCTCATTTTTGGTTTCGTAACCAAATACAATGGGGTTGATAATATCTACCCCTGGGTGGTCGCGCATTTTGAGGAAGATGGAAGTAGGTTTACAGTTGGGAGTATAAGAAACAGAGTTTATTCTTGTACTGTTATTATTTTTTAATTGTATTATTTTCCATACAAGCAACTGCAAACCTACTTTTGCTCCACCCTGTGTTTGCAAAAGACTAAAATACGTTTCTCTGTTGGAAGATTGGCCTAGACATTGTTGGTTAGCTTTCCTCCAATGTCATTTACCCTCTATCCTTGAAAAGATGAAAAAAAAAAAAAAAGGTTTTGTTGTTGGATCTATAGCTGCCATAGGCAAAGAAATGAAAACAATGATTGAGGACTTTTTGTGGGGGGGGGGAGCAAAGGCACAGAACCTTTGGAGTATTTGCTGGGCTTCCTGAGCTGAGGAGCTAAACCTGTGCCTGAGAAGATGCTAGTTATCCAGAAAGAGACTTCGAGGTTTGATTTTGGAGGTTTTGTTAAAACAAAAACAAAAACAAAAAAAAACTGCTGAAAAGAAAGTTGATACCCGATGGGTAATACCTACCTATAATTTCCAATTAGAGGCCATTTCTGTGCCCTGTCCCAGCTGAAACGTACATGTCCTAGGAAGGGTGGAGGGGTCAGACTGTAGGATGCACGGGGCAAGGTGTGGCATCCTCATACTCTTCTCCCCGGGGCTCAGCAGACATTACTTTGGGAATTAATGAATGCATAGATGGACAGGCCTCAGAGAATCAACCCATCAGACAGTTCGTGGAAGCAGATTTGGATAGTGCGGGAGCATAAAGCCAGAGGTGCCCCAGGAGGCAGGATAAACCCACTCACTGCACACATCGCCCAGAGCGGACTTCACTTTAGTTTACCCTGGATTTCTCTTAGAGCACTGAGGGCGGGAACGAGTTTTGTAATCTAAAATGTCAGGGAACAATGTCAGAAGATGCCATATGCAGAAGAAAGCATATTCAATGATTTTCTGACTCTCTCATTAGTCTCCGAACTCTGATTTTCTTTTGCTTCAGGAAGAAATACCCGCCTTTATTTCTCTGTGTGTGTCTGTCCGGCTTTCCATCAAAGAGATTGTAGCCCACTGCGTGGCCTAAGCGCGGGTAGGTGTGGGTGTCTGATCCTGGCAAGCTAAGTGGCCAAGTAGGAAACTCCGGGGGTTCCCCTGGACCCCTCTGCCTGTCAGTGAGGAGATGCAGGAACACCCGTGCATGCAGCGAGCGTGGCCACTAGGGGTCCCCACCAGCAGGCGATGGGAGCTGGGAGCTGGGTAGCTGAGGCGGCCTCCCTTTGTCTGCACCCCAGGTGTGGGCTCCTTTTGTTCAGAGGCAGGGCTGCTCCTTGCAGCGGCTGAGCTGGGTGCTCGGTAACCCCACCCAGGGCCACCTGCCCACCTCTTCTAGGGAAACAGAGTCTCTCTTAGCTCCTGCCTCTAGTTACGGCTGCCCTTACCCCAAAGAGCCAATGTTTTCTCTTTAACAGGACTAGGCATCTTTGTATTTAGAAACACGGCTTTAACTACAAAGGGAAATATTTCTCACTCCAACAAAGAGTATATCGATGTTGAGAAATTGATGGCCAAAGGACCAATTTTCAGGGGAGAGTGGAGTATTTGCCATGAAATATTTAAAGCTAGTTGACAAATAGCCCCACTAGTCTCCTGCGAATGCCAGCCACTGGATTAATCTTGAAAGCAAGGAGTACTTCATTCTGTGCTTAGCACAGAGGAAGGAATGACCTTCACCAACACCCCAGAGTGCCAGAGATGTGGGAGCCCAGCTCCAACCACCACAGCTGCATACCCTGCGGTGTTTCCATGTCTGCCTGTAAACTTCAAAGGAACAGCAAAGCAAAAATAAACAAATTACAGTAGCTACAGAAGAGCTACTCTGTAAACAACGAAGTACAGGAGTTGTAACAGCCGGTGATGGGGGCGCGGGGTGCAAACAGTTACTGCATCAGGTTTTTATTCTTACGTTGTCACCGTTTCAGTTGTTGTTGCTGTTCACAGCAGTGGAGTGTCGTGGCCCACGCATCAACTTCTTTGTGCCCCGGATATGTTGTTCATCCTCTGTTGCTTAGTGGTCACAGCTACTGATGTGACATGTCATTGGCGTCCTTGAGAACCATGTATGGAGGCATTTGTTCTTTGATTTACTCATTTATTCAACCAATATCGACGGAGCACCTACTGTGTGCAAACCATGGTAGAGAACACAAAGGCTGGCCAGACATGGATCCTGGCCCCCCTGGAAGCTTTTCATGGAGTAGGGAGATAAAGGATGTTCCCAAATTTCCAGCAGAACAAGACAGAGCGTCTGCTGATGGGGAGGTATGGGGGAAGGACTGGAGGAATTCAACAGGAGAGCTGGCTTGGGGACCAGGGGGGATGCTCCAGGAAGGTGTCTTTCACCTGAACCTTCGCAATGTGGAAGGTGCCCAGCAGAGAGGATGCTGGAAAGGCTGGTGCTTCAGTGAGAAGGGCTGTATGTGGGAAGGAGGGAACAGGGAATATGTTTGGAAAGGGAAGGTGGGAAGACTTTAAATGCTAAGTTGGCATGAGAGCTCAAGCAAGGTGAAATTTTTTTAATCCTAAATAGACCAAATTATCAACACAAACTTCTTTCATCCACAAGTTTTTTAATATGTGAAGAAAGAAGAAATAAATGTCTTTTAAAGTCTTTTTCAAACAGACCTAAGATCTTTGTAGCACCAATATGCCCTTTCCCATTGTCAAAAAAAAAAAAAAAAAAAAAAGGCCTTACCTAGAGTTAAGGCCATATATGAATGAATAAAATATACGGGCTAACTTTTTTTTTTATTGTTTCCTTTGGAGACATGCTTTGGGAGGTCCGCAGACAGGTCCCTGAGCCTACTGAGGAGGGGCTTAGCATCTCCTTTCAGCCACCTTCTGCTCACTTACTGATAGTAAACATTTGCAAGGAGCGGCAAGAGCTTTAGGCCTCTGAATCTAAGGAAAATGGGAGTAAGCAGTCACGCCTGCTGAGTTTTCTCCATTGGTTACAGCTTTAACATTCCAAATGATCAGCGTTCGGATTTTAGTTCTGAACCTGGAGCTTTTCAGGTGTCCTTCAAAATAGTGGACTTCAGAGCTATCATCCACCTCCTACCCACAGGCTAAGCCTCCCCGGCCACCCCATTTCTATTCACCAAGTATGTTTGCTGACTTCACAGCCTTCTCCCGGCCTTTGGACCCAGTGGAAAAGCGTCAGTCTGTCCTATTCTGCACCTGTACATCACAGGGGCCTCGGCGGGGCCTTCCCAGCAAGCGCCCCTCTGTGAATTTAGCTGTCAATTTGGGGTAATAAAAATAATCCACTTCACAGGACCATGCTGTACTTCCTCTAACTAACAACTATACAGCTCTCTGAAGGTGACTACTGTCATTCAAACTGCAGAGATAGAATCTGACATCCCTTTGTGAGACTTCTGAGATGAGTCATAAACCTGTTGCTCAATTTGGGCCAAGAAAGGTATTGACATTGGGCAGAAGATTAGACATTTCCCCCCGCCGTAGAAAAAGTCACTGCTGATTAGTTATCTCCAGATACAATGGAGAAAGCAAAAGTTGTTCAAATTATGGATTCAGTCTTTTAAGCGAACAACTGACAATCACTTATGGAGCCTGAACTTAATGTCAGTTGCACTGTGGCTTTATCATCTGCAACTCAATCTTCACAACACCCTGTGTAAGAGGACTTTGGTTGCAGGTGGAGAAACGAAGGCTCAGGGAGTGTAAGTAATTTGCTCAAGGTCACACAGCTAATAAGTGGCAGAACCAGAGTTTGGAAACAGATGTTGTCTTCTACAAACCCAGATGGTGACAACTAGGTGACAGCCAAGTTAGACAGTTGCCCATCTAAAGAGCTGGAGGGACACATAGGTTTCTTGTCCTACAAGTAGGTGTTGCCTGTGACCAGAAGCACTCTGGGAAAACAGGCAGTTCCATTCTGATAGAGGTCAAGGTTGTGGTGGGCCACATGTCCCTGAAGGGCCACATGGCTCCAGCTTAGGCTGCATCCAGGCTGCGTGGTACAAAAGGAAGAAAAATGGGGGGGGAGTGGGGGTGCTTGGGTCTCTCTATACCAGCGGGGATGTTTCAAGTTCCATTAGATGAGGATCAGGAAGATTCAGCCCAATGTAACTGGAGAGTGCTCATCGGCCCTCAACTATTCATCAAGATACATTTTAAAAGAGTGAGCCTGTTGGGAAGAGTCACTGGGATGGCATCCTGGAAGGAATTAAAAAAAAAAAAAATAGTTTAAATCAACTAGAAAATGTGACAGGGGTGCACAGTGTGATTATTCAACATTTATTATCCGCTGCGTGTTAGGTGTCGTTGATGTGGACCCCCCCGGGGCTGCTGCTGTGCCTGTGTCACTCCTAATAATTTTTAAACTCACTGTGTCCTTCTAACCATATTTTTAAAAATTGAACTTCCCCAATGTGAACACTTTCCACTTTGCCACATAATGAGAGTACTTTCATCCCTTTAATGTTTGCTTTCCCCTTTGATCTAACTATTTCTGTTCAAATTTCACAGTTTTCTGTTGCTTCCGGATTGAAAGAACCGATGACCCTGCTGGGAGCGTGAAATACACTTTTTTTTTCTTTCTTTTTAAATCTGCATGATATTTCCTCCCAGTGAAATTAACTGAGGATTGAATTCGGGGGCTAAGGGACACACCTTGTGCTCCAGCCTCTCTCCCACCTCAGCTGTGCCTCACCCTGAAAAGGTGCAGTGGGGCCTGCGGCCAGCCTTCTGTCTTTTGTGCGGGTCCTTTGCAAGATGAAGTCGGAGAACCTCTTGCTGGTTGACACCAGGCTTTGTGTGGGCCTGATGATATATTTGGAACGTGTCTATTTCTTTGAAGGCCAACCTCAAAAGCACTGTCCGAGGCTGGGGTACTTAACGTGCACTGGCTGGCTGGGTGTTTTGAAGGTGTTTTGAAAAACTTACCTTCTTGCAAGGCTGGGACCACCAGCTCCAGGGCAACAAAGGACAATTTGGAGCGGGGTGGAAGGAGCGCTCCGCAGCCGCCCGGCCCCCCGCTGCCTGGCGTGTCCTTAGTGACCCCGCCTTCGGCCCCCCCCCCCCCCACGCGGCCGCCTCGCGCTCCTCCGTGCTGCGGGGCGCAGCGAGCCCCACGCCTTCCCCCGGCTCCCCGCTCCCGGCCGCCTGCAGACCCTCGGAGCCGCTCTGCGCGCGGGAGCCGCGCTCGCCCCGCGCCCCCCGGCGGCGGCTTCCCCAGCACCCAGGGGTCCGGCGCCCTCGCGCTCCGCAGCCCGCAGCCTCCCGCTCCGGCCCCGGACGCAGGAGCTGTCGAGCCCGCCGCCCCCGAACCAGCCCCGAGCTCCCGCGTCTCCTCTCCTCTCCTTTGTGTGCGCGGAGCCGAGTTGGGGCGGAGGGAGAAGGGGGAGGTCGCTCTGTCTGTCTGTCTCCCGCCGCCGTGGCCCGGGCTGCTGGAAGTGCCGCCGGCTGGGAAGGCAGGAGCCCAGGGGAGGGTGCGGGGAGCTGGCGGGGCGGCTCGGGGGCGCCCCGGACGCAGCCGCGCGCGCGGGGGAGCGCTGACCGCAGCTGGGGCTCGGCTGCAGCGCGATCCGGCCGCTCCGACCGCCGCCCCCGCCCCCCGCCCGTGGCCGCCCTCCCCCGCCACCTACCTACCCTCCGACCCCAGGAGGAGAGCTCGCGAAGGCGCCGAGAGGGACGGAAACCACAAATAAATAGCGGCGGCGCAGCGCGTCATCTGGCGGAGCAGGAAGTGCAGGCAGAGTCCAGAGGCTGGTGCGCGGCGGCCCCGGGACTTTGCCATGGGCTGGGGGCCGCGGCGGCGGGCGGCGGCCGGGCGAGCGCAGCGGGGACGGCGCGCGCGGCGGGGCTGAGCAGCGGCGACGTGCGGCGCGGAGATGGCCGCGTCCAGCAACTCCAGCCTGTCCGGCTCCTCCGTGTCCTCCGGTGAGTGCAGCCAGGCGGGCGCGGTGCCGCGCGGGTCTCTCCCCCCGCCCCGCCCGCGCCCCGGGATGGACGGAGCCTACCTGTGGCCGCCCTGCCCGCGCCGCGCGGGTTCCCGGCGCCCTCGGTGCGCGCGGCGCTGGACGGCTGGCGGCGCGGAGGCGGGAGAGCGGCGCCCGGGGTGCGGACGCCGGCGCCCCGGGGACGCGGGGAGCGGCCGGGGGGAGCGCGGGGAGCGGCCGGGGGGAGCGCGGGGAGCGGGCGGGAGCAGCGCGGGGAGCGGCGGGCTCGCACTTTCCGGCGCCGCGGGAACCGGGGCTGGCGGGGCGCGGACGGCGGGGGCGCGCCGGGCTGGGCGCCTGAAGTCGGGGCTCCGGGGAGCAGACCCTCGCTCCGCGCAGACTTGGTTTTCTTTGTTTGTTTCAGAAATGAGCTCCGTGGAGACGCGCGCTTGGGGGGCACGGGCTCGCGGTGGAGGTGGTGAGGGGTGGTGTCCTCCGGCCGGGGTGGGAGCGAGTTGGGGAACTGGAGGTAGAGCCCAGCCTCTGACAATCTGCCTAGTTATTCAAGAGCGTGTGAGTGAGTGAGTGTGTGAGTGTGAGTGCGCGTGTGTATGTGCGTGTGTGCGCGCGTGTGTGAGTGTGTCTGTGTGTGTGAGAGAGAAAGGGGGAGAGAGAGATTGAGATTGATTTTCCCCGTGTGGCCTCTTGGAATACGCTCTGTAATTTTACTTTCCAGGCATACATTTTTATTTTTTTTTCTTTCCCCAAGTGTAGCTGAGCAAAGGGAGGGCTTCTTTCCGCTTTTCTATATGGTTGACCAGCGGGGTCTCATTGAAGAGAAAAACCCATCGCTAATAAATCTGAAGGAGCAGGAGCTAGTAGGAGCTCCCCCCTGGTTGCTGAGTATGACAGGCTCCTGATCGCAGTGATGCCTTAGGTAGAATTCCTCTGCCTCTCTGGTCCCTGCAGACTTGAATGGCAAACCTTCAAAGGATATGGGATAAGACGTTTCGTGTGGCATACAGCATTCAGGGCTCAAGGAGGTCTTGAAGTCCTAATGGAAATGCTCGATGTGTTAATATTGTATTAATTCCTATTGTGAGCTGTTTTTATTATTATTATTACCCAGAATTAAATTCAAAGGAAGAAACACCTTGTTGGAGGCATTCGATAGCAAGCCAGGCACCAAGGAGCTGTATCTATAGATGTGTGACTAATTAAATCATAAATGCAAGGTGAATTTGACTGCGGTGCAGTAGTGAGGTGGCATGAGGTGATCACTTGAAAGCCATCTGTTATCTTTTTTGGCAGGTTTAGTCCCAGGGAAACGGCACTTCCTTTCTTGATTCACTGCCAACTAGCCCAAAGCACGGTGTTGTCCGGCGTATGCTATGGTTCAAGTTCCTCCTAGGAGTAGCAGCCAATGGGACAGAACAGTCGTATCTTATTAAGAGCAGCAACAAGTTGACCGCCTGTGGTTTTAATTCTGAGAACTCAGCAAATGCTGCAGCTTATTTTTAGTATCCCCAAACCACTGCTGCTGGTTTTCAGTTCATTTTGGTTGACTAACATTGAATTTAAAATGCAGTGATGTTGGCTCACGATTAGCAGATGGTTTTCCCTCATAAAACTTCCCACTTGGAAAATCAACTCATGAGGGAGCGGTGGCTAAGGGAGAGAAGACCGGAGAAAGGACCAGAAGGCAGTAGTTTCACGTGATTTCCTGATGGCGTAAATTACAGGTGATGTGGCATCTGAATTTCCAGGTCTTGATGTAGCTTAAGAAATCTTGTTGAAATACCCTAACTCGGCCTTTGGAAGAACATGTGGGTTTGAAGCAGTGCAGTGCAAGCTTTCGAGGATGGCCATTGCTTTGCAGAGAGGGTAGAGATGCTGGTGATGGTTCCCTTTCCTGCTCAGCCGCCACGATTTTAAACCCTCAGGGAAGCTGGGGAATTACATGAAAGACAAGATCCAAAAAAGTGGGCGTGGGTATATGACTCAGTGTGAATCGGCCTGAGCCATGAGCTTATATTATATTGTCTAATACACCAGTTAATCAGGCACTTTGTCTTGAAAAATGAGAACTGTAGATCTCTCTTTAAGCACACTTCTCAGGTGTGGATCATGAATAATTCAGAGGACTCGAGGAGCAATTCACACCTGCGAGCGGTGCTGGCCAGGAAAGGCTGTAGCCTGTTTGTGATAGCAGCTTCTTCCTGGCAAAGGTCAGAATCTGAGAAAATGAGCACCCATCAGTCAATCACCATTTTGGAGGGCCTACTCTGTGCCAGGCAGCAAGTCATAAGCCTCAGGTTCAAGGAGGTTAAGAGGAAGATAATTTTGGGATCCCTTCTAGCTCTGAAGTTCTGGGATTATTGTCTTTGAGTTCTGGCTCCACCACTGACCAGCTGGGTAACTTGGGATGAGTTATTTAACTTCTTTAAAACTCAATTTCCTCACCCATAAATGAGGCAAATGCTAATAGGACCTACTTCATAGGAACATTGTGCAGATTAACTGAGATAATGTGTGTAGAGTATTTAGCACAGGATGTGGCACCCACGTGCTGGGTGTGAATAAATTTTGCTCCTTAGAGGAATGGAAAAAAAAAAGGCTGTCCCTGGCTCAGACTTGAGGTGCAGAAATAAGTCCAACACACATAAAATCTGCCTCTTACATTTGCATGTTAAGCTTGATCTTGAGCTCCATTAAACAGGCGTTTATTAAGTGTCTTGTAGGTTTCATGCGGAGTCCCAAGTGTTTGGAATAGAAAGATGAATCGAGGTCCTTTTCTGCACCACCAGCAGCAGAGGTGGACAAGCAAATATCAGTCCGGGTTCTGGTTGGATAAAATGAACTGTGCGGAGAAGACAGCAGGGAAGAGAGGATGACTTCTGTTTAGAGGGGTCGGTGGAGTTGACCTGTGAGTTGGGCCTTGAAGGATGAGCAGGATTTTTCCAGAAAGCAGAGAAAGGGGGAGGCATTTCAGGAAGGGGAAAGAGCTTAGGCAAAGGCCTGGAGATGAAGTGCATGGCCTGATCTTTACCTTCCTCAGGGCTATTGACCATTTTTCTCGGTGGTTCCTCTTCTCTGCACAGTTATGTGTATAGGCCCATGAGCAGCATCGTGCCCAGAGCTGCCAGATCGCTTGGCTGCTGCTGGTGTAGGAGGCTTTCTTTCTGTTCAGGTACCCGGGGGGTTTAAGGAGACAGCTCTGGAGGCCTGAGGACATATTTGGGCAATTGACAAGTTGATTCTGTAGTGTGCAGCATGTGGAGAGGTGAACTCGAGTATCATGGGTTAAACCTCTCTTAGGGAAATAGCTGTGGAAGGTTGAGGTTTGGTTGTGTTTGCACAAAGAGTAAAGATCTAATCACTGACTCAGTATTGAGCCCAAAGTTATCTGACTTTCCTGAGAATAGTGGTTCGCACTTGCTGTTGTTCAACCACATCACCCACATGTGTCATTTCGTCTGTATCACCAAGCAGCACGTAACAAATGAAATAATCAAGTTAAAATTAATTTTAAAATACATCTTTTGAGAACTCTTCACAAATTTTCTTCTGGAATATTCAATTATGTGTGAAATAAATTGCTTTGCCTTTGTTTTAATGATAACTGCTGGTAATTAAATTTCACAATCACCTAGATTGGCAGGAAGGTTTGATTACCTTTATATTTTTCTAAGTCGGAAAAAATTTTCTCTATCCTTAAGCCTTTAATCTAGCCTGTGATTATACTCTGAAGTAAACAATGGTTGATTTGCAAAATAGTTTTCTTAATCATCATGGGTTATAGTTGCTTTTATAATTGAAATAAGAACATTTTGCATATAGTAATACGATTTTGAAATGGATAATTACACAGAGTAAAGACAAGAAAACAACTGGAATAAAGTAATGAATAAAGATGCTATGAGGTGTTTTTCAGTAACTTGACTAGATAAAAAATTAAATATTAAAGGGACTCTGGGATGAGAGTCTGTTAAGATTTTGAGAACATAAACACACTGTCTTATGGAAATGAAATTGACATAGACTTTTAAAATTAAAATGCAAATCAAAAGGAGTAAAAGCCAGTATTATATGCAGTTATAAACCTTAATTGGGAAAATAACATTCCTGAATGGACTGAAGGTGTTAATTCTCCAGATTCTATGCAACAGTAGTGTGGGCTAGGTAAATACAGCCATCCTTTGGTATCTACGGGAGATGGGTTCCCAGACCTCCCTGGGTACCAAAATCCAAGGATGCTCAGGTCCCTCATATAAAATGGTGTACATCAGTGCATACGCATATACGGAGGCCCAACTGTAATGCTATTTTCTGCTGTCACATGGGTGTTGATCCTAGAGATGATAAATAGGAATTTTCATTACTTATTTTTGGAGAGCGACAACCGGTGACACAAATCTTTCATATTCGTGGACACAGAAGGTAAAAGTGAACTATAAGAATGCTGCCAAGACTTACATGTATAATTAAAAACTCCATGTATCTAACACTACGAAACAGGCGTCTTTGTTGAAACAGAGAAGTCTTCTTTTGGATGTTTAGATTCTTCAGAAGTATTCAATTATGCATAAAAGCAATTTCTTTACCTTTGTTTTAGTAATAACTGCTGGTAATTTAATTCCATAATCACCTAGAGCTGCTGAAAGATTTGATTACCTTTGTTATTTTAAATAACACAAAAAAAGGAATAAAATACTGCGATTTCAAAAAAACACAAATAAAAAAAACTCACAGAGCTAAAATGAACCCTTGTTCCTTTCTGTCTTTCTGGTGACCTTTTCAGACCTCATTTTAACTTATTAGATTGTCACTGTCTATTTTAGGTAACCCTGATGAACCCAGGGATATAGAATCAGATGAGAGAAGTTCTTCTTAAACATGACAGGATGTGGTGTTTGACAAGGGCCCACTGACTTGTGTAATTCTGTGACAATGCCAGATCCCCCTCACTCCCAGCAGCCCTACGAACTGTTCTGGTCAACTTTTAGGGGACACAAACAGCAGGTATTTTCCGAGGCCAGTCTGCGTAGGGTGGAACTGGACACCGTGTCCTCTGAGCTGCCACCTGGGGCTTGGCCCCATGTCAGTCCTGCTGGGGGCCGTCTGCTGCTCTGCGGGGTCTCCTGTTTGTGTACAGTGGGGAAAATAAGCGGACATTGGCTTTGGAAAACCTGTACAGGAGCTGGTGTGTTCTGGGAAAGAGTTTTCTGCCAGAAGATGGAGATTCCTGCCAAGATAGTTAGATCCAGAGAAGGAGAAATGGACCTAGTGATGGACACGTGATTAGTAGCATCTATCACCCACCAATCACTTATCTTTTATGAATATATTCGCATTTCATGGCTGCTGAAATATGTCACTTAATTTTTAAAATGAATGGCTTCCCTCCCTCCCTCGCTCCCTCCCTCCTTCCCTCCTTCCTTCCCTCCCTCCCTCCTTCCTTCCCTCCCTCTTTCCTTTTGCTTTTCTCACCTGTTATTATGTTTGTCAGATTTCTGTTTAGAGATTTTTTCCCCCATAAATCCTACATTTAGTCTACTTTACTGTTAATAGTTTCCAAATCTTCGAAACACCTTTCTGCCTCTCCTTCCATGTGCTCAGTGGGAGAGGAAGCTGATATTCCATTTCTCACATGGATTCTGCTCAGAGGGTCAAGGCAGATGCCTGCATCTCTGACAACACACACTGATGTGTCTCAAAGTTACTAACAAAAGCAGAGGTTATTTAAAGTCCTGATGACTAGCAGAAGACCCAGTTAGGTATGTGCTGGCCCCACACGCGGTAGCTCAGGCCACAGGACCCACGTGGCTGTCCGCTGGGGTCTGAGGCTGAAGACCCGGCATGCGCACTGCCAGTGTTGATCAAACTTTTTCAGCTGTGTACCCAGGGAGAGCCATCCACCAGCTGCTTGTGCAAAACAGCCTGCTTTCCCCTCTTTTATTATTGATCAGATACCTTTGTGGGGGCCACTCTTTGACTATAGCCTTTACTGTATGGTCTGACTCCAGCGTTGCTTTGCTTCAACAATGTGGCCCATCAAAGTCACGCAGCTGCAGCCCATTCACACTATAACCTCAGCAGTATATAGTGTTCTTTTATTTATTTTTTATTTTTTGAAGTATGTTTTTATTGATTTATTAGGGCAGAAGTGAGAGGGAGAGAGAAACATCGATGGGCTGCCTCCCATATGCATCCTGACCAGGGACTGAACCTGTAACCTGGGCATGTGCCCTGACTGGGAATCGAACCAATGACCTTTCAGTGCACAGGGCGATGCTCAGCCAACTGAGCCACACCGGTCAGGGCTGTAGTGTTCTTTTAAATCATTCAATGTCTAAGTTCCCATAGATATTCTCTAGCAAAGGTGTTCAGGTAATAGCCTTATTTAAAATGTTATAATCACCTCCGGTCAGAGGTTGCATTGATTAGACTCCTGGAGTTGAGGTATCACCTACAGGTTGTGCAGGCTGCCAGTCACCCCTTGCTCTGTGGGCCTGCTGGGGGGAGAGAAATCACTTTTCCAAGAAGAGAGGCTGGATGTTAGTAGCAGCCTGGCCAAATCAGCTAGGTCTGGTCAAAGAGCCTGCTTCCTCGAGCTGCTGAGAAATCTACGTTCTGAAATATGTCTTCATTAGAGGTTGTAGGAAGAGCCCTAAAGTTGGAGCCAGAAGATTTGGACACTTAGGCCTTTAGCCAGAACATTTAAACCCTTACCCAAGGCCCTTTAACCCTCAGACTCCTTAAGCCCTTAATCAGAGCCCTCAAACTGTTAACCGGGGCTGTGAACCCTTAACCAAGGCTCCTGAACCCTAAACATAGGCACTCAAACCAGGTACTTAGCCAGGCTCTGCAACCAGCGAGCAGTGTGGCTTGGGTGACATCGGCCTCTCTGAGCCTTAAATGCCTCTGCAAGCTGCAGGTGTGACAGCTCGTTTCCTGGAGTCGATGTGAACGCTCACAGAGGTGACAGAAGCATGGCCGCCCCTAGGCTTGGCCACCACGTCACCTCATCAGATGCCACTTCTCTTCCTTTCTCTCTCCTCCCTTGAATGTCTCTGAGCCTCAGTTCTCTTGGCTGTAAACCAGAAATAGCAAAACCTGCGAGTTTACCCCCCAGGGTTGTCATTCCTGAAGACTGTTTGGGAAAATGCTTATAAACCAGAAAAGCAGCTAAAGTACCGAACGGCCGCTCTGTGCCATTCTGTGCCCATCATTGCATGTAATTCTCACAGCATTTCTCCGAGGTGAACATTATATCCCATTTTGCAAACAAAGAAACAGGTTCAGAGAGGCCACGGAGCTTGGATTTAGGAGCTAGGATTAGAACAATATCTTCCTAATTTCAAGGACCATTCTTTGTTCTCATAGGGGTTGGTTGGTTTCTGTGTCTGTGTAAAAAGTTTTTGACATCAAAGTTGAAGCCTGAGGTACACGCTCATTGTAAACCGAGAAAACGCAGGACTGTCGCGGCGCTTTCTTTTGAGACCCGCACTGGGCCTGACTGCAGCTCATTCTGACCAGCGCTGAGAACTGGGAGGTGTTAGCAAGTCATCACTCTGCAGAGAGGGCACCCAGGGACTGCGGCATCTGTCCTTAAGAACAGTCTTGCCAGGTGAAGCGTGCGTAGGTGTTCATTGCACTGTTCTTGCAACTTTTCCAAAGGCTCGAACATTTTCTCAATGAGAGGGGGCGAAAAACGAGGGGACAAAGAATGGAAATACTTTGCATTTAGATGATTCTCTTTGCTGGAGTTTTAACAGCTCCCCATTTGGGGTGAGCATATCAAGTCTGGTTATCACCACATGAAACTCTAGATTCTGAGTCCTCAGGTGCACAAGTATGTTTTTTAGCTTATATCCTTAGTGGAAAAGTAAAGGAACCAAAATGACGGAAGGAATTCAGAGAGACCACACACGATTCCTACCTGAGAGTGATTTTTTCCCGAGCCGCATCGACTTTCCATTCATAGTAGGTTTGGAGTGAGGAGGGGCCTTGGAGGGTGTGTAACAGATCCCAGCATTGTCTCAGTAAGAGAATCAGGGCCTAGGGACCTCCAGGAACTGCCTGGTGCCGCTTGGCCAGTTGGTGGGGCTGGAGCTGGATCTGTTTTCTAGGACTCGGGCTTTCAGAACATTAAGTCTCTTTCTCTCTTCCTGGCTCACCCCACAGAGCAGCAGCATCCTTAGAGGTTTCTTGCAGACGTTTTTCCTGTCTGGCTTCATAGAAGCTGTTCTGTTGAATTATTTAATATTTTCAAAATATAAGTCACAGAGTGCATTGTATTTGAAATGGGCCTTAGAGCTCAAGGCTGCTGTGCAAATAGAGGTGCGAAGATTCCAGTGACCTCATGCCCGCCCCAGCTATATTAAGCCGTGCTGTTCAGGATGGTGGCCACTAGCCATGTGTAGCTATTTAAATTTAAATTTAAAACAGTTCAGTTCCTCATCTGCTCCAGACCCATTTCACGTGCTCCATTACACATGTTAGACCCCCGGAAATAGAACATTTCCATCATTTTGCAGAAGATTCTGTTGGGTAGCACTGGTGTATAGGGCCAGTAGTCTTAAGCCAGGGACCTTACTAATGTAAAATTAATAAGCTAAGGATGGAAATTTGATAGAGTGTTCTCCCACTCCCGTGTTTGCTCCTTGTGCTGCTGAGGTTATATTTTACTAATTTTGCAAATCAACTTTTTTATTTTAAAGTAATTTTTTCATGACTTTGAGGGAAACTGTGGAATGACAGCTGGAGGATGATGCTGGGGAAAGGAATTAAAATGCTTGTAAACTCTTCTAGCCTTGAAGTTTCATTCAAGGTTTTGAAACAGTGGTCTGTAGCTTCCCTAATGGCATTGGGAGAATGCCCCAGTGAGTGGTAATTTCACCCTCAAAAAGGAAAAAATGCACATGCTCAGCAGCAGTTTAGATCTTATCATTGTATCTCTTCCAAAATATCAAGAAAGAAAATGGGAAAATTGTGAATGTGCGGACTGAGGTCGCTGGTGGCCTGTCCAAGCTGTACTATTTAAAAGAGATGCTCTACCAACTCGGCCATCAGCAAACCATTGGCCTAGAAGCATTTCATTCCTGCAAAGGGCCCACATAGGGGGAAAATGCACACTGATTTTTAGAAAATCAGGTTAGCTTCTGGAAGTTTCAGCACCTTTAATTGGAGGAAAATGCATGTAAATAATATGCAAGAACATGACAGTTCCTAAGAAAAGGAAGCTGCCTCATCCTTGAACTTCTGTTACCATCTTCAAGTGCAGCAAAAAAATGGAAAAGTGGAGGTTATCTTTCAAGTGTCAAGCAACTGTATAGAAGAGGTGGGTGCTGAGGCCAGTGGACTCAGAAACCAGAATAGCCAGGGGACTGTGTCGTACACGCTGTGTTCATTATTGTCATAACTCAGATCATAAATTTAGGGCAGTGTGAGTCCACAGAACCACTGGGGTGACATCCTTAGGCAGTTCTTGTCTCATCAGAGGCCCGGTCCCTGGACTTCATGCAGCCTCATCGTCGCCCTCAGTATCCCTCATTTCTGGCTGATCACTGTCTTCTTCAAGGAAACAGAACCCAGCCCTTCCTATGATTTCAGATAACACCACAGGAACATTCTAAAGTGCTTTTTCTTAAGTAATTTTGCTTCTAAGGAATAAACCGTAGAGATCAATGTTGGAAAAGCAAGTGAACAGGAAGCAAGGAGCGTGATTTTGTGGGTGAATCTTCTGTAGCATCTACCGGAGTGTGTGGGCTGCAACGTTGACCTTCAAGGGTCTGCTTCTCGAGCCCTAGACCTGTGCCGTCCAATGTGGTAGCCGCCTGGGCTATGTAGACCTTGAAGCATGGCGAGTCCGAAATGAGATGCCCTGCAAGGGAAAGTACACACCAGGGTTGAAGACTTAGTACTAAACAAAGAGACAAGCCCTGGCCGGTGTGGCTCAGTGGGTTGGGCATCGTCTGGTACACCGAAAGGCTGCCAGTTCGATCCCTGCCAGGGCACATGCCTGGGTTGCAGGCTCCATCACCTGGTAGGGGGCATGCAGGAGGCAGCCGATCAACATGTTCCTCTCACATCGATGTTTCTTTCCCCAGGCCCAGTTCGGCCCTGATTCTTAGGTGCCTGTTTTGTGTTAGTCCCACACATTGAGAGCTGTCCCTCGTTTTACTGGGTCTGGATGGTGATATTGAAATGAAATATTATCAAGAGGGACGGGTTGGGGCCTTTATCAGATTCCTGTTTGCACAGGTTTTGTGCTTTGCTTTTGTTTTTTGCCTCACTATAATTCTAGCCTTTCCATGTTTACATGTTAGATTTATGTACACCTCTCCTTCCAAAGAAAGCCTGGCATGCTATAATGCTGCGCAGCTAGAGAGAGAAGCTGAGAGGATAAGGGACATTTTCCTCTCTACCTGTGCAGAAAATTCTTGTCTGATGGTCTTTGCACCGAGGCTTCTTACTGTGTATATGTATATGTGTACACACAGGTACATGTCTGTGTCTGTATGCGGGTACATATATGTCTGTATGCGTGTGTGTGTATATATGCATGCACAGAAAGCAGAAGTGGATTCGGTTTCAAACGGAAGTTATTTCCAACCAAATACATAACATATAAATTAATATCAAGGGAAATGAAAAGTCAAGCTCAGCATTGCTTTTAGTAATAAAAGAATCCACTTGGGATTATGCTAATGATGTGTAGATATTAATACACATAATTTGGCTGCCTAATGTTGATTTAAGTTGCTCATTTAAATTCACTTTATTATAGGAAAAATTCGCCATTCTGTTTTACAGTGCTTGTCCCTGCAGACAGCGAGACCGTTAAACTGTGTGTATTAGGTAAATAATACTATTTTGCTGGCTTTCGGATGCGCAGAGAACATGATTACGTCTCCTCTGAGTTGTTGGTTTCTGGCTGGGGTGTGGTTAGCAGCAGCCAGGTGTCCTGTTATCTCCCGAGCCAGTGACCAAGGTCCAGGGTTGAAAGTGCTCTCAGTGACCAGGGTGCATTTTTCTTCTGTGTGACATCCACATGCCTGAGGGTTGAACTTTGCCCACCTGAGAGCCCTGTGCTTGTTCCAAGCAGCCAAACTTGCCCACGCGCTTTCCCCCCAAATGTGAATTCTTCCTCAGAGGAAAAAGCAGTGGACTGGGACTCTCCTGATACAGTATCTGATTCAGACTAAAAACATCGCCACAGCAAATGCTAGGCAGGTGCCAGCGGAAGACAGCATTTCGAATTAGACGATGTAATTTGTCATAAGAACATAATAACTGCCGTAGTGCTTATTGGGTTCTATATTCTAAGCTCAGCAATAGCAGCCTTTCAGGAAAGAGGTGCCCTGCAGACATGTGATTTCTCATAAATCGTGGACTGCAAACCTGTCATTCAGGAATCCTTGAAAATGTGTTTCTGAGCCCACATGTACTTGAAGCTGGTGCTTTTTCTTACGGTGGTAAGTTCCACTCAGTTCCCGCCCCTAGAGTGGGCTGGGGTTTCTTTGTATTGCTTTAAATCGAACTCTCTGAAATTTGCTTCTAACGTTTGTTTTGGGGTCTTGTAACTAAGTGTGGGTTCACTTGAACCCTGGACTTCAGGGCCAGTGTTGTGTGACAAGCACTGGGAAGTTGGGAATCTGGCCCGAACACCAGCACCCACTGGCTGTGGTAACTTGGACCTCTCTGAACTTTCATTTCCTCATCCAAAAAATGGGTCGATAATACTTATTGAAAGAATCAAATGGGATAGTGTCTGTGAAAAATACTTGAAAATTGAAAATTTATGAACCAAACATAAAAACCTCTGGTCTCGTGAAGTTCCCCTTCTAATATAGATGCTCCATGGTTTCCTTTCCAGGGTGATGAATGATCCGCTCAGAGTTCATGATCTTCTAACATAAATGGAAAAATCTCCCCTAAATATACCACCTTGCCCTTGTTCAACCTTGAAGTGTAATCAATCCCACCAGTTTAGAATTTCCCCACTCAGGGTAAGACGCCACTGTGCACCCCACAGGCATTTAAAATTGGCCAGGACAAATCTCTCATCCAAAGGGCCACCACTGTTTGCAGTTTCCAAGCCAGAGGAGTAGCTCTGTTTTATGTCTGATGTAATATTCAATATATGTAAATGAATGTCTGTAACACATGCAAGTTACAAAGTACAGCAACATAACTCATCATAAAAAAGCCACCACCCAAGCAAGGGTCATTACCTACCTTAGCATCTTCCTGGGTACCCTTCTCCCTTCCCTCCCCCATCTTCTCTCATTCATGTCTTCCAAAAGTAACTGCTACTTTGAAATTTCTGCTTAGTATTTCCTGTTTTTCTTCTTTCTTTAAATGATTTCATCACTAAAATTAGAGAGCAGATCCTAGCGCATAGAATAGTGTCTGGCATGCACGGGCACTCAATAACTAGTTGCTGAGTGAGTGTGTTTCTGTCTCAAGCACTCTGTCATAGGAATGATGCTACAGCCCCCCCTTTATCACTTGTAGGCCAATCAGTTCTGTAAGGATCCTGTCGCTGGCTGACGTTAGCCACAGGCCTTTAGTGATTTTTAGAAAGTTAGTTGTTGTTGTTTTAAACTCATAATATGGATTATTTGCACTTCATTGCAGTAGGAGACTCCTAACAAAGTCACGTGGAACCAGGACTTCTTAAACTTGGTTTGTAGTTCATAAGCACTTTTCAGGAGGAAATACTGAACACTCAAGGGACATAGGAAGTAAGACTAGAGTTCGACAGGGAGAGCTTCAGAGACATGTTTTTGAAAAGTGATAAAGTACACATATTACAACAGGGATGAACCTTGAAAACGTTATGGTATGTGCAAGAAGCCAGTTATGAAAGGCCATATATTGTATGATTCCATTTACATGAGATGCCCAGACTAAATCGCAGAGACAGACAGTAGATTAGTTGTTTTTAGGGCTCGGAGGGCGGGAGAGAAACCCGAGTCATGGCTAATGGGTTGGGCACGGTTTTCTTTTGGGGTGATGAATGGTCCATTTGGTGATGGCTGTACACATCTGTGAATATACTAGAAGTCATTGAATTGTACACTTTTAAGCAGGTGAATTGTAGGGTATGTGAATATATCTCAATAAAGCTGTTATTTAAGGGGGGGGGGGAATGACACCGTAGGAATGAGAAGACGAAAAAGCCATAAAGTGAGCAGATAGGAAAGGCCCCGTAGGTCAAGTCCTTCCTGGGCAGGATGTGAATAATCAGTCAGGCAACATCTCCTGCAGGGTCCCTCATATCTTGATCAACACATGGGGCAGCCCCTCCTCTTCCTGTTTTTATTTCCTCATTTATCTTCTTTCTGCTGCCAGCTCGTGACCTCCTCAGAAGGCTCCACAGAGAAGTGTGTCTGTGGCCAGCTCCTAGGGTCAGCTCCTGTCCCCAGTTTCCCCTAAAGGCTGCCACGCCCTCCCTTTGGGGAAGGAAAAAAGGAAGGAGAGCAGCGGGTCTCCTCTGCTGGTGCTGGACAAAGCAATTAATGCATTTCTAATGACTAGTTAATTAGATTTTGATGCAGCTTTTCAAGCCCTGGGCACAGCTCTTATGCCCTCGGAGTGGAACATGAGTCATCGGGAACCAAGCTTCCCGTTGCGTCTCTCGAGTCGCTGAGTATTATTAGCACAGTGATGCTTCTGTCGCTGCCTCCGGATGCCCCGCTAGATGGATTCCTGTGTGGACCTTGCCAAGGGTGTCATCTGCTGTCTCTCTTGTTGTTTCTAATCAAAAAGCCAACCCATTTGATCACATCAGGTGACAGTATTGTACTGTAAACACTTTTTTAGGGAGACTAAACTATTACACAGGTACGGCTGGTCTCAGGGTGTTTACTTTTACCCCGAACAAGTAAAGGAGAATCCATTTGATCAGACGTAAAATATAAATATTACAAAGGACGTTTTCTGAAACCACATATAGTTCACTATAATGAATCCAATCAGCAAGCCTGTTTGAAAGGCCTACGGTTTTGAGTTCCAGGTTGGTGCGGAATGTCCTCCCTGCCCCCAGGTTTGGAGTCTCCCAGAGCAAGACACACCCTCCGTAGGTTGGAGGCAGACCTGGCCCCGATGGGGAGCTTATGGAGATGAAGACTGCTCTCTCTGGGGAACAGAGTCCCTGCGTGGTCACTTTCACGGGCAGACCTCACTCGTCCATGGCCTGCTTGAGTCTAGAGGATGGCTGGCTCCCCCTCCAGGCCTGCCTGCCTTCTTTCCCCTCCCGGGACAGGAAGATAAGCGGCCACACAAAATACAGATAAATCCCATCCACGGGAGCCTGAAGGGAAAGCAAGTCCTGAAACCCCTCCCTGAGTTCCTTCCTGAAGCTCCCATTTGGAGTCTTTTCCTGGCACCTGGAGGAGGAAGTGGGTCTGGGATACAGTGGGTTTGTTGTTCTGTGTCCTCTGGCGGGGGAAATCTGGCTGTCCTGTGTCTTCCAGGACAACACACGTGGCAACGTATTGTGCCTTGTGCTGGCCTCTGCAGCTGCCCTGACATCTCACCCCAGGTGTGGGTTTTATACCCGGGCCCTCCTACTTCCCAGTGTCCCGGGCCATGCTGTCCCTAACAAAAGGTGCACTGTCCCCAAGACCTGCTGTTTGTGCAACTTTTCTCATGCTGACACCAGCATGCGTAACACATTCACGCCTCCTGGCTTCCTGACCAGAACATTCCAGGGCGCAGTTATGAGATGGGTTAGGATGCTTCTGCGGCAAATACAGGGAACCCTAAGAAGTGGGAGGCAGGGACGCCATACGCTGTTGCGTCCGACGCGGCCTGCTTCCCTGCAGTCCTCGGGGCTCCGCCCTCTTGGTGGAAGCGCTTTGTTCTTCTGACGTCAAGATGACAACAGCAGCCCCTGACATCACACTTAGAGGAAAGGGGTGATCTCTTCCTCCCGGTTGAGCTTTCCCAGAAGCGCCCTCCCCCCAGCAGATTCCCCCTGGCCTCAGTGGCCACAGTTTTGTCCCATGATCATCTGTGAGCCAGTCCCTGGCAGGGAGACTAGGATTCCCACGAGGTACTCAGTCCAGTCGTGACTCCCTTCCTGCAGTGGGAGTGGGGTCGGTGTCTCTGAAGGGGTGAGGACACCCGAATGCATCAGGGTTCTGGGAAGGAGGGACCAAGAGTGTCCGCCAAGGTTATGTCATAAATGTGATCAGCCCTTGGCTTCCCTAAGGCCACCACAGAAACACTGGGAGCTCTAGGACACCTGGCTTCTCTTAGGACTTAGTCTGGTTGCGAGCCACACAGCCGTGCCCCACTCAGTCTGGCACGATCCTCACTCCCTGATAAAAGTGCTTCTGCTTCCTTCCAAATCAAGGTCACTGACACTCTTACTGATGCTTGCACTGGTTAGCGCTTTACGGTTTGAAGCACTTTGTTTTATGGTGGAAAAATATAGAACAGCTCGTTCGAAATTGGGTGGATTCTTTAGCTCTGATGAAAACGAAGGCAGTGAGGTGGGGAGGTTTTGATTCTTGACTGACACTCACATCCCTGGACCTGATGTCAGAATCCTGTCTTAGAAATTCAGGGAATAATAGTAGATGATTCCACCACTCCTGGTTGCTATGGCAAGGAATTTTTGAAGCTTTGATTCATGAGAAATAGTGATCATTAGCAGCTCTTTGTTTTTAAAACAGAGAGCCCTGAAAATTGTCATGGCTTGAGTGGAATAGATGATTGGCACCTCGTTGGAGAAAGAATCTCGGGTTTTTACTAAAGAAAAGAGAAGAGGCCAGGATGCTTTGCAGAGCAGGTGCCTGCTTTCCATTTTTATGGCAGAATCTCTTATTTAAAGATCATTGGACAAGGAGTCCTATGACCCAGCTCTGTATTAGTTTCAGCTCAGAATTTGCTGTTCAGATGGCCAGGGGCAAATTACATTATCAGTTTGTAACTTTTGATTTTCATCTGTAAAATTATTACATCGCACCAGAGCATCCCCGAGGGACTTGAAAATTTTATGAGTTTCTGACTCTGCCTATTTCCTCTTGCCAATTTATGGTGCCTTGGTGCTGCCCTCAAGGGAATGACCCTCCCTCCCCACACGCGTACTCCACACAGCAATTACCTTCGGCTCCATTCGTTCTAGGCACCTGGTCTGGAAGATGCGAGGAGCTGCTGGGGGCCTGTGCCGCACTCACTTTCCAGTCGTCACTCGAAGCAGCCCAGAGATAGCCCAAGTGCGCCCCGAGGCAGTATTATACAAGCGTTTTGGAATGTGACTCACACTAGGAAATATATTTTACATCACAGCCCAACACACACACCCCATGCACACACTCCTAATTCAGTATATATGTATTAAGTATTCACCAGTGAACAAAACAGACAAAAATTCTGGTTTTTAGGGGGTTTCTGAATACAGAGATACAATAAACAAAATAAACTATTTGTAATTTATATACATATGGAAAATATATACATCATTATTATATATGATTATAATATATATAACAATTTGTGTAGTAAATTAGAAAGTGATAAGGTCTATGGAGAAAAGTGAAGGAGGAAGATAGGAAATACTTGGGAGGGGTCTGAATATTAATTGTGTGGTCGGGTAAGGCCTTATTGAGAAGACCACACTGGATGCTGATGGAGCCAGCATACAGACATAAGGGGGAAGAGCAATTACAAATGCCCAGATGCAGGAATGTGCCTGGCATGGTCCAGAAATAGAAATAAGGTCAACGGGTTAGCATGAGTACGGGGTAGATTGGACTGAGCAGAAAAGGGGTGGGCAGATCATGGTGGGCCTTGTAGGCCATCGTAGGCACTTTGGTTTTTACACTGAGTGAGAAACTTTGGCCCTGGAGGGCTCTGGAAGAATGTCGTGATCTATCTTCTGTTTTAACAGAACCCCTCCGGCTACTGAACACAAATATTGCATGTGCATGCACTTGCGCACCCACACACGCATGCACCCACACACGCATGCACGCAAGCTCCAGAAACAGTGCTTACCCCTTCATGTGTCATATGCTCTGGTATTTACTTTTCTACTGTATTTTAATTCATTCATCTCAAAACTGGTCAGGGTGGAAACTGGCTTTTTGAAAAACAGATTTTAAATTGGCCTAGGACCCCCAAAATGTAGTAGATGGAGATCCTTTGCTCAAAGCAAGGTTGTGGGACACACGGCACCCTAGGCAGGCCTCCTGGATCGGTACTGACCTCTTGGCAGCAGCCTTCAAGTTCATCTCATTTCTTACAGAGCAGTTTTTGTCCCCTCTGTTCATTGTCGTCCTCAATCAGCAGGGTGTGGTGTTTGTCTTCCTGTGGTATCTGCCCATATGTGCACCGATTTATCGACCAGAGCCTCGTTTGAGATGAGCTACGTTACTAAAAACATTGCCATTTCTGAATGTGTCTGAGAGTCATAACCTCAGATGGAGGTTAAGCTAGTATGTTTATGTTTGAGAACATGGTATATGCTGATCCAGTGTCGAGCAGCCCCTAGTTCCTGAGTTGCCCAAAAGTTTTATGTAAAAAATTGGTGAGGGAGGCAGCAGGACTCGGAGCCTTATTTCACTCACCCTTGCTTTCCCCTTCCCTTCCTGCCTCTCTTTTCCCTAAACACGGAGCGCCTACCTGGTGTCCACCACCATGCGTGCCTGTGGGGAGGGACACAGAGGTCGGAAGCAGCCCCCGTGTAACTTATCGCTTAGAATCGATCCCCAGTCACTGGTCACTCCATAAAGACAGTGACCCTCAGGTCACCAGCTACTAGTGAGGGCCTGCCCGTCCCAGCTTTTTAACAACAGTTTTTGGATGAATGAATGAGTGAATGAATGAATGAGTGGAGACTTGAACCTCACCGCAAAGGAGTTTACCGTCCAAGGTTTGATAGGGAATGTGAACTTTGTGGAAGTTTATAGAACTTGTAAAGTTATCATCATTTATAAATATTTGTAGTTCAAAAATCTTCCCTTGAATTGCTGCTACCCTTTTGGAGCACTGTCTTCTGAGATTTTTGTCCCCTCTTGAAGATGCCCAAAGTCTTACATGGGGACCCTTACCAACAACAGTGGCAAGGTCTGGCCTCGGGACTGGAAATAAGAGCCCGAAAGGGAGGCTGTGACTTCGCTCCCTGTCCACCTCTCCCAGCCTGTAAAGCTCTAGCTAGAAGCCGTCCCAGTTTCTCATTCTCTTCGCTTCTGCAAATGTCACGGCCGGAGGCCTCCCGGATGTCCTGATTAAGGGGTTTGTTTAGCCTGGAGGCGGGCCTGGAGTTGTCACTCCTACCATGAAGAAAGCGTTTTAAAAACCAACGCAGGAGCCTAAGCCTGTTTTCCAAAGTTTTGTCTTCTATCTGAGTTACAATTTTACCTTTCTTCTGTGCAGAAGACAGTTGCTACTGGTTCAGCTGGGATTAGAAAGACTGGCTGCCCTGCTATCCCAGGGCAAGGGATTGCTCTGGTGGAAAGCTGTGTGTGTGAATGTGTATATATGGGTGTGTCTGTGAGTTCCTGTGTGTGTACACACGTGTGTGTGTCTGGGGTTGTGTTTCTGTGTCAGCATATATGTGTCCGTGGAATGTGGGACATAAGTGTGTCTTTGTGTGGCAAAGTAGATTCAATTCCCAGAGGAAAGAACACGTTCAGAGGACCCTTAGCTATGGGATGAGTTTTTAGGTACTATCTTTTCTTTTAGTTTTAAATTATTTATTACTTCCTTGAGTGACTGATTCTAAATATGAAGGCGTTCTCGTAGAGAGTGGAAATGATATCATTTAATATTTTAATGGTTATATATATAATTAATCTTACTATGCAAACCAATTATTTTTAATCCCCAGGTGGAGTCTATAACTAAACCTAAGTAATTCTCCGGGTGTAATGACTGACAGGCCATAGAGTCAAAATGTGAGACAAGCAGCTATTTTGGGGGTTGGAATATTTTTTTTTTTAAATAGACGTTTTAGTTGCTGAACGAGTCCTTGTAGATTTCCTTCAACATTCAAAAAGCAAGAGGAAAAGGAAATTACAATTAATAGTCTTAGAATTCCAATTAATCTCTCCAATAGTGATTAATTTCCAGAGACATGGAGACTCTGCAGCATATCTGAGAGAACGAAAAAGACAATTAGGATGGGGGAAATTGTAAAGGACACTCGGCGAGGCGGAATGCCACCGGGACCGGGACCGGGACGGCACGGGGGTGGAGGCAACTGCCAAGGCTGGGAGCCTGCCCAGACCCGTCGAGCGCTGGCCTTTCTTCATGTGACACATGTACCCATTTTGAAACCCGCTGACCAAGTTTCTTAAAACCGTCTTTTGTCCCTTGATGGAAATGCTCAGGTAAGATCTGTTGTCAGTTTAGAGTGCTTGCTCTGTCACCTTTTAGCGCATCAGTTGACTGAGATTCTTGCCTCTGCTCTGCGCTGAGCTCACGACACACTTGGGGCTCCCCCCCCCCCCCGTAGCAATCAGGACCTCAGTGAGCTGGTTCTAGTCTGTTTAAGACAGTGGGTGCTTTACATTTCTGAGGCCACTGATGTAGCCTGGAAATCGCAGGGACCAACTGATGCATCAACATTTTCTTCTATAAAGACAAAATAATACCATAGATTTTTTTTTTTTTTGGTGCAAATTATTGAGGGCAGGATAAATGGGAACAAAGGGAAAGTTAGCATGTTCTCATAGAGATGGCTATTCTTATGAAAATTATACTTATTTCAGCATGCAGATGCAAAATTTGAATCAGAGTGTATTTGGTGTGAAGTCGCCTGAAACTTATTTTATGTCCCTGAAGTTTTAATTACATGCTAATGAAGATGGTGTTCAACTTCTACAGTAGTGTGGCTTCTTCTCTGCTCTTTCTCCCCAGTCCAGTACTTATTGGGGGAAACCCCTTCAGAGAACAAAAAATAAACATCACAGTCCCTTGGACTTCTGCATATATATGCAGGGCCTCACAGAAATAGTGTAAGTGAACTCACCACCATTTGCGGTCAGCTGGAAAACTCGCTTTCAGAGGGATATGACCAGCTACACTGACCTAGAAAACGAAATAAGCAGTTTGGAAAATCTGGTTTGTGCATATAATTATTTTTATATTATCTCAGGCTGTGCCTTGCATAGAGCAAACCACAGTAGTTATCTGACCTATTGCTCTACCATTGCCTTTTCCCCAACCCAGTAATTATGTAAGACTCAGCATGTTTTCCCTGACTGCGCAGGGGACATTCCTTAACTTCAGCAGCCCTCTATCTGGAAGCTGCTCAAGTGCCCTGGATCCATCTCTCAATCAGAATGGAAAATATACCCTAAATTGGGACTAGGAGTAACATATATAGACTCAGAGGGCAATTGGGAAAGTAACAGCATTTGTCACTTTTATGAGCTGAGAAATGTCTTGAAAATGGTGATGTGTATCGGATAGTATTAATTAAAATAGAAAATTAATCTTCAAGATGAAAGAGTCCTAGCAATGCTTTTCATTTGAATATAAATATTTAGTGGGGTTATAGGTTATAGGAGGTCCTTAAGGCCCCAGGGTCCTTTGGGTGTTGTACTGTTTTAATTCTGGTTTTTTAGTTCCTTGGAGCAAGTGAGAATGCTTTCCTTTGCTTGTATGCATGATGCTAAGGATATCCGAATGAAAGATACATTTCTGATCATTGGCATTTCAGCTCCATCCCTTGGGCAGCAGGCTGGCATGCAATAACCTGGATGCAAATTACGTGTAATGCAGATGTGCAGAAAGATGTGTGTGTCTGCCTGGATTGGAGGGAACTGGCAGTAAAGCGGTTTAATCAGCATACCCTGGGCGCCTTCTCATCTTGATTAGCTCACATTGCAATTAGGAGACATTTAATTTTTGTTTACAACAGGAAAGTCACTGGTGGGGTTCAGATATTAATAACTAGGCTCAGCCTGCAGTTTTAATCCCTCTTAATCTTATATTTTTAAAAAAAGACAATTCAAGAGAAGCAATGAATTGAAATTAATTACAAAGCTGTGAAGGGCCCTGGGTGATTTTAGTCTTACTTGGGACAGTGACATCCCCTCCCACCTACCTTGGAACACTGACCCTTGCCAGCAAACAGCACCTTCTGTCTCAGCTCAGAGCTGGCTTCTTTTCCTTAAGTGTGTGCTGTACCCATCAATGCTGGAAGCAGAGGTCATGCTGGGTGAAGGTAGGCCTGAGGACTGGTGGAGTCACACAATAACTGGGAAAAGGCAATGTCCTATTAAAATATGCTTTTAAATTGAATTTATTGGGGTGACATTGGTTAGTAAAATAAAGTTAGGTTTTAATTCAGACAGGTAGATATAGCCAGTCTACTCTGGCCTTCCAATGACATGCTGATTTGCATAACTACCATTCCCCAAATGAACCGCTATTCTGACTTTCTCACCAGAGGTTAATTTTGTCTCTTTTTGAATTTTGTATGCATAGCTTCATACAATGTGCACTTATTTACTGTGTTCTAGCTAGATTCTTTCACTCAACATTACGCCTTGAGATTCATCCATATATTGTGTCTACCTATGGTTCATTCTTTGTCACTGTTGTAGAATAGTCCAATTTTTGCATATTTATATATACCTATGTATTCTGCTATTGATGACTCTTGGGTTGTTTCCAATTGTCCCTCCTACCAAAAAAAAAAAAAAAAAAATGCTGCTCTTCATGTTCTTGTATGTGCACGTGTGGACACTATCTGTTATGGACATAACTACATGTGGGATTGTTGGGTCTTGGTGTCTGTATATATTCAACTTTACAAGATGCCACCACACAGTTTTCCAAAGTGGTTTGACCAGTTTTTACTTCCAGCCAGCAGTGTATGAAAATTCCAGTTGTAATGTATCTACACCACTCCCATGCCCCATTTCTCAGTGACCTGAAACTCTGTTGATTCTCTCAAACTCTGCAGGCAGTAAAATCCAGTGCTTTTCTATTTCAAGAACGGAAGCTTTCCTTCAAGGAAAAGGTAACTCCATTTGACCAGACCATTAAAACCACTGCAGTAGCAAAGCAGCAAACAAACATGATGGGAGAGAGAGTTCCCACAGATGTCCCCAAGTCCCCAAGTCACACCATCCTAAGGGCCGCTTAATGAAAGAGGAACACTTAGGTGGAATCACTGTCCCGATTAAGAAGCCCTTACTTCTTAATCACTAACTTAATTTTTTTCGCCAGAAATGTTCCAATTATGAGAATGATTGGAATTATGGAATGATTTCTGATTTAGTGACACCAAGTGTGAACACAGTAAATATAATAAAAAAAGATAGACATATAGACCATGGTCAGATACTACTAAGTTTTAACTAAGGTATACACACACAGAACCTAATTATGACAAGAAGAAACTTCACAATACAAATACGTTCTTCTGCTCCTTGAATGCACAAACTGAGTTTATTTCTAAAACCCTTCGCTGTTAAGGAGAGATCGCAGGAGAGACCATCGGAAGCCATTTCTGTCCTTAGTGACTTTATGATCCTAGTCATTTCATGTCTTTGTCTCAGTCTTAAGTATGTACAGAAACTGTGGAACATGGCACCTTCTCTGTTTTCCAAAAAGATTATTGTGAGAAGCAATTGAAATGCTTACAACAGATGGAGACTTAAAGTCAAAACATTTTCCACATATTCTCACTTTTATGTGTATACCTATATATATGTAATATATTTTATTTGAGAGAGAGAAAGACAGAAACATCAACGTGTGAGAGAAACATCTATTGGTTGCCTCCCGCAGGAACCCCGACTGGGGATTGAACCTGCAACCTGGGTATGTGCCCTGACCGGGAATCGAACCCATCACCTTTTGATGCAGGAGGCGATGCTCCAACCAGCTGAGCCACCCAGGCAGGGCTTCACTTCTGTATTTAAAATAGTCTCAGGGTTGGTAAGGTGCAATTCAAAGGCAAGGTATTTTTTCATGATAAATCGTATTTTTCACATGACAGTCTTATTTGTTACACATCTTGTGTCCTGAGCAGAGCCCCGTGCGGCGAAGTCTGTAAGTACATTTCGGTCACTCTCTGCCTTCGCAGAAAGGGATGGAGAGGATGATTCATAACGAGTAAAACACATACCGTCTCCTGGAGATAGAAAATAAGGGTAAAGGCAGATTTCCATTAGGGAAAATTTACTGGGGCTTTGGAGGTAATTTACAAGGCCATGCCCGCTGCCGGCGGTTTGTAGCCTGCCTGCGCTCACACCTCTGTTTTGATCACAGCGAGATTGCTGTTCGGTGCTGGGAATTGCCACAGCCAGAGCTCAGAAAGTCTGAAACCGAGCCCTTTTCAAACTCCTTATAGATTTAAAGCAGATGGACTAAGAATGTGATCTTCTCTCCTGATTGTCACCACACGCTTCACAAACTATTTACAGTAATCCACGATTTGTTGAAATCAAGACGGGGGAAATATGGCCCAATTATAATATCATCCTGTTATAGCTGGAAGAGGCAGATTAGCCCAGAAAGATGTTAGCGATCAAATATGCAAACTGTATTGTAAAGTAGCTTTTGGACTTTTATATACGAGATCTAAGAAAGACAATATTATATATTTTGATGTTCCTAGATCAGTCAACCAACACCAATATCTGAAAAACTG
Organism: Miniopterus natalensis; assembly: GCF_054644295.1. NCBI lineage: Eukaryota > Metazoa > Chordata > Mammalia > Chiroptera > Miniopteridae > Miniopterus > Miniopterus natalensis. The sequence continues at coordinate 76,733,990 of NC_142090.1, forward strand.
TGTGTGTGTGTGTATGTGTGTGTGTGTGTGTGGTGTGTCTTCTGACTGTCCGTCTGTATGGAGAAATGTGCATATATGTTTACTGCAAAGTCTCCAAAGATTCTCTGTAAAACTGAGTTGGATTGTACAGGACATTAGTGCTGTAGTTTAGCATCTCTTTTGGTTTCCTATCCTGATTTTCCATGATATGGAAATTCTAGTCCAGAAGTCTGGCAAAGCTGGTCATCCTTACTGTATCTTTTTTTAAAAATTGATTTTAGAGAGGGAGGAAGGGACAGAGAGAGAGAAACATTGATGTAAAAGAGAAACATCTATCAGTTGCCTCCCTGTGTGCCCCGACTGGGGATCAAACCTGCAACCTAGGTATGTGCCCTGACCAGAAATTGAACCCATGACTTTTTGGTGCACAGGATGACACTCCAGCCAACTGAGCCACACCAGCCAGGGCATCCTTGCTACATCTTTAAGGCAGGAGACTGAAGCCGATCACCTGCTCTGAGCTCTGAGACCCATTTTAAGGAGTCCCCACTAATCACTGGAAGAGGTGACTTAACTCACCTGGGGACAGTTCTAATTATCGAGTGGGTGTTACAGGCACCGAGCTTTGCTGTCGTTAGAGCCTCATTCTGAGCCATGTCCTACAAGCCGTGGGATTAGGGCTTTATGAGTAAAACTCCCCAAATGGAATTTGCTCTGTGTGCCTCCACTTGAGAAGATAAATAGGTGGAATTAAACTAACAAAGAAAGATTACTTATCTTATAATTAAGAACATTGGACAAGAATGAATTTTGAATTTATAGCAGTTTCTGGGTTGATCGGGGAGACATATTAAATAACCTTTCTTTTTTTTAAGAATACCTTTTGAGACATAAATTCTCTGTGGGGAAAAAACACAGAACAATGAACTGTCTTTTCTCAATTGCTTGCCTGTAGCGTTCCAAATGCTTTGAAAAATGAAGGGAAATTTAACATTTTAAAATGATCTCTCAGGAATCTGTTATTACAAGTGAGGAAAAGAAACCAAAGTCCTAAAGCAGTTAGGCTTTCTGGAAACTTCCATGATGTCAGCTAGGTAAGCCTGGGATGGACCAGCCCGCAAAGCGCGGGGCCCTGAGATACAAGCGTGAGTCACTGGTTTGAATAGTCAGCCAGAAAAGCAGCTCATTTTATGTGACTTTTACAAAAGAAAAATAGACAGTATTTCCTGACGTGAAGGCAGTTGCTGTCTTAGTTTTCCCTTGGAAATGTCATAGAGCCTTATCCTGTTTATTAGCTCTCAACAGTGGTCCTGAGAATCAGGTTGGGGGCCGTATATTTTAAGAAATTGACTCAAATGTCATCTGTCCTTAAGTAAAGCAGAGAGTTGAACAATCACTCGATACCATTAAAGTAAAAAAAGATCAATTTATACACATCAGAATCAAATTCAGACCAATTTTACCCGGGGTAAGACTTTTCAGGCTTTCTTTGGAATTATCCCAGGGAATCTTCATTTTGCTTTTAACTTTCTCGATGCATGCCCCAAATAATTAACGTAAAGAAGATAATCTTGTGTTAATCCGGCGTGGCTCAGCGGTTGAGAGTAGACCCATGAACCGGGAGGTTGGGGTTCGATTCCCGGTCAGGGCACACGCCCGGGTTGCGGGCTCGACCCCCACTGGGGTACGTGCAGGAGCAGCCCATTGATTCTCTCTCATCATTGATGTTTCTCTCTCTCTCCCTCTGCCTTCCTCTTTCTGAAATTTAAAAAAAAAAAAAAATTTTTTTTAAAAGAAAATTTTGTTGTGAGAACAGAAAAGAGACTTTGATGACCCCATTTTTTTCTCTTTCCCCTAAAATGAATGTCGGAAACCAGCCTTTACTTTTCTCATCTACAAAATGAAGGCTGGAAAAGGCCGCCTGAGGCTGGAAACGTGCAGAGGGCGTTCAGGTTTTCAGAAGCAGGTTGTGATGCACACGTTCGTGTGCTTGCAGTCATTTGTGCTTATGAAGGAAGTAACAGAAAACCCCTGATCTCGGCTCCTTGGATCTGCGGTGAGACATGACGCTCTATTGCCATTTTGCTAGAATATTCTAGAACTGCACAACGTCAGTGCCCAGGTTAGCATCAGCACAGACCGTAACTTTCGGCAGAGTCTTGCTCCCCCATCGGCTCCCACTACAGCGGCCTCCCACGGGCGTCAGGGGCTTCGTGAGGGGGTATCTCCATGCCACGCTGGGCGGGCACTGTAGCCACATCAAACCATCGACTTTTCCATTTTCATACTTTCTTGACTTGGAGTCACTTTCCCAACTCAGCCATCTCCTTTCTACCGTTAGCCACTTACACCTTGATAAGGGTTGTCTACTGCCCAGCATTAGTCCCAATTCTTGTGGGAAAAGCCCCAGTTTTCTTATGGGGTGCCCAGTTTTTCCAGCTCTCTCTGTCCTTACAGGTCCAGAGCTCCTAAGGGTGGCTGGTGACTCCAGCTTCACTGGGAAGAGCTTCAGGAATTGGGCCGGGAAGGGCACATGGTCCCATTGGAAACATCAGATTTGAACTGTGGTCATCTTGCACTCACCGCCTGGGACCCGAGATACACTGCACCGCTGTGGGCACAGAGCTGGGAGGTGGAGAACCGAGTTCCGACTCACGTCGTCTGAACCTGAATTCAGTGGGGCCCAAGTTCCCCGTGGCCTTTTAGCTCCCAGGGCTGTTTTTTCCTTTAGCTTAAACCAGTTGGAACTGGGGCTTCTGTTATCTGTTACTGGCAACAGACATGACCCTCAGCTTGTATCTCCTTTGTTTTATCCTGAGTGTGCCCACAAATATAGCAAGACTGCAAAACCTTTTCTCACCCATAGGTGCTGGCACCCAACAGGATTATTGTTGAATCGGAGGCCTCCAATTGTACAGCAAATAAGTTCTCATCATCTCTCTCTGTTTTTTTAGTGCTAAACATGGTATCAAGTTGCTTAAAATCAGGGTACCTACCAAATCATTGCTTCTAATTCACAGAAAAGCTACTTAAAATGACATACATACACAAAAATAAATATATAGGTGTATATGGGTGTGCATATAGATAAATATAAATATATAAGGTAATATAGACACACACACCCCTGTGTGTGCATGTGCTATACCTTTAGAATGAGCAGGCCAGTAATTTTTGATTCGTTTCACTTGTTAGAGGAAAAGAACCAGCCTTCCCACTGGGCAACAGCAGAAAATAAATATACCAGGCAGAGAGCTTGCTGTGATCAAAGTCCACGGGGATTCGGCTCCAGGCGCAGCAGTAAAGGGGGTGGTTTGTCTCCTGTGACCCCAGGTTTCAGGGAGGCCAATCCGCCCACACGCCCCAGGCAGGGAGCCAGGTGAGCGAGCCTCTGGCACCGGCGCCCCGGCTCCTTCCGGAACTCGCATTTCACGCCCACTCTGCTTTTTGCTCCCACTCTGTTCCAGTTTGGCCTGATCTCCCAGCGCAGTGACGTGCTTCCTTTCTGGCCCAGGGACTCAAGGTTGGAATCGATACCCAGCTTTAACTCTTAAAGCTCCCAGGCCCACTGGCCTGGCCTGACCAGCTCCTGCCCACCCCCTGACCTCCTCTTGGGCTGGGGGTGCCCTTTCTTACCTTTTTAAAAAACATTTCCCATTGGCAGAAAAGATGAAAAAGCCGAGCATATGGCATGTGCTTCCCCGTGTACCAGATTGTAATATCATACACTTGGATAGTGCAGCCATAAACATATGTAAACATGGGTATGTTTTGCTACAGAGGAAAAAAGCACCGATGATGTATTATACTGATGAGCTGGTGAGGAAGATCTGTTAGTTATAGTCTCTCAAGATCTAGATAGAAAGGATGGCGGCCACTCCAGGGACATCCTCCAGTGGGCATGGCGGTGTTTTCGCTTGGTTTGATGGTCAGCATTTGCTGCGGCTGGGTTTGAGGGATTAGCATCCTAGGGCTGGAAGGAACCCTTAGATGAGGGGTGGGAAAACTCTACAGCCTCCTGGCCACACCCAGCCTGCCACCTGTTGTTGTAAATACAGTTTTATTGGATCCCGGCCACCCCCACGCGCTTGAGTGTTGTCTGTGGCCTTCGCACATGCCAGCAGAATTGAGTACGTGTGACAGGGACTGTGGGCTGACTTGACTTTAGAGGGGAATCTACATTCATTTGTCTATTTTCTGGAACGATTGTATTTTTGTTGTATCACTTTTGCCCAGACTTTTAAGGATGAAAATTGCATTGTCTCACTGTATTCTGACTCTGAGTAACCAGAAATCCTTTGTAAGGAAAACTTACCTGAGTCCTTCATGATACAGTGTAAACCCAATTCCTCTTCTTTTATCTGTAGTTCAATTTTTTGTTTCGTTTTAGTGGTTCAATGAAGAAGGCTTCTCATAAATTTCAGAACTATCCAGTGGCTCAGTTTTTGCTTTCCCCCCGCCTTTTAGCATTCCTCAATCTTGACTTTGTGACTTACCTATCAAATCGTTTCCATCCCCCATAATGGCATTGCTTTCTTATGCCGAGAACTAGACATTGTACTGATAATATTTACCTGTTACAGAGTACATCCAGGCGTATAATCAGCTTGCCCCTCTAAACCTCTTGGGTGGCCAGCTAGTGTTTTCATTTATGCTCATTTTGTGGCTGAGAAGCAATGCGGCTCAGCAAGGTTAAGTACCTGGCCTGCGGTCACACAGCCAGGAGTTGACCAGCCTCTCCTAGCTCACTACACTGTCGATTGCTTTGTAAGGAGCCTGGCAGGAGGACACGTAACAGTTCCAATACAGCCTGTGCCTGGCACAGGACTGCGTTTGCTTTGGAGGGAACTATTCTATCTTCATTGTGTACCTATGGACTCAACTTCAGCTCGTAGTCGGTTGTACGTGAGAAGTGGGTCTTTACTCCACTGTTTAAATATTGTCTGTCCTGTGGCCACAGCAAACAGGCCACGTGTTAGCAGAAGAACTGGGGGTGAGGGGGGCTCAATTAGCAAAACCCCATCGGCAGTCAGAGGAAAGGTGTGTGCCTGGGGCAGGAGAGTGCTCACCGGCGTCATCTTTCTGTACGAAAGGCAATATTGTCTACAAGTCTCTTCTTCCTTCGTGTTCCTCTCCTGAGGCACCGAAATCAGTGCCAAAATTGTTTTGATCTGGGCGTCTGTCTTTGAAGATATTCTCTGCCATCTTTTATCATCACCGGAGTTCTTAGAGGAAACGCAGAGCGGCAGAAGCAAAGAGGCGTCTCAAGCGTAAGACGTCCGTCTCCGCGCAGCGCAGGGAGCTCGGCCGCCGCGGTGCAGATGCCGAAAGGCCGCCCGCACTGCTCTTCGGGGGCGGGCGGTTTCCAACTTCTTCCTCTTAGCCTTTTAGATGTTTCTTTGGAGACCAAATCGGAGCCCTGAAACTATCATTAGCCCTTTAGATTATTGGTTGCAGGAAGCAGTCAAGGGAGACGTAGGCTGCTTCTTGACTATCCTGCATTTTTGGTTGAATTTAAGTGTTCCTTCTTCATTGTATGCTTGCTGCCCGCTGTTTGCCTTGCGTCACGGTGCACAGCCTGGTTCTCGATGTGCAGGCCGTCTTATTCATTGAGCTGCTCGTCTTCAGTTACTGCGGTGCAAGTATTTACTTTTCTTACTAATAATATTAGTCAGTCGTTTGAAGCATAAGCCACTTTCCCTCTATACAAATAACAGGTCCGCTCCCCTCCAGTGCCTTTGTTTCTGAATCCTGTGATTTCTTGTGACTGTAAGGAGCAGAGAGGAGGCGAGGCCAGTGGGGGGCTTCATCCTTGGGCCTGGAACCAGATCTGTAAACCTGGGACATTTTAGGAGGACAGCACTGGGAAAGAATAGATTCAGGACTCGCTGTCCTTTTTATGGTCAGGATTAGAGCGAGATGGGACTTTAAAGTAGGAGTTTCTCTTTTCTTACCCTTTGTTCCATGCTTCCTTTCAAAGCTACTTTTAAAAAAAAAAAAAACAGAAAAGCTTCCTTTGTGTTTCCCTAACCTTTTTACTAGTTTTGGAACCAGCTCTTCCTCTCATCTTGTCAGATATCTTCTCGCCCTTTTATGCGCCCAGCCAGGAGTCTTCCTAAATCACCCCCAGCATCACAGCTGCTCTCTCCCTTTGAGGAACAATATACTCCAGCTCTTCTGGGTACCCCCCCGGAGAGTTACATTCAACACATACAGTCGCCCCTAAGTTTTGCAGACTTAATTTCATCTTGCTGTCCTGTCTTCTGACCTGCAGACAACCCCGGGCAACCTGACATTCATTTCCGTCTGAGAACAGAGGTGCATCTTGCTCCTCCTGTCGGGGTTCGCTCAGGCCACCCCTTTCCATCTGAGCCGACCGCGACCCCCCTTGATGTCCACATGTGCCCTTTAGGGTTGTGCGTGTCCATTGAATGCAGGATGCCATTAATTTTGCAGGCTCATTCTAAACTGTTATTTATACACCCTCTGAAAACTTCAGTCATTTTTATGACAGGTGTTATTTTAAAGGAACAGTCGTGACAATGGCTGTTCATAGATTATTTTCATTGATTTGCCCTCATGTGTCTACTGTATGGCCCTGTCTTTTTAACATTCTTCACTGTGACTTGTTTTATCTTAATTTCCACTACCCTTTTTTTTTTGCTTGAAGGTTTTCATTATTTCTGCAATTTATGTTGGTTTTGTTTAGCCAGTTAATGTTCTTTTTCCTCGATGTTACATGAAAGAACAAACTAATCGTGGAGGCTTAGAGCTTGGGTCCTGGAGGCCGAGTGCCTGCGTTTCAACCCCATCCTGCCACCATACCAGTCGTGTGGCCTGGGCGAGAAGCACTGTCTCTTCGAGCCTTGGTTTCCTTTTTTCTCTGACTCCTGGGGTGGTCACAAGGTCAGATGAGTTAAGTCATGCGGTGTGTTTACAAAGGAACCTGGGAGATAGTAAGTGCTCAACAAGGGCAGCTGTCATCTTCATTGTTTTCCCCTGAAGAGTAAAGACTACGTGAAAAACAGTTTATCCTTAAAATCCTCTACAAAACCTCATAACAGAGGTGGGTGCTCAAAGAGCGCCCTGAGAACTTGGTAGGCAGAACAGTGCTGCCCCACCCCAAGGTGTCCACATCCCAATCTCGGGGACCCGTGAATACGTTACATTACACGCACAGGGGACTTCAGGATGGAAGTTAAGGCTGCTGGCAGCCTGTAGAAGCTGGAAGAGGCAAGGAGATGGACTCTCTCTTCCCTAGAGCCTCCGGAAGAAACATGTCCCTGCCAACACCTTGACTTTAGCCCACTGAGACCCATTTCAGGCTTCTGAGCTCCAGAACTGTCATATAATAAATTTGTGCTGATTCAAGCAACCAGGTATTGGTCATTTCTTAGCTCAGCGATAGGAAACTAATATAGTGACCAACTGACTCAATAAAAGTTGTTTGAGACAATGACACCAAAGAAAGACACCAATACAAGAAATTGTACATTAGCAAGACAATGGCTGGGACCATTCCTTTCTCTTTTTTTAATGTTTTTTCATTGATTTCAGAGAGAGGAAGGGAGAGGGAGAGATAGAAACATCAAAGATGAAAGAGAACATTGATCCACTCCCTCCTGCACGCTCCCCACTGGGGATCTCTTTAAACCTTCCTTAGTCAGACTTACTCCTTTAAAACATCTCGGATGCACGTAAATGTAGTTTTAAATAAAGTTGAATGGGGCCCACACACCGCACGGAAGCCCTCCATTGACCCCAGGTTATATCCCTAGGTTTGCATGGGATTTGTTAAGACAGCCAGTGACAGGGTGTCAATGATGAGCCCAGGAGAGTTCATTATGGCTGTCAGAGTGGTCTGGTGCTTTGATATTCCGAGGAGCTGAAGGCTCTGTGAGGCTCATCAAAGCTGTAAGGAAACCCAGAGGTGTGGGCTCCCTTTCAGTCAAATTGAAAGTCTAGGGCCCTGTTTTCTATTTCTCAGTCTACGGTGGCAATGATGTGTCCCAAGTCACATGACCCTTCTGCACTTGTAGTCTCCATTTTTAGGAAAGATTTATCATTACTAGAGTAAGTAAGCTGATGTTCCCGGTCAGGGCACATGCCTGGGTTGCAGTCTCGATCCCCAAAAGGGTGCATGCAGGAGGCAGCCAGTGGATATTGTGCTCTCACATGGATGCTTTCTCTCTCCCCCCCCTTCTTATCTCTCTAAAAATAAATTCTAAAAATCTTTTAAAAAGAAGTAAACTGGTGTTTTAAAAACTGATTTGAAAGCTGAGGTAACGTTAGAGTGATGGCTACTCTTACTATGCCTTATTTCCAAGGTCTGGTTTGTTTCAGAGCAGTCATGCAAACAGATTTGTCTCCATATCGTAGGAAGTGCTAAGATCTATGGGAGATAGTGTAGGTGCGCAGTCTGCTGGTGGAATTTCATTCATTCATTCAATAAATTTTAATCTAAGGCCAACTAAATCCCAGGCAGAGCACTAAGGATGAGAGATACCAATGATAGAGAAGCTGGAGTAGACCCGTTCTTGCAAGAGGAGCTCAGGATCTCCTCCTTAACTCTGTTAAAGAGTAAATGCCCCTTGGAGGTGTGGTTTAAATGTCTCAGCCATTGTGCACTTTATATGGAATGAGTTTATCAGATCTTGCCTTGAAAGGAAGCTTTCCCTGGAGGAGACTAGGAGGTTAGAAGTACAGTAAGAGCCTGACATGGGGGAAGAGTAGGTGTTATGTGAGGAGATAGGACAGGGTGATAGGAGCCGCCTGGGGCGAGTGAATAATACCTGTACTCATCTTGGATTGCTTTTCCAGTGGATCAAGACTGTTCTTGAAAAGTCCCCTTAAAGAGTGTGTCAGTGACAGAGAGCGAGGGGTGGCCACAGGTGGTCAGTGTGACCACCCACACCTGGTTTGAAGCCCACCTTTGGGACTCGGTGACTACCTGGCTTGCACTGGGGTGGCTGGCATTTCTCCCAGGGCTCTGCATGGAGCTACCAGGGCTGTTGGCAAGTGCAAGTTTGCTCATTCATAGGTTATTAAGAGCTGCCACTACATGAGCTGTGATTTCACAAACAACTTCAATATCTTCCACAGTATCCAGGCTTCTAGAACACCTAGGACACTCTCGCCCAGGACTGTCTGCAGCCCTGGATGTGGGAGTGAGAGAACAGACATGCATTCGTTCCCCATTGCTGTTGTAATAAATTATCACAGATCTAGTGGCTGAAAACAACACCAACTTACCATCTTGTGGTTCTCGATGGTCATAACTCTATAGGTTGGCAGAGCTGTGTTCCTTCTGAAGGCCTTGGGGCAGAATCTATCTTCTTGCCTTTTTCAGAACCTAGAGGTTGCCCACATTGCTTGACTCAGGGCCCTGCACCACTCTGGCCTCTGCTTCTATTCTCACATCTTTTCTTTTACCCTCTTGATTCCCTCTTATAAGGACTCCTGTGATTATATTGTGCCCACCCAGGTAAACTAGAATAATCTCCCACCTCAGAATCTTTAACTGAATCACATCCTCAAAGTCCCCTTTGCCATGTGAAGTAACGTAGTCACAGATTCCAGGGATTAAGACGGGGACGTCGCTGGGGCCATTACACTGCCTACCACAAGGCATCGAGGATGACAGTTTCATAGCGACACGTCAGCCTCACCCAGATTTGGAGCCGGATAGCCCTTTATAACCCCGGTTGGCCCATTCTCCATTTTCCAGCCTCATGTACGCGATGTAAAACGTCCTAATGTGATCAGGATTAGCAATGTCTTATCTCAGGCTCGGCTCAGCAGGGAGTTGGCGGCAAAGGGCTGATTTCCAGGCTTTGTGCCTTGCCTTTGCAGGTCTGTAAATTCCTCCTCAGGTTCCCGACTGTGTCAGTAACTCCCCCTCCCACTGCCTTTTGGAGAGCACTTCATACTGCATCCTTGGACAGACGGACAGACCGTTTCAACCTGTGTTTGCATAAAGCTGTTACAAAGATTTCAACTCCGTGTTCTCATAGTTAGGTGTCATCACGGACCATTCTTTATTTAGTTTTTAACTCAGATAACTTCAGAAGTCTGGTGGAAAAGAGAAGAGGGGTGGGAAAAGCATCTCAGTGGAGCAGGGCCCTTTGCCAGAAACTTTCCTGGGTTCCTTGCTGTCTGATGTCTACACTCCAGGCTGAAGCAGAGAGGAAAGCCTGGGAGCCAGGAGATTAGGTCGTGGGGCTGGAAGCCTCAGGACCAGACTGGGGGGGTTCCAAAGCCAGAGAAGCAAAAAATGCAGGAAGGAGGCCGGTGGGACAGAGGAGGGGCTGAATAAAGGGTGGTGCAGAGTGGACACGTACTGTGCAGGAAAAATTCTAGCCACAGTATATTTTGTATATGATTCCAAGGGGCCTAATAGGAGCTAATAGGAGCAGGCTGGTCGTTTTACTGCGCAGTGGTGTTGCATATGTGGTGTAAGTTACCATCGCTGCAGCATTTAAATCTCTGTCACTCACACATTGACTTTTAAAATGAAAGCTTGAGGCCTCTTATGGGATTATCCTTGAATTTAATGTTGTCAGGAAGACTACTAATTTTTTCCCCCCACTGGGAATGATTGTATGTATGTACGATCTTAAAATGTAGACTATATAAAAATGCATTTATTTAACAAATACTTATTGATCATCCGATACTTACGGAACTGTGTGCCAAGGGTTCTTCCAGGCTCTGGAGATACAGTATTTAACAAGATACACTGAAGTCTCTGAGGAACTTGAATTCTACCTGCGAGGAACAGACAACACCACAAATAGGTCAAGTTCAGGGAAGGAAAGCTGAGCAAGGAAGGGATGTAAAGTATTGAGGAGGGTTGGCTTGGGATGGGGTGACCAGGGAGGGCCTTCCTGGGATGGAGACATTTTAGTAAAGTCTGAAGGAAATGAGGCAGGTGATTAGTGGATACCTGCGGGGGAAGAACATTCTAGACAGGAGAACAGCAAGTCCAAAGACCCAACAAGGCCAGTGTGGCTGGAGTCAAGTGAGTGGGGGAGGGTGAGAGGAAGGTGGCTGTGTGAGTGGAGGGTGGCCCACAGGTCATGGGACCGCGTCTAGATCTCAGCAGGGGCTCTGTCACTCTAATGAATGGGAAGATGCTGAGTGGAGCAATGCTATGACCCGACTTTTATTTTCACAGGATTGTTCTGGCCTCTGTGTTGAGAATGGACTGAAGGGCAAATAGACAGAATTAAGGCAACATCTAAGGGGCTACTCCAGTGACCTGGGAGAAAGATGATGGCAGTGGGACTGGTGACTCAGGGTTGATTCTGGAGATATTCTGAAGGTGGAGCTGGAACAGGATTGCTGATCGACCAGACAGGGGAGTGGGAGTAGGTGGAGTCAGAGGTGACAGCAGACTTGGCCTGAGCAGCTGGAGGAACGAATGGAGGTACCTTAACTGTGATGGGTACAGTGTCCGGAAGGGCAGGGCTGGGGGCAACCATCAGTGGTTCAATATGGACATACTCATTTCATACACTCATTAGACATGTCAAGCAGGCAGGTGGGATATGGTCTGGAATTCAGAGGAGAGATCCTGGCTCCATATGAATTTATATTTGTGCACACACGTACCATAAAGCCATCAGCTCTGGTCTCCACGGTCACCCTTCCTAAAAACTTTAATTCTAGCCTCTGGTGTCATTGATCTTCACAGCAGCCCCCTACCTTGGCCTGAGTAACTAAGATCTTATAAAAAGCTCTTGTCCCCTTGGTTCCAAGCTTCTTTCTGTATTCATATCTGATTCCTTCACTTCCCATCTCCTTCTTTCAATGCCTGAATTTCCTTGCTGAGCTTAGCCAGGGAAGTTGTAGACTCAGTTGCCCCAGTTCAGCAGTTGAATGAAGCAAGGAGTTACAGCAATTGAACGAAGTAGGGGGTACAGTGAACTCCCCACTTCAGGACACATGCCCCACAGACAGAGGGCATACCATTCGGCTCCCCCCAGGTGCTCCAACCAGGAAGGGGGACCCATTGTTGCCTGTTTTTCTAAAAATTAAGCCAGAAATCTACATTTTAAAATGTGCAGTCTCCTAAGTTTTAAACATTGGCAGCGAACTCACACATTTTTCAAGACTCTGTGGGCCAAACAAAATATATCTGGGGACCAAATCCAGTCCGCAGGCAGCCAGCCCTTCACCGCTGAGGAGCTGTCGGGCAGGCTGACTGGCTGCATTTGGGGTTTGGCCCCCGGACAGAACCTCTTGGATTGTCCGCTTTGGTTTCCCCCGGTGCAGGCAGGGGACATGGATCACCCGCCCCAGGGAGGTTCCCAGGGGACATTGCTCCCTGAGCCTGGCTCCTAAGGGCCCTGTTTTTCTGGAAAGAAAGAAGAGACACCTTCCCCAGGACCTCGGAAGAATATTTCTGTCCTGTTCTGTCCTCTCCCCTCCCCATATTGTATCTCACTTCAAAAGCAGATTGAGTATTGATCCCATCTCATGGGCGAGACAGGGAGAGACGATTGAATCAGCACCCACGTCGTAAATGCTCGATGGTAGAAAGAGATTGCCGAATAGCAGCTGACTGACAACCTGAGGGGGAAAGTTCATCTCAGGGCAGGGAGAAGCTGCTAGATGCTTTTTCAGTAATTATGCATATTGAATATTTGCGAGGTGCCAGTTCTTCGACTAGGCTCTGAATGTACAGGAAAGACTAAGACACGGTCTGTCCCTGAGAGAGTCACAGTAGAGGGGACAGATATGAAAAGAAATGGTAGTGGAGTGAGAGAGCCACAGAGCCAAGACCAGGGGGCAGGAGGGTCAAAAAGAGGCTTCTTGGAGGCAGTGAAAGCGGGGCCAAGTTTTGAAAAATGAAGAGGTAGAGCCTTGAGGGAAAGCAGTCTAGAAAAATAAGTAGCGTGTGCAGGGTTTCAGAGGGTGGAGCAGCACGGAGTGGCTGAGGAGCTCTAGTCATTGCAAGAGCTCAGAGTGAGTCGGGGAGGTCAAGGCCAGGCCGGAGGGGGCAGGGTAGGAGAGAGAGCCAGGGACCGGTCCTGAAGGGCTTTGTCAGAGGAGGAAAGAGGGACCGGAGTTGCCCATCTTCACCAGAGGGTTGCTGTAGCAAGCATGAACTGATTGAGGGGCAAACAATAAAAATCCCATTTCTTCTTCCAGAATTTATGCCAAGAGGAGAGCTACCATCAATCCGAAGCCACTTAAAAAGAACGTTGATGTGACCTTCATTGATTCCCTTGCGACCTCATGCCATTCATATAAGACATGGAACATAGTAATAATATCAAGCTCCTATGTGGTGTTTACTCTGCAAGGCACTGTCCCAAGGGCTCTGTGTATGGACACATTCACATAACTCACTGAATTCTCCAAACCTCCCTAGGATGGGTTGCTCCCGACGTAGTTAAGTGACTTGTCCAAGGTCATAGAGCTTGTGACGGAGCAAGCGTGGAACCTAAGCACGCTGCCTCAAGGGTCCTCGCTCTTCACTGTTCTACATCGCCCTCTCTGCCAAGGCTCGGCCTTTCTCCCCAGAGGCCTTGGAAGGCAGGTAGCAAATGTCCAGCAACCACAGACAGGGCCGCTGTATTGGTATCAAACCACCTCTTTGGCATTGTTGGGAGTAACGATCACAAAGGCCGATGGTCAGAGACCCCGCCTTCATTCAGAGGGCACTGGGAGCTTCCCACTGAACTCAAGCTGCCCCTGCTCCTGGCTGGTTTTGAGGCCATGACCATGTTTATCTGAACTAGTGCAGCCTGTGGCCGCATCTTTTACGGCCATCGACGGTCTGTCTTGGTGGAAACAGAATAGGTCTCAGCACTTTCGATAATTTCCTTCAAGAACTCTGGAGGGCTGGGTTCAGGGGGGAAGACCCTTTAAGTAGAGCGAGTGCCCATTATGTTCCGAAAGCATCGCCTTTCTCTTTGAGGCTTCTTGTGCATTAGTTAAGAGCCTTCCTGGGTGAAGAGACCCAAGTTTAAATGCGGAAATCCTGAAGTGAGGCTCTTTGTTATCTGGAAAAATCTGCAGCACGGCCTTATCTTTTTTGAAAAAAGGGAAAGGAAAGAGGAGTGAAAGAATCAGATGGTGTTTCTATGAGGAAAGAAGTAATTGCAGTTCTCAGGGTGAACGCTTGTCTTTTTATAGCATGGCAGCCTTTTTTCGGAAATGAACTTCAAACCTTCCACACATGTTAAAAATGTTCCCCCATACAGGGGAAAAATTAATTTTCACGAACGGCTTTATTGTTTATGTAATCAACAAACAAGCGTAGGAATAAATATCACTGAGAAACATTTGTAAAATTTTTAAATAAATATATTTTGTGTTCTCTGTGAGGTGGCTTAGGTATTTTAGAATTCCATTGTAATCCAATCAGTCAATTACTAGTTTTTAAAGTATAGTAAGGGGAGGAAATTGCTTTTTAGGAAATAGAACTGTTTTTTTCAAATGTTATGGAGAAACACAAAGAACAAAGACAGCAACCTTTAAAACTATGCTACTGATGTTGTTATGTCTAATTTTTCATAGGACAAATCCCGTCTCTGGGGTTTTCCACAGTTGAGACCAGTGTAGTCCACCTAACAGGTGTACCCTTCTTTGGGTCGCAGGTGTAATCCTGGAATTTACATATAAAGCAGAGTTTCCCAAGTTGAGTCATTTAAAATGCACTAACAGGAAAAGAACTCCTCATTTGAAAGGGATTCTATAGGGAATCCTTTTGGGAAATGAATGAGACATTTTATGTGAAAATAAGTATCTCAGTTTCAGATTTCAGTATGTTAGTTTACCATCAAGTAGGCGTGCTCGTATTTACAAGCTGCATAATTTTACTTTGGGTGTGTTATGCAGATCCTTAATTAGAAGGATCTTAAAATACTCCACGCATTTACTAGCAAAATATGCGCAGGGAGGTATTATCACTTGTTGGGGTGGAACACATTGCGACAGGGGACAAGAAGAATTTCCCGAGCCTCCGGGCTACCCAGGGAAGAGAATCGGAGATTCCGCACTTGGCAGTGTGCTTGTTAGTATAGTCTTTCCATCTAAAATCACAGAATTGACCTGTCCGGAGCCCACTGCAGTTCATCGCTGTCACAGATCTATTTTTAGATGCCTAAAGTGCACCCGAGTCGAACACCAGGCAGGGTCCCCGGGATCTGAACATTCAGTGCCTCTTTTTAAAAAAGAAGTTGCCCTGAGTAACAGCACACTGGATTGTTCTATTGTTAACACTAAGGAGGGAACTTCCTGATTTTTTTTTTTCTTCATTTTTATTTTGTGGTTTCTAAACTAAAAAGGAAACATTGAATGGTGCTTAATCTTAAGGCTATGGGTTAATATATTATTTTCTTTTCCCACACTCTCCTTCCCTGCCGCGACGTAAGCGGTGTGTTTACTTATTTATGCTCCTGTGCTCTCATTTCCGAGGCCGGGATTTCCCCTCCTTCTCGGTTGTAATTTTGATGGAGAAGAGGAGGCCCTGGGGAGGGAGGGCGGCCCGGAGAGCAGAGGCGGCCGTGGCTGCCCACTCATTGGCTGGGGAGGAAACGCCTGAGACTGCGAAGGACAGAGCTCACCTCCCACACGGAGAGGCACTAACCGCATGACTCCTGCAAGTGCCTGAGTCCCCCTGGGTCATTTCCGTTACCCTCTGTAAGAGTCGAAAGCAAGCATTCTTTTGTAAAATTTTATTTTTCAATTACACTTTTAGTATTTTGCATTAGTTTCGGGTGTGCATCATAGTGGTTAGACAATCATATAAAGTGTTCCTCCCGATGTCTCCAGTACCCACCTGGCACCACACGTAGTTGTTACAGTGCTATTGGCTATATTCCCTGTGCTGTTTTATATCCCGTGACTGTTTTGTAACTGCAATTAGTGCTTTTTAACTTCTTCACCTTTTGCACCCAGCCCTCCAAGGCCCCTCCCCTCTGTTCTTGTATTAAGGCAGCAGGGCTGAGTGGAACATGATGACCGATGGATTTCACCTCTGGGAACAGCGCTGCCTGCTGGCAGAGATCAGAAGGCTGTGTTGAGGAAGGTGAGGTCCGGACTCTTGGAACCAGTGCCGTGATCGATTAGAAATGTCTGCCTTGGGGGAGAAAATAAGGAGGTGGTGTATGTGCTATATATTGTCATCTCCCTGCAATAGGTATTCCAGCTCCTGGCTAATAATTAGGATACTAGCGTGTTCATCCCAATTCTGCCCCTAATGAGCAGTGTAACTTTGAGCAAGTTAACTTCCCTTGGCCTGGCTTTCCTGGTCTCTCAAAGGGGAGTGGACTAGATGAACCTTCCAGGTCTCAGCTTCTGTGATCCCAGGCCAGGTGATTCATGGCTGTCCATTGTTCATAAGAACTGAATCTTCTTCTTGGCCTCGAGGCCTCTTTGAATCTGACCTTAAACTACTTTTCAGGCCATGTCTTCAATTTCCTACATTTACAGGTCAGGCCACATACCCATGGTTTCTCAAACACACACCACACTTTCCTATCATGATCTCTTTTCTTTGGTAATCTCTCTCAATGTAAGGCCTCTGCCTCCCCCTCATCTCTGGTTCTTGAAATCCTACTCATTTTGTTTTTGGACTTTGAGCCTCATAAAACTTATTCCCTCATAAAACTTTTAATATTCAGCAACCTATTCCAACTGGCTACGGATTTGCCAAGTTGCCTGCAGATCCTGCCCCAAATCTGCGATAGGCAGGGTTTGCGTCTCAGTCATTCGCTGTCCGTAGACTCTCCTCGGTGTCTAGCTAGGCTAGCAAATGGTAGTAACATTTCTTTAAGGAGAAAAGCAAAAGCCAAGGATCAGGGATAGAAATAAAGTGGTGAGGAGATGCATTTAAGTCAACACATACTTAGCACCTGTGCAATTTGAGCAAAACAGGATGGCAGGTATTTCAGTGCGGAGAAGTAAGAATGGGAAATAGCCTCTGTTTTCAAGGAGCTTGTGGCATCTTCATTATCATCATCACCATCAGCATGATTGTATCTTCCATTTACTTAATGCATGGTCTTTCTCACATCCTTTGCCGACATCCTAAACTCTCAGAACAACCCTGCAGAGTGTCATCACTTCTGTTTCACTGATGAGAATGCTGAGGCCTGGAGAGTTCAAGGGACTTGTTGAAGACCACACAGCTGGTCGGGGGATGACTGGCTTCAGCCCTGGGCTAATTGTAGTGTATGACATTGCCCCTCCAGCGAGGTGCCTGTGACAAGGACGGGCAGTTCCCTGGGCATACTCCCTACTTTCTCGTCTTCAAGTCTTTGCTCATGCTCCTCAGGTCACTTGGAACGCTCTCTACTTCAAACCCACTCAGCTTGTGGAAATGATTTCCATGCTTCAAATACATCTCAGATGTCTCCCTCTCGAAGTCAGCCCTGCCTCACCATTGAAGCCGGGCCCTGAACTGTGGGACTCTTCACACATGTGTGAAATGAATGCATCGATGCCAACTTCATTACAAAGATTCCAAGGGTGCGGTAAGAACATCTAAAGAAAAGTGACCGGAGAATTCTGTTCCATTCCGCAAACGTCTGTTTAGCACTTGGCAAAGCCTTGGTAACAGAGGAAGACTCTGCCAGTGTTAGAACAACTGCTCTCTGCTTTACAGGAGATGAAGCTGTGGTGACACCCACGATGAGATCATCGTCTGGGATTCCTGTTGCATGGAGAGAATTACTTCCTGCCTTCGGCAGAGGCAGAGAGGTTCCCAGAGTCCTGATATTGGTCCATGCAGCCAGGAGGGGACAGGGGAGGTAAGCGCTGGGGTGGAGTGACAGTGTCAGAAGGAACTTATTTGCTGGGAGTTGCAAAACCAGAGCAGGTTTCTGGAAGAGTGTCAGAGCTGCTGCCGGCCATCCGGGAGTGCAGGGTCGAAGCAAGGCCAATACTGGCGTGCTTTATATCCATTGATCTTCCTGTGAGTTAGCGATGAGGTTGGTGTGCCGTCTCCATGTCTTCCACGGGGGCCGTTGAGCCACTGCTGCAGGTGTTGTGGAATCGAAGGCAAACTACAGCCAAACAGCAGCTCCCGTGACCTGAGTACAGCATCACGCATCGAGGACAGGTTCAGTGGCGGTGTGCACTCACGCTGTTAGAGACCAGAGGAAGGAGCCACCTCTGGTGCCTACGAGTGTCCGAGAGGATGCCACAGAAGTGGTAACACCCTTGCCTGGACTGGAAAGATGAATGGACTTGCACTAGGTGCAAAGGGGTGGGGTGTAGGGAGCTCCAGGAAGAGGGAACAGCAAGTGCGGAGAGAGCGCGGGCTGGCGTAGCTGAAGCTGGGCGAGGGCAGGACTGCGAGGTTCGCTAACAGCACGAATTCTGGATTTTTCCCTTTCAAATCTTGCTGATATTTATGCAAATAACACGGTCACCCAAAGATGCCAGAACAGGCATCTCCTCCCTGCTCCATCAGGCACCCAGGCCTGCTGTCACAGCCTCCTTCCCCCCCTCCATTATTTATGAGACTGGCTGCCAACACCCTCCAGGGAACAAGTGCCTATTTGTCCTGTGACCACATGCTTCCCCAGCCTTCTGCCCAAGGCCAGCCTGCCCTGCTTCCTGTGCTCAGCTGCCAGAAGGATGCTGGCTGCTGCAGGGCACCCCTTGCATCGGGCAGTGCCTGCTCAGTGGCCCAGAAGAGGCCAGATCTTGTTTGTTCTGCCCCCTTACAGGGATTGCCAGCCCCTGAGTTTCAGAAAACCAATGAAACAAACAAGAACTTCCCTGGCCCGACAGTGTGTCCCGAGTCCTGACCTTTTACCAGCCCGTCTTGCCCTTCATTGTTTCACAGCCTGATCGGCTGAGCCAGGAGCCTTGACACTGTTCTATTGTTTCCTCCGCCAGCTTTCCCTTTCTGGGCCTTTGCTTTCCAAGGAAAACAAAGCAAAACCAAAGTCAAACAAACCCCAAAGCCTTCCCAACTCTTAATCCTGAGGCCGTCAATTATGCTGTTCTTATTGTGTAGTCCTTGCTGTTGTTTTTAGAGAAGACATTGTTTTTATAAAAAAGCATCATTGCATGTGGAGCCCTGTGTGGGCTCTGCCTTGTTCAGGCATCTGTGCCCAGAGGAACCAATGCCCCTGCCGGTGAGAGCAGAGCTCAGAGACCAGCCAGCTAGCAGGAGAAGGGGGGGGGGGGGGGGGAGCATAAGGTTGCCCAAGGCTTGGAAAGCAGACCCTGTCCACTGCAGCAAAGAACAGTCATTGGGTCTGACTTGGGTGCAGATGATGGGAGGGAGTCTGGCCAGGCACCTGGACGGTGAAGGCCAGAGGCTCTGGAGAGACAGGAGCAGAGCAGGCACTGGTGACATCAGCAAGAAGGAACATCTAGTATCCAACCTGAGACCTGAGCTTCAGAACGGCCGCCTGGGGCACTGGGCCCTGCAGTCAGAGCTGCCCTGAGACTCCTGACCTGCAAACCTGTATCTCTGCTCAGCCTCCAGCTCAACCAAGGCTCTCCCAGTTGTGGCCAGCATCCATCCGTCCCTCTCCTCTTCTGCTGTCGTGACGATAGCTCAGGCTCTGCATCTCCCCCAAGTTACCGTTATTGGTCTCGTGATGAATTAATTCCCTGCCTGGAGTCTCTTGCCAACACTCTGCTTTTTGGACCACTGCCAGGTGTCTTTACCTGACATCTGGTTCTGATCACATTAGTCGCTCACCCTCAGATCTTCACTGGTCCCCCCACTCTTAAGCCTGCCGTCTGCCTCGCCTCTCACACCACTTGCTGTCTCATTCTCAGAGAGAGGTTCTGGACCACTTCTTGTGCTCTGAGTATTTCCTGGAGATTCCCGCGCTCTTCTTCTTGCCCAGAGAATCTCTTGGGGGTCTTGTGAAACATACAGTTTCTCACGTTCCACCTCAAGGGACTCATACCACACATTGGGGACTGGAATCTGGACACTTTGTGTTCGAAGCTCTGGTTACTGACTCTGTGGATGAGCCAGGGTTGGGGACCAGCACCTTCATTCATCCTACCCTTCCTGTGCCCTGGTGTGTTCTCTCCTGTCACCAGAACTCTGCCTGTCCGTCATTGTCCAGATCAGATGTCACTTCCTCTTTGAGGATCTCCATGAGCTCAGTGATCAGTATGGTTTTCACGCCAGATGTTGGTCCTGTGGGCTTTCTGCTTGAAGCCATCCATTCATCTTTCCTGCTTGATTGTTAGTTCCTCGGGTGTAGGGAATGCATTTTACCCACCCGTGGTACCTTGTAGCTTCCAGGAAACCAACTTATATTTAATAGCTGCTCAAATGTGAAAGATATACAATCAAATAATCAAGTAAAAATATATAGATATTACATTTACTTATGTGATGTTTCATATCTATAAGAAAAAAGGAAGCTTTTTTGGCAATGATAGTGGCATGAATACCAAAATCAACTCCATTTAAAAAAAAAAAAATTTAGAAAGGTGAATGTAAACAAGTAGCACTCTAGCCCTGGCCAGGCGGCCCAGCTGGTTGGAGTATCATTCCATGTCATTCCATGTCATTCCATACACCAACAGGGTGCTGGTTCAATTCCCGATCAGGGCACATGCTTAGGTTGAGTGTTCAACCCTGGTCGGGGCATGTACAAGAGGCAACTGATCTATGTTTCTCTCTCACATCAATGTTTCTCTCTCTCTCCCCACTTCCTCTAAAAAAAAAAATCAATAAACACTCTGAGGCATGGATTTAAAAAAACCAAGTAGCATGTTAGTTGTTAAACCTTGTACAAGAATTCTTTCCGTCCACAGTCTTGCCTGGTAAAGAGAGTATGAAGCTTCTGAATGCATCTGTGTTGCCAAGACTATTGACGTAACCTTATATAACTTCTGATTTATGATTTTATTGTTCATCTGTAAATGTTTTTCTTTGATATTTGCTTTTGTTCACCAGCAGAAACACCAATTAGCTCAGGTTTCTGTTCAGGGGCATAGTTTCAGGACATTCTCTGAGATGAAAGGAAGACTTCAGGAGACATCTGTTTATAGCTTTTACAGCAACACCTTCACTGATATGGTCCCATTTTTTAATATCCCTTTATCTGCATTGCAAAAATGAAATTATCTATCCATTACCAAAATCAGATAGGAGATGTATTGGATTAGAAGTGCTTTCTTCCTAATCTTTAAATGACCGAAAGGTTCTTCTTTGATAATTCTGTAGAGAGTTAAAATTCCTTTCGATTTTAAAATGTTACCGACAGGGGGCTAACCTAGTTATGGGCTTCACCCATCTACGGCGTGCACATCTCAGGGAAGTGGGCAGCGCCAACAGAGGTTTTTGATTCAGGAATGTGCAGAAGACACGAGGCCCGCATGAATTATGGCTTCATTAAGGACTATAAAAGTACTTTACAAGTAACTCAATATTCTGGACTTGGAACTCTGAGTTCCTGCTAAACCTTAACATGCTTCCTACTATGAAGATTCCCCCCTTTTAGCGACTTCTTTACAGTTTAGTAGTATTTCCATTACAGGCAAGGATGGCAAAATTAAACAAAAATATTGAAATTAATCGACAAACATTTGTTATGTCTCTACTGTGCAGGATACTTTGCAAAGGATTGTGATTTAAAATAAAATACCCCTGATAAGACCACTCTTAGGGGTATTACGGGAATGAGATGTAAAACACCTAGCATGTGAGTGCTGAATAAATGCTGGGCAGCATTTGTGTAACAAACGTGTAGAGTTTCAGAGAAAATGAGTTAAGACAATCCAGACATATCAGTGATGTTTGGATAATCAGAGATTTCATTCTTAGTGTTCTAAGATTCAAATGAAGAGAAATATGTCAGTCCGTGTAAACTGTGAATGTTTATTTTCAACTATGAAAGTGAAGCCAGATTTGGAACTGGTAAGATTTTCATCATAGGAATAGAACCTAATTATATATATAAATCAAGACAGTATCAAGTGACAGTGGTTTGTTTTATTAGCTTTTTAAAGGTGCTTTAAATTTATACCTGTCTCAGGAAACTTACATGCTGTATATAGAGGGTTGGACACAAGCTCATGGTCTTTAACCCCCTAAGCAGCTGTAGAAGCACCCTGTGTAAAGCTCTGTAGGGGGTTGAAGAGTTGCCCTCCTTTGTCTCCCAAATTCATGTCCACCTGGAACCTCAGAATATGACCTGATTTGGAAATAGGGTCTTTGCCGATGTAATTAGTGAGATGAGCGCCCACCGGATTAGCATGGTTCTGAAATCCAGCATGACTGGTGTCCTTATAAGAAGTGGATGCATCCCAGCTGGTGTGGCTCAGTTGTTGAGCATCGACCCATGAACCCAGAGGTCACCGGATCAGTTCGTAGTCAGGGCGCTTGCCTGGGTTGCGGCCACGATCACCTCCGTGCCTAGTACGTGGTCACCCTCTAGCAGCTTCTGTTGAGGTGAATAAGTGGACGGTGCCACCAACACTAATGCTAATATAAGGAGTGCCCAAAATAACTGAGCTGTGTCATTTCTCAAGTGGGGTTTTGGTGCATGCATCTGAAGCACCTTCTCTAAGAGGGAGATGGGAATACTCTACATTAAAAGGAAAGAATGAAGGTGTCAGGAAAAGGAGCTGTTTCAGTCAGTGTTAGTTACAGACAACGGAAGCCACTCTAACAAATTTAAGCTGAAAGTGGTTTATTACAAGGTACCAAGAACTTTGAAGAACCAGGGCTGTTCTAGCAGTAACACCATTGCCATCACCACTTACACTCAGCTTTGGTGTTACCGGGCACTGGACGTGACAATCTCTGCCATAGCTGCCCCAGACAAATCACACACACTAGGTCTATAGGCAACCAATCTCCCTTAAAACCACTGCTCAACACCTCCTCCTCAGAAATCTCTTGTGAGGGGGTCTGCTCATCAGAGTCCAGGTCACATATTAGACCAGTAGCTGCAAGGGAGCCTGAGAAATGTAGTTTTTAGCCTTTCAGCTCTGTAGCCCAGGCAGGTTTGCTAAAAGGGGATTGGAAAGTGGCTTAGCCTAATGCACTGTGTCTAGCACAGAAGTCATTTTGAACAGCTCTGTGCAGTGGTCCCACCAGGACAGCCTACAGGTCACAGAGGGTCGAGGCCGTTGGAGGAGGCACTGGAAGACCAGAGGAGCCTGGTGAAGGGTTCAGACCCACAGGCCCCAGGAGCCTGCACAGCAGGCACCCAGAAATGGACAGTGTGCTGCTGTTTGGAAGACACAGTCCGGGGAGGGGCAGGGGCAGATGTAGTTTCCCCAGCATGCACGGGTGACTGGTGTGCAGAGGGAGACCTGTTTCTGCATCGCCCTTTCCTGGTCGCAGTCCCAGGTGCTCAGCTGCAGACAGAGGTGGGGCTCCAGCCGGGCAGCCAGCTCACCTCGGGGCCCAGCCTGCCCCACCCATCGCAGGAAAGCAGGGCCTCCTGAGCCAGCTGTGCAGCGTGGCTCCCTTCCAGCCCGTCCTAAAATGTAGGCTGCAGACAGAATAATCGGGAGGCCAGGAAGAGGAGTGGCCGCCACCGCGAGCAACTTTCGGTTGGTTCCTGCTGCCCAAGCGTGAGGTTGGGGGGAAGAAGCTGAGCGATCTTTAGAAAACAAAACAAAACAAAACGGAAGCTTAGTGGGCGGTGTGCTTCTCCTCTCTCTGCTTTTTGCCTCTTTTGTCTTTCTTTTCAGTTGAAGTTGTGTTTTATAGGCCGTGTGACACAGGCACTGGGATGGGAAGCTGGATAATTCAAGTTCAGGAAACATCTTCTTCTATAGAAGAAAAAAATCAAAACCAAAACATGATTTAGCCCCGGCCCCACCTTTGCTTTACTCTCTTTTGTGGGCCTTGTAGTGGATTTGACTGATTGACATCATTTTTCCTTTGCAGGCCGCATCCGTCTCAGGTGTCCCTTCAGTAAGGATAGAATCTATAAATGCAGCTTGCGGTATGCAGAAACCATTTCTAGAAGCTAATTCAGTTTAATGCTATTAAATGCAATCAGAAGTTACCGAGCATCTTACTGGAACTCTTTTCCAGTGCAGCCTAATCCAGTTTACCTTGGCTTTGGTGTTTGAGTCCCTGGCAGCTGGAGCAGGCATTTCTCAGACAGAGCAGCCTGGCTTGTAGCAGGTGCCTTTTTCTTTCATTCGTCCGCTTCGTTCGCCTCCTGTTAGCATCTGGGGGTGATGTTAATGGCGAGCGTTAGCCACCGAGTTATGTTCTGACACAGAGATGCTTCCTATCAGACGCGATCACTTGATTTCAGTGTCATGAGCGTGTCAGGTGTGTGTTGGGTGAGTGAATAAGACATAGCCCTGTCCTCAAGCCCCCGGCGACTTCTCACGCTTCTCTATTCCAGGATCATGGAACCCTACAATCCTGTGAGGACACTTTATCTCTAACGAACCTGAGTTGAATGACTCAGTCCCACATGATTGTAGTCTTTTTTTTTTTTAATTGAAAGTGTTCTTTTTTTTAAAAGAAGTTATTTAGCACATGAACATTCAAAAGAAGGGAAGAGCTATTTCCCATTCTTTCAGTTTGAACACAATTACAATATTTTAGCTCTCACTTTCTGGTTTTGAGTCTGTGTAGCGCAGCCTACCTCTGGGTGCTTTAATTACCTGCTTCTGATCTTATCTCAAAGAAATGGTGGAAGCCCTGGGAGGGGGGAACTTTCCTTCCCCAATATCTTCTGCTAGGAAGCTGGTGCTCTTGGATCATTTGCTCAAGGAATTATTTTAAAGCCCATTTTCTCTTCAACATAAATTATAGCTGCATTTGGCTGGTCTGGAAACCATGTTCTTTGATGAGATTTGGAGACCTGAACAGGTGAGCTCCAGGGTAGGGAAAGTTCAACAGCCCAGGAAGTCAATGCTGTAGCATATGAGGATGAACTGACACCCCAGAATGAGCTGACACCTTTTGATTGAAACCTACCTGTAGGACGCTCCATTAACCAAAGACCCTCTAATAATAAGGAGTTCTGGCTGCAAACCCCTTTTGTCATTGAGGAAAAAACCCCACAGGAGTAGATGTGGTACTTTCTTGGAGTCAAAGCCATCCAGGTAGGCAGGGGTTTCCTTAAATACATCCCAAGTTAAAGCAATAGATCTTCTTGAGAGCCTTTAGCGATGAAGGCTGGGACTGCACAGTGTCCTTGCCATTAAAAACCTACTCTGCTTTCCCAGGCTGTCTGGCCGGAAACTCAGACCCCCAACCTTCGTTTATTCACCTGTTGTCTTTACACCCATCTTTTTCTGCCACTGCGTGAAGACACGTTGCAGCGAGTTGTGGGGAGAGGAGACCTGCAGAAGGGGTGACCACCCGGTGGGACCAGCGCCCAGGGCTCCCAGCCTCCATCCTGGACGTTGCTCTACCAACCGGCTTTCCTTATGAAAAGTTCAGCCACTGGCTGGCTCTGTAGCTCAGCTTCCCCCTCTTACTGCCTTTGGCCTTCAGGAGTTCGGAGTTTTGTTTTTAGGTGAGCATGTCATTCAGCAGTGCAATCCCCCAGCCTGGTAATTTTGGACACCAGACTTGTTTTGTTTCGTGATGTAATGTGGTGGTTTTCTCCAATTGCAGAGGCAGGAGGAAATTATCCTTTGTTCCGCTCATCACGTTTGAGTCTGACAATTGTAACTTACAGCTCTTTGAGCATGTCAGCGAGAAATAATCCCCAATTATTAAACCATTTTGCAATTGTCTTCTACTTTTCCTCTTGCAGAGGAAAGAAAAGTTAGAACATGATTTTTTTAATGCAGACATCTGAAATGACCCATTCTAAGAAAACTCAGAGAGAAACTGTGAAGGAAATAGTGATCCATCTTCCCCAACCCCCACAGCCAATCAGTTACCAATTATAATAATGGATGTCCTTGACCAAGTGTCTTCAGGAACTCTCTCCAGCTGGCTTTTTACTTTCCTTATGTTTGATATGTCATCTCATTATTCTCGCAACACTTCTTTTACGGAGAAGGAAACCATGGCTCAGAGGGGTTTAGTAACTTGCTCAAGGTCACACAGCCTGCTTGATAACAGGCATGTGGTTTGGGCCCAGGCCTTCAAGCTGCAGAGTTGGTGTTTGCACTGTATTCACTGCCCCCCAGCTTGGCCAAGCTCTGTTACGTCTCCCTTTGCTAGTTTTACCACTATCTCCAATCTCTCCTGGAGTACTTTGATTTCCTCCCAGCAGGGCCTGGTCTCCAGGTTTTCCCTCTTGTAACTCGGAAACCCTCCTTACCACCTCAAGCTCAATCTCCCTAAAGAGCCACAAGTATCATTCCTCCACTTCACAAGCATTTTCCAGAGCAGCTGCCCAAATATATAGTGATTTTTCTCTCTCAAAAAATTACTCCTCAGAACCTAAGACTTTGTTTTCAACTGGAGTTCCTGCAAAGTCTTTTGTCACAACTAAAACTATGGGTCAGTTACTTGCTCTGAACCACAAACGGTGTTCGGACAAGACATGTTAGCTTGAAGTTACCTAAAACAAATACCAGCGCTGGATGCTCCCAGAGGTCACCCAATGGCTTGACTTTAAAAAGGGAGCAAATTTTCCAGTTTTAGTGAATATTCGGGGGCTCTGCCCTCATAGACGTGCATATTAGCTATCACTGGACAAGAGCCTTTTCAGGTTGTTTTAAAAAGCAGTGAAGCTGCGTTCGCTTATTGTGTGGTCCTCGTGAATTCATATCTACAGACAATCAAATGAAACTGGCCTCCTAGTCTGTAAATGCCCTGGTGTGGCTGGGACAACATTTCCAGCAACAGCATCACACACAGATTCCAAGGTGTTTTAACTCAAATTGCGTAAATGGATGTGGAGAAAGGCTGAGACCCACTGCGTCCTGCATCTTTACCCCATGGCTTCAAATTGATATTCAGCCCCCATTCCTCCCTGAAACTCTAGGATCCCTCCTCGGCCACACATGAGGCTTTTTGTGGGAGCTTAAAGAAATACCGATGATCAGGGCTCAACCTGAGAACAATTGAATCAGAATCCTGGGCACGGGGCCCAGTGGGGTAAGACATCTCAAAGGAAGTGTTAATCCTGCTTTGTCGGTCACAAAGCTAACCCCGTGGTTAATACTTTAAACTGCTTTCTCTTTACTGGGCTAAAATGAGTTACACCACCTTAGAGAGAGTGGAATTATATCGGGATTAGACTGTCTGTCAGTTGAGATGTCAAAGACCTGGATTTTCTTTTGAAATCACTACAGAGAATAGATTGAATGTAATTGTTTTCTTTGGGTTGACTTTATTTAGCTCCCTCTTTTCTTCTTTGCCCAGTTGTTTCTTTTACTTTTGTCTGTTAGAGTGAGCCTTCCTTATGGAAAAGAACCTAGATTTTAATGGGTACAGTTTTCATTTTCGCAAAATGGGTACCGTTTTCTTTTCGCTGTGAAGAGAGTCACAGCAATGTGAATGTGCTTAACGCACTTAAAGGTGGTTAAGACGGTACAACTGATGGTATGTGTGGTTACCACAATTAAAAAAAATAATAAAACATTTAAAGTATTAACAGGAAAAAAAAACACACACAACAAAAAACAGCTAGATTTAGATGGAATAAATCATTGGCCTATTTAAAGGACAGTTGTTGTTTCTCATCACAAATTCAATTCATTGAGAAATGACATCAAAATATTTCTCTCACATCACAGTGAAATCATGAGGGTGGAAAGTAGCTGTTACGGAGACTCCCACAAACAGACAAAGGTCCTAGAAAGAGCCCCATCTCTGTCTATTCAATTAACAGTAACTAGACCTTAACTTTCCTTTCCCCCTTTAATATTTATTTCCCAGATAAAAAAAATGTAAATCCCATATTTGATAAAGCTATAGTAATTTAAGGACCAGCATAGTTCCTGAAGATACTTTCAGTTGGAGTGATACCTTCAAAGAGTGGGCAAGAAACTGCACAGTGGCTTGGTTTCCCTGTGGTGGTGGTGGTGGGGGGGGGGGGGGTAATAGTTGAACTCACAGAATTGGGAGCCTGGCTTTCAATCCAGACTCCACTATCAATTATCGGTGCCAGCTGGGACAAGTTAGTTTACCTGCCAGTTAGTTTTCCTGCCTGTCACGTAGGGATGGTCCTTATAGAATTACAGGAGCTAACACAAGTAAAGCACTCTGGACAAGTAAAGCTCTCATTTCCCCATCACATGGAGATTCAGGATGTTCTGATTCAGCAAGCGTTTCCTAAGCGTTGATTGTACCTTACTGAAGAGAGTCACAAAGCATAGCATGAAAGAGACTCTGCTTTGAGAACCTCAAAGACTCCACCCCCCACCCCGCCTGCTCTTTGGGCCCCTGCCCTTTTCTAAGGCGTCAGTGTTGCCTGCAGAGTTCATGATGCTACCCAGGTTTCTTCCCCTTTTCCTGACTCCACAGCATGTTCATTCACTTACTCAGCTTCACATTTTCTGAAGCTCCGAGTTGCCTCCTGACTGTGCCATCTCCTGCCTCCTCTGGAAGCTCTTGGTCTCTCACTGGGTTTCCTTACTAGATGTCCTTTCAGCCTTGCATTCACAGACCACGCTCATGTTTGTCTCGTTAAGTGAATGCTTGAGTCTTAGGGTTTCTGACTGAGGTTGGCTATTTCTCTTCTCATCCACTGATGGTTTGAAAGAAAGTTTAAATGACTGCCTAGAACTATGTGTCTTCTACAAAGCAAAGTCCAACACACTTATAGTATGAGACCTCCAAGCAGAGCTTCCTAGGAAACTGGCCACCAGTAGGCCTTTCTTACTGAGCGCTCACCAGAAAGCTGGTCCAGAGGGGAGACTCAATAAGCATTTCCTTCTTCCCTAACTTATCTCCTCCCGCCTCTCTCCGCTCTCTCCATCCCTTAGAAGTGTCTAAAGAATGGATGATCCAGTGAGACACTGAACAGGCAATATTGTTACCTTGTAATAGAAAATATATTTTCTAAATCACACATTGACCATATTGTTTTTCAGATGGACCAACAAGACACGTTTTTGAAGTTAGGAATGTTCAGGAAAAATCCATAACCTGTGATCCCAGGAATTGTCATTTCAGTGTGTAGAGAGATGGTGTAGGAAGAGCTGAGGTTGGGGGAGATCTCGCATTTATTGACCATTTGTGTGCAAGATGTTGTGCTGCAAGTTTGAAATGCATTATTTAATGCTAATGAGCCCCTCCCTCGGCAGGCATTACCTCATTTCACAGTTGGGGAAACTGAGGTTTGGGAAGGAGTGTGCTTTGCCCAGGGTCACTAAGCCAGGGAGCGTGCAGCTGGGTTTTGAGCCCACTCCCCAATTCTTGCCACTGTTGCCCATCTTCAGCATGAGTGACCCGTTGGTTCTGAGCACTGCCCTCCTTTCCAGCTTCCTCCCATCCCTTCCTATGCAAACTGCTGACCACACAACCAACAAGAAGAACTAGACCCCTTCCAGAAAGCCTTCACCTCTCTCCCAGCAGCGGCCTCCCTCAAACCCAGCCTGGGCTTCAATGACAATCTTTTGGAAAACAGGAAATTGACTCTTTGGCCCTTCTCCATATTTCAGATGCGAAGCTAAAGTCATTTTCCGTTTGAAGTCCTGCCCATCTCTTAATGGAAGGACTCAGTATGGATCAGGTGGCTTCTTCCCCTTTGATGTGGTCCTACCTGGCTCAAGCTCCGCCCGCCCCTCAGTTCCGGTGGCACTTGGAACTCTTGAGCTTATTTGGCATTTCTCACCAGCACCTTCTGATCTCTCCTGTGTTTCCCCTTGGCACACATGTCATTGGGATACTCTTTGCTGTATCTCTGTGCAGACAATGCAGGACCTTCCATACGTTAGGCACTAAATTCCCATTTCTCAATGGTTTACTAAAGGAAACCAAAGCAAACCACTTTTCTGCAGGCACAAACTGGGGGGCTGTGGGTCCAGGCGCCCAGAACTAGGCACTGGTACCCTTTTGCATTTTCTCTAGTTCCCCATGATCTGGGATGTCCATGTGCCCCTGTTCTGGGACCCTGGGATCCGTTGCCTGCGTGAACACTCTGAGTTGAGTCAAGCCACAGCATCGTCCCCAGACCCCGGGACAAGCAGAGACGCGAGCATTCTGTGATGTGTGCCAGGATCACCCAGCCGTGCTTTGGCTGATCTCTAATTTGGATGACTCTCCTTGAAGCAGGACAGCCAAATGAGCTTCCTGCTGATAACAGTAATCAGATTTTATAGCAAAGTCCCCAGTTAAGCAGGGAGAAGATGGACACAGCCCGAGTTCCTGATTTGTGTTGGGGAAGGTTCTTTTCCATTCGGAAGGCTGCGTGCTTTATGCTAAAACCTTTCTCTTCCCAGTTCCCTGGCTTTTTCTCTTATGCGTGTTATGGGACAGAAGTGCTTTTAAGTATCTTCTTTATTTTATTTGCTTAGGTAAAACCCTAGAATGAAAGATTGGGAAATAAATTATGCATATTTAGCTTATGCTATTGGCTCAAAAGTGTCATCCATTTTGATAACATAGAAGGGAATGAAATTATTTGATGACGTATCAGCCATTCTTCATATTTTTTCGTGTCCTTTGTGTTTCATGCCACTAAAAAAAAATAGTGTCTCACTGTGTACCAGCATTGGCTAAAGAGTCTTTTAAAAAAATAAAATGACGACTCCATGCATTTTCATTTCCTCTTAATCTTTGCGTTTGGAAGGAGATACTCCCTAGTAGCTTTGAAGATAGCAACAGAGGTGAGCACCGTGGATGCTGCTGCGCCAGCCCCGAGGAAAGCTTCCCCAGATGTGGAATGCCATGGGGAGTCAGCTGGCTGGGATAATTGACAGCTGCCAGCCCGTCATCTCCTGTGCCAAAATGGGGCTGGGCCGCAGATGGCAGCACAGCAGCTGGGCTGCTGGGAGTCAAGTCCCTCGCATGGCTTTCCTCCCCATAGCCATCTGCAGGGACCCACCCCCCGAGCAGGATGCCCTTGCTCAGGGAAGAGATGGAGCCTGAACTTCCTCCTGGTGGGATGGAAGCAACACCTTGATTCACTCAGCTGGGTCACGGTTGGATAATCGGGGTTAGCTTCTTATGGCATTGACTTTGGTATTTTAATCTTAAATTCTGACCAGTTCTTGAGCTGATGCAGGACCATAAATTAAAAGGACTGAGTACGTATATCAGCTAAATGGAGAAAACAGCCCTCTTTCAGGCCCTTGAACCGGGCGGCTCCTGTTCTGGTTCTGTTCCACTTCATGTCTGTTAAACTTTATACCATTTGAATAGCTTGCTGGCCTCCTTCACCACCTGTCCTACCTACTTCACAGGGTGGTTCTGGGGATCAGAGAAGTCCCTGTCAGTGCTTGGTCCGCCGTCGGACCATTTACAGAGAAGGCGCAGGCGGGTTGGGAAGCAGCCCCTGGCGTGCATGGTCTGTCTTTCTCAGTCTCTTCCCTGCCGGATTATGGCCTCAGTCATGAACACTTCCAGAGAATGATCGCCGTCATTGGCTGAGCACTTTCTGTGTGCCAGGCATTGAGCAAAATGCTGTACGGGCGTGATTTTATTTAATCCTCGTGAAAGCCTTGCCGTTTGGTACCCTTGTCACCTCGGTTCACACAAGCACTGGGTTCTGAATCCGTCCTGGTTTCCTGGAAAAGCCCAGGCACTGCCCTTTAAGTTGCTTTCTAAGGGAAGGAGCTGAATTCTTCATCTTCAAATTTGACACTTCTTATTAAATTACTTAAAATGTTATCAGTTGTTGAATCATTTTTTAATGTTTGAGTGTAAAGCCATATGGCGGAAAGCGTAAGCGTGCCTGCAATTGTGGTTACTGGTGGGGGGGATCGCGTTGGAAAGAGGAGAGAGTAGGAGGGAAGAGAGAGAGAGAGCGTGTGACCGAGAGAAAAAGATACAATTTGCGTGCATGTGATAGGAATAGTGATTTTCTAATGTTTTATGTGCAGATGAGCCTTAAAAGCATATACTTAATTAGCTGATGGGCTTTTGATGTTCGCAGTGCGGGAGATCTGAAAGTACATGATCTTGGTAATCTTCCTAAAAGATGCTTAAAGTGCGACAATTTCCAGAATTTCACAACTTGGCTGAACAGAAATGATTATAGTTGAGGTGGGGGTGGGAGAGGTGAGCGGCAGTGGAGCGAGAAGAGGGGAGGAGACGGTGAAAGGGCTTCGGAGAGCACTTTGCGGACAACTGTCCTTTTAGTCGCATCAAGTGCAGTTTGACTTCGGCCTCCACTGGCCGCTGCCTGACTCGACAGCAGGCGGACAGGTTTAGGCCACTGGTTGCTGTCCCATGGAGGAGAGCCCTCGGGTTGATTACACAGCTCATTTTAACATAGAGCTTTATGATGCTAGCGCTTATTTTAAAGAGGAAGCATTTTGCAATTCAGAAATGCTCCAAGTCCCTTTCCACCTCCCAGATGCCCCCTGGGCTGGGTTTCCCTTTGGCTGGGTGCCTCCGAAGGGCCTCGGAGGCGAGTCCTGCCTGGGAACCTGAGCATAACCAGGTCAGACACACGGGCTTTCAATTTGGTAGGAAATCAGGTTCTTTCTGTGCTGGCCAGCAATTGAATTTGAGGTTAAGAAATCACATTTACAGAAAAGAAACAGAGAATTGCTCTTCTTGCAGAACCAATTCTTGTATTTCAGACCCTGATTTTCCAGCCTTGTGAATTATTTAGGGCTTTTGTCTCTCTGCTTTCGGTAGCGGCTTCGCTGTTTCACGCTGCCCACTTTCATTCCTTCTAGAAAACAGGCGAGGTAGGAGACAGGAGTTAAAACCCATCTGATGGTTTGGCTGCTAGTGAGCAGCTCCCGGAGGGCAGGAGGGAGGCTTTCTGATTCATCTTTGTGTTTCTGCACCAGCACGTACGCAGGTGTCCAGGAGGAGCCCCGTGGTTGGCGACAGGTGGGTTACACCAAAGAGGATATTTTACTGTGATTTACAGGAGATGGAGACACGCTCCAGCTTTGTTTGTAAGGAGGGGTCCTGAGGTCCCTGCAGAGAAAGTGGCTCTGCCTGTGGCGTCGGTGTCCGTCATAGTGTTTTGCACACATGGGGGGGAACACTTGACCTATAGGGTAGTGCCCACCGCCTGCCCCTCACCATGCACCTGGGGCTCCCCCCCAGTCTCTGGAGCTCAGGCTCAGGGTTGTCTCTGACCCCTGGGTCCTCCTACTTCCAGTGCATAGGTGTGCATCTCCCTCCAGAGCCCCCGTCCTGGCATCTCCTGAGCTTGTGTCCTGGGCAGAACAAAGACATTTCGATAGCAGGGATTTGGGGCAAGGCAGGTCATAAGGCTGTGAAGGAGAGAGCCTGCACCCAAGTCCAAGAGAGGTGAGTCTCAAGCAGGTGGGTGCTCGGTGCTGAGCTGAGAGGGAAGGAGCGCTTCCCTTGAGGGAAGAATGAACTTCCAAGTCAGCGGTTCAAAGCTTTTGGGCCTCAGGACCTATCATTCTCTTAAAAGTTATCGAGGGCCCCAAATACTTTCATGTGGATCAGAGTAATCAGTATTTACCATAGTAGAAATTAAAACTAAGAAATTTAAAAATAATTTATCAGTTTATTTCAAACAACATGCGAATCCTATGTTAACATATATTTTTATTCCATAAAACCTCTGTTTTCTTGAAATAATTCATGAGAATAGTATCATTATTTTACTTTGCTACTAATTTCTTTTAATGTCTGGCTTAGTGGGAGACGGTTAGATCCTCTTATCTGCTTATGCATCCAATCTGTCACCATATCCTATATCATGTATCTTCTAGAAAACTCTACTGTTCACTTGAGAGAGAATGAGAATGAACATCTTAATGTTTTTATAAAAATAGTTTGACCTCTCAGGCACCAGGGACTTCAGGGTTCAGCAGACCAGCCTTTGAGAGCTGCTTCCCTAGAGGTGAACTTGCCTCTCTCTGTGTCTAACGTGTGGCCATCTCGTGATGACGTCTTTGCATTAGCAGAAAGTGGGGATGGTGAGCCAAGTGGATAATCCTTTTTAAAGCTTTGCCACTTGAACGGTGCCCGTGAACATTCCACAAAGCATCACAGAGACGAGCTAGGGTAAGATGGACCCTGAGTGACCTGTAGGGCAGTCTGGCCAAGTTCTTGCTCATTGACGGGCAAACGAGACAATCCAGAGCATGAGGCAGTTGCCTTTCCATGCTTTTCAAAATGGGAACCTCAAAGTATACGAGTTCCACTTAGCCTGGACAACACAGCCGTGTTTTTTCCTCTGCACAATTACCGAAAGCTTTGTCACAGAGGAGCAGCCACTGCACACACTCTCAGAGCTTTGTGTTTCCAGGGCCCCAGGGCAACTTAAATCTGCTTTTTAAGTGACCAATACCTGGGCAGGTTACCGACTTGGCTGGTATCTCCTGGGCAGTGCGGATTCATCTCACTTCATCGTAACTCCACTTTTCTTGCACTAATCAAGACAGTGACAGCGGTGACACTAGCAAGATGAACATGAGTGGCAAGCAGTGATTTATAAAGGATGGCGACCTGGCTGTGCTCGGGCCCAGACTCGGCCCTCTAGGGAAGGACAGTGGCTCTAGCCAGTCTGCAGTCAACGTGAAGGTCAAAGGCTGTTCAGGGATGAAACAAAATGCAAGTTTATGTTGTTCTAAAGTAGGAGCATCATTTTGAGTGTGGATAGGGAACTCTTCAGCCCCATCCTCTGTCCTTGGGAAAACTACCTGCATCGGTGCTCTGGCCTCCCCCAGACTGGCAGAGGGATGGTCTCTGTAGATTCTGATACAATCACAGAATTTTATAGTTAGGGTTTATAGAGAGTTCTAGATCAGCCAGCGTGGAGGGAAGGGCGTGTGTGTGTGTATGTGTGCTGTGTGTGTATGCAGAAGGGAGGTGCCAGGTAGGGACAATGCCACCATTGCAAAGGCGTTGTCTCTGTCTTTTGCCAAACCTAGCTCTGGAACTCAGGTACCACCCTATGGAATTGGAATGGTCCAGTTCACATTATCTCTCTGATCCCTGTCACCTTGGCTGGTTACTCAACCTCTCTGTGTCTCACTTTCCCCATTCGGAAAAATGGGCGTAACAATAACATCTATCTCATAGTTGTTTGGAAAACTGAAAGATGTACATTGAAGCTTCCTAAAACTATGTATAATACATAAGAAGCAAAAAATAAGAGTTATTATTATTGCTATTGCTATACTATTATTATTACTATTATTTGACATCTCTGAAACTCAGTTTATCTCAAAACTATAATTTCCAGGTTGGTGTGGGGATTAAGTTAGAGAATATTTGCCCAAGCCTGGGAGAAAATGTCAAGGGCCATGAAAAGCAGTGCACTGTATTTGGGGGCAAGTGACAGAACAAGTCAGTTTTTATACCGTGGTGTTTTCCATATGTCAGCACTTGGGCAGTAACGCATGATTTTCTGCACCATTCTGAAAGTAGGGTGGTTAATTTTGATTAAGTGAATATATATAATAACAACCAGAGGAGAAACGGCAGTATAATCACAACTAGTAATAATAATTACCTAGGGAGTGTTTGTCTTGAGTCTGCGCTGAGCTAAGTACTTTACATGTGATGTATTGCCTCACGTCTCACCGCAGTCCCTTGAAGGAGGTGCTGTATTATTTGCAGTTTGCAGATGAGTGAAGTGAGGTTGAGAGTTCGCCGAGGGCCAGTCGGGTAGCACATGGCCAGCCAGGACTGAACACGGAGGCTGGTTCCCCTGTCAGCGCTCTTGGCCAGTGTAGTAGCAGGGCTGGAGGTGCAGGGGGGCAGATGGGGACACATCTCCTAGTTTGAATTCAACAGGCCATGATCTTGTGTTCTGCAGGCCAAAGAATTATATCTTTTGTGGGGCTGATTGGGAGCTTCAGCTCACCACCCCCGCCCAGCCTCACGGGAGTGTATAGTACCTCTTATCGCTAGCCCAGAAAAGATCAAAATTTATATTTGAATTATGGTTTCTACTGAAGGTGTATCACTTTTGCATCATCATAAAGTCACAGAATGGTAAGTTGAACTATCATAAGTCACAGACACTCTGTATTTACAAAGTCAAAAGGGCAACTGGAAAACAAAGCTGCTGAAATGCTCATGGTGATTGGAATTAGGCCCCAGTCCTCTAAAATATAAAAACTAAAGCATGCACTTCATTCCTTATCTTCCCTCGTATATCAGCTGTCCTTGGTAATGGGGTATAGAGATACCACAAAAATGCCAGGCCGAAAGGAGACTCTTGGTGTAGATGGCATCTAAGATATTAACAGTTGGTGTACACAACGTGTCTTTGGAAGTTAGTTGTTTACACATCAGAAGGCATTTGTCCAGCATTTATTGAGACCCTAACTTGTCCCACTTGTCAGGGATACAGGATAAGGCTCCTGTCCTCACTTGAGAGAGACCATCATGCAAACAAAAACTATCAAACCTTATCAGAAGTGCTATAGGAGAGGCGTGTACACAGCTCTCTGGGCGGAGAGGCTGGAGTGGAAGGTTTCAGGGAAAGCTGCTCCCAGGAGGTGGGAGGTGGGTTGGTTGAATTAGGTTCCTCACCTGGGAAACAGGAGGAAAGTCATTCCAGGGCAGAGGGACCAGCATGCCAAAGGCAGGGATGTGGTGTGGGTGTGTGACTGGGGTGGTCCATGGGGAAAAGTGGTGGGAGCTGAGTCTGGAAAGTGGCCGGGGGATATCTAAACAAGCCTGGGAGCTCCAGCTTTAATGACCGATAGGGGCCAATAGAAGGCTTTTAGACAGAGGAGTACCACACTGCAGTTTCTGTCGTAGAGAGATCTGCCGATAGCTGTGGGGAGCCTGAACTGGGGTGGGAGGTGGGGAAGGAAACAGGGTTGTAAAAATAAAGCCATCCTCAACGAAGAACGTGGAAGCTGGGGTGGAAAGGAGCGGGAAGGAATGCTTACACTTAGGGCACAGGGTAGTGACGATGCGGGAGGCGTTCTTTATGATTAGACATACAGAAGGGGCGGTGTTTTAGAGGGAAGTTAATGAAGCGGGTTTGGGTCTGTTGAGTCTGAGGGGCCTGAGGAACATACAGTTGGAGTTGCCCACTAGATTGTGGGCATCCGGGGCTGGAATTCAAGAGGGAGGTTGGAGGTAAAAATGATACGTAGGTGGTGATTAAGTCCACTCAAAGAGTGTGTGATGGAGAAGAGAAAGGGAGGGGGGAGGGAAGGGAGGGAAGGGCACAGGTCTAAGGCGGAAACCCAAAGGAACACCAGCATTTAAGTCACCGAGTGGAGGAAGAGGCAGGAGAGCAGACTGCCTTTGTGGGCAGATCAGTTATGACTGGGACAGCGTTGGCCAGGGCGCAGGGACCTGCTTACACCTGGGGCTGAAATAAGATGTGTGCGACTGGATGAGCTACAGTGTCTTTTGAATATCCTGCGAACCTTGGCCTTACTCCTACCGTTCAGGATATAAGACTCCCTTCATTTGTTCCTTCATTTGGTAATTGAACAAATATTCTCCTGAGTACAAGACCCACTGCCGGACATTGGGTGCAGACGTGGTTCCTGCACTCTGTTGCTTACAGCATAGAGGAGAAGACAATAAATCTGGCAATAAATTTGGAAACAGGTATTTTCATGAAAACAGAGACAGTTACATAGAAAAGATGCCCCCTTAGAGCCCTGTCCAGCCGCGGGCTCTAAGAGATATTTATCAGTGATGAGTTTTGATGTAGGGGATGCCCTGTGGCCTAATCTCCTCAGTGGTGCATATGGGCTTGGAGACAGTTTCCTGGGTGTTGGCTGCTAGGTCATACAAGGTGCTTTGCCAGAGAATGTTGAATATCAGAGGGTGACAGCTGGTAGCTTCTGCTGTCTAGGCCCTGGGGGTGGCCAGGGTGGCGGGGATGCTCCGTGTTGACTCGCAGCATGTGATCGGACAGGTCAGGATGGGAGCGATGACCTCACCTGGTTTTACGTGTGCCCTGAAGATGTAACTGAGAGCGCACGTCAGCTCATCTGTGCGTACATGCCATCAGTGTCGAGCTGTGTTTATTACATCTGGTTCTTCCATCTGTTTTGAAGACTCCATTTCACGTTGGAGTTGGGTGTTAGGCAGAAGCAAGAACACTCGTTAAGTGAATTCATGCCTTTCTTTTATTGAGACAGCTCCTCAAGTCAGTTCAACAGATTGTTACTGAGACATCTCAGTTCAACTCAAGAATTTTCTGCTGAGTACCTACTATGTGCAGGGCACAGGGCTGAAATGTATTGCATTTGAAATCCTGCTGACAGCCACAGCTGTGTTGGCTGTTTGCGTTGACTTTGGCAGACTGAAATCGCTTGGCCTTTCTCCCTTCGCTAGCCTCTCATTATAGTCTTCCCTGGTAAACTAGATTGCGATCCAGGAGTGATTCACGTCGCGCAACAGAAGGGTTCCCGAAAATTGTTTTTGCAAATGAATTGTTAGAAAATGAATAATGTTTTAACTGTGCTGGGGGATTTTTCTATTAAAAGGAGATTCTGATGCTGAACTGTTTTGAAAGGTGAAACATTATGTTCTGATTTATCTGTTTGGTAAACGAGAATTTTTAACCCAAAGGGAAAATAAGTCAGAATTTAATAACTTCAGGAATTGGAAAAAATATCAAACAAAAAAATATTTTTAAGAGCTTATGAGCAGTGAACACTAACAAAAAGAACCGGTGTCATAAAAACCGCATGACAGAAGGTTAGCAGGTCTGAAAGAGAGACATAGTCGTATTCACTGGCCGAATAATAGCTGATCTTGCCCGGGTACAAATGAGAATGAGAGAAGCAACAGAAAGACTGAGGGGGAAGCAGAGAGAAGGAAGGCGAATGGCAGGTGGTGGCCCCCCAAGTGGCAGAGGAGATTAAAGCCAAATAGTGGAAGCGGCCGCAAGTGGGAGAGCTGGCCTGCGGAGAGCAGACAGAAGCCACCTCCCCATGGGGCTGTGCATCTGACCCACTTAGCAGCTCCTGCCTGCGAGCACAGTGACCGTGGGGTGCGTGAGCCCCGCTGGCTTCAGTCATTCCTCAGGATGCCTTGTATTACTGCCTGATAATACCTTACAGGCCTCCTCGGGTGCTAGCCGGGTGCGGGGTTCCTGTTCTAAGTGCCATGTGTATTAACTCCCTGAACCCCTGATTTTGTATTAATTCATTACCCCCACTTTATGGAAGAAGCAACTGAGTTACAGCGAGGCCAAGCAGGCTGTCCAGTATCGGCATCTGTGAGTGGAAAAGCTGCGTGTGATGGGCAGAATTCTAAGATAGCCCCCAAGTTCCCACCTCGTGGTTTAGGCAGGCGCCCTGGAGAATCCCCTCCCCTTCAGTGTGGAGAGGATTTGTAAAGATGATGGGATTCCACTCTTTGTGGGGTTTTTTGTGTTTTGTTTTGTTTTGAATCTTCACCTGAGGATATTTTTTTCCATTGCTTTCAGAGAGTGGAAGGGAGAGAGGGAGAGAGAGAAACATCGATGTGAGAGAGACATTGGTTGGTTGCCTCCTGTGTGCGCCCCTACCGGGCTAGGATCGAGCCTGCAACCGAGGTACACGCACACTCTTGGCCAGAATCAAACCCAGGACCCTTCAGTCAGCGGGCCGACGCTTTAACCACTGAGCCAAACCGGCTAGGGCTCCACTCTTGAAAATATAAGTACAGTCCCTTATCAGCTGATTTTAAGTTAATCACAAGGGAGATTTTCCTGGGAGGGCCTGACCTAATCAGGTGAGACCTCTATAGGAGCGTCCAGGCCTTCCCTGGAGAAGGAAAGTCAAAGCAAGAGATTCCTTTGCTGGCCTTAAAGAACCCAACAGCCGTGTTTGAAAGCCTATGGAGGGGTCACTGGCAAGAATCAGGGAGTGGTCCCTGGCCAACAGCCAGCAGGGAAAGAAGCAGCTCAGGCATTTGCCTCAGGGAAACGACTTATCCAGTTTGGAAGAAGACCCAGAGCTCAGAGAGGAGCACATCTGACTGACGCCTCGATTTCAGCCCCCGGGACGCTGAGCAGAGGAAGCAGGCCACCCGCCTGGACTCCTGCCCCGTCCTAACTGTGTGCTGGAAGCGCTTGTTGTTTAAGCCACTGATCCTGTGTTACTTTGCTCTGCTGCCATAGGAAATGAATACACTAGGATTTGAACCCCACGGTTCTGGTTGCAAAGCTCATGTTTCCCCACCACCCCCGTCTGCCTCTCAGAAGCCACACCTCAAAATCGCTCATTCCTAGACCTTCAGGGTTGAATAAGAACCTTCGAGATTATTCAGTTCAGTAGCTTAATAAACCTTTCCCTCACCGCAAAAGCCCGCTGTGCGAACCTCGGGGAAGCTGCTCTGTTAAAATGTGGGATGTGGGAGTGGGAAGCTTGTGTAACAGTGTAACCCCATTCCTTCAGCTGTTCCTGTTCCTTAGAGTCCCTCCTCAAGGTACCACTGAGGAAGACAGTTTGAGAACCACTGATCCGATCTTTATATTTCCCTCCACAATGCCCTTGTCATCTCCTGACCTCTGTTTGAATGCCAACCTAAACCTTTTTTTCCACTTGGGGACCATGCCTTTGGGAAGTCTTCTTTCTGCTACAGTAAAATCTGTTCCCCTATAATTCCCACTATTGGTCTAGGTCTAGCCACAGGTGGTAATGCAGAACAATTGGACCCCTTTCGCAGGATGGCTTATCACATCACATCATTCAGTTCTTGTGTTTCCTATCAGCCTTCTACTTCCCAGGCAAAACATCTCATGCCCTCAAAGGAGTTTCCAGTGCCTTCCCCATTATGGTCACAGCTCTCCTTCTGAACTCCAGGTTGCCTGTGTTTATCCCAGAGTAAGGTCAGGAACCAAGCATAGGGCTCTTGGTATGGTCTGCTTCACATAAAATACAGCAGGCCAAGCACAAACCACAGTCTAAATGCTCTGTTTCCATCAGGGCGGCATTAGACCGACCACATTAGGTCTTTTGGCAGCCACAGTGCAGTGTTGACTCATACCAAAGTACGGTCAACCAAAACTCTCTGTTCACACCTATGGCTGCTAAGGTGTCTCCACAGTCATGGACATGTGTGTTTATTTTACCCTGAACTCAGGCTTACCATTCCTCACCGTCTGTCTCATCGGGGTCTGGTGCATTTCTTGCCTGCTCCTGATTATGTCATCCAACAACAGCACTCTTCCTCCCACATTGCCTCCACTCTCAATTTGATCAGTGTGCCACGAATATCCTCATTGGGGTTATTGACAGAATGTTGGAACTGGACAGAGCTGAGGTCAGGCCCCGCTGGCATCATATCGATGGCCTCCTTCCAAGGTTTGGGTCCTTTAAACATCACAGATCCAACTAATTGTATCATCTATGGCCATCATCCAACTCATAAAGGTAACCTCAGAAACGTAATGAAATACTCCCTGGAGCCCAGGTATGGGGCACTGAGTCTAGTTCCCTGACCTCCCCGCCAGGAGGTCACAGTAGCTCCCAGTGAATGCTCACAAACACTTTGTATATCTTTTCCAGGTTGTATATCACATCCACCAATCTGTAGTTTGGTCCCCTTTAGATAAACAACATTTCCTCCCAGAACTCCATTCTCTGTCACCTTCTTTGTTTCTACTCCGACTTTCAAGGGAAAAAAATCAAGACTATTTAGAGGATCATAGTAAATTGGGGGGTGCCTAAAAGACTGTATTTTATAATAAGAAGTAGGGTAGGGGCTCTGGTGTGAAAATCGAGACAAGCTGAGGGGTGTGCAGTTAGAGGCGAGGTCTGCATGTGGGGATGGGGTGGGGAGGCAGGTGGAGCGAGGAGGCTGAGGAGGGTTCTGTGGGCCCCACAGGGCGGAGTAAATGCCGGGCTCTTCTGCAGCATCACCTTTTTCTTCACCTGTCCTTTTGCCCTTCCTCTGCCAGCCATGCCTTACAGCAAAGCAAGGCCAGGTGAGAGGCCAGACCTGCCTTCTAAAGTGGGGCCTTGGTCCTTGGCAGCACTAGGGACAGCCTCGGCTCCACGTGGGATCTTGGGATGGATGAGCTTCCGTATCCACCCAAAGTGAAGATTCTTGATCCCGCGATTCACTGAGGAATCATAAAAAGAATGTGAGTGGGTTTGGTAGAGATAGTCCATGCTTATAAATAAACCACGATTGTCCTCTCTTGGTTCATTTTTTCATATATGCACTTTCTCCTTTATAAAAGGAAGATGGCATGAGTCTTATAGGATACCTGTACCAAGAGCTTCTATTTAATTATTGAAAAAAATGAATTATCGTGGTGAAATTTTACAACGCAGTGTTCACTGTATTTTGTGATTACCTTAGAATTTAGAGTATATATTTCAAGGTTTCTCCCCTATTTTTCTTCTGCATCTGAGGGGTTTTATTTTGTCTTTTCCCTGTTTTCTTCTCTCTAAAAGTCCGCATGGTCTTCTCCCCGAGTCCTCACTGTCCTTAATAATCAACAGGGGTCTTGGCCATTTGAGCGGAGACGTGCGCAGAGGTCCCGGGCCTGTGGTCAGCTTTAATCAGCAGGCAGCGCGCAGAGAGGAGCAGAAGGAGCCAGAAGAGAAGACAAACAGTGAACTGGAGAAAATGGAGACAAAGACAGGCAGACAAAGCACATGCCTAGGATTAGCTCAGGGAGCCGGGAAGAGGGAAGCCAGAACTGTGCTACTCCGCCTTTTTCTTGGAGCGTAAAGCCAGGCTTGACGGGCAGTGGGCACTAGGTGGGCATTTGTGGAGCTGGGCGGCGAGGGGGCGAGTGATGAGTGGAT
This sequence comes from Miniopterus natalensis, assembly GCF_054644295.1. Classification (NCBI taxonomy): domain Eukaryota; kingdom Metazoa; phylum Chordata; class Mammalia; order Chiroptera; family Miniopteridae; genus Miniopterus; species Miniopterus natalensis. Next base: position 76,776,641 of record NC_142090.1, read on the forward strand.
GAGCGTGAGCTCTTGGCTGCGTGTGGCCACACTTCATCCTGCCAACTCCGCCAGCCCAGGGACAGCCGCGGAGGGAAATAACAAAGGCAAGCTCAGATACCCATGTACCATGCAAAGCGCATTTTCCGCTGCAGATGCAAAACTATCCGAGGCACTGAATGAGAAACAGTGCGGCGCTGGAGAGAGCTCCCCAGCTGCCCGCTAACCCGGGCCCGTGCAATTTTGTTTTTGAGACTCGGTGCTTATTTGCAAGGAAGTCTTCATTTCATTTCATTTCATGCCCCGCTATTTGGCTTTTAGGTTGGACTTAATTAAAAAAGCGGTAGCATCTTTGAGTCCAATTTCCTCTTTTCACAGAGCATCTGTCCCCGACAGCTTGTGTGAGGCTCGGCCACTTGTTGAGGCTGAGGCTAGAGGAGGAGATGACGGGCCAGGCGAGGTGGACAGACGCCTCTTGTTGGAGGTGGCGCTTGCTGCTTCTGCACGGCCCAGTCACGTGCTTCGGAGGCTTCTGGGTTTGAGCGAGGCAACAGATGTCTCCGAGGGGGATGCTGGCAGCCTCACAAAGGCCAGCAGGACCGGGGGTAGGCATGAGTGCGCGGATGGGAGGGCAAGGCACACGTGCTTTTGCCCTCTGCTCAGAGCTGGAAGCCAGGCCAAGACCGGATCCGAGCAAACTCTACAACCAAGCAGAGGGTGGTGGCAGAGAGAAAAGGCTTATTTGAAATAAACTTCATCCTGAAGGGAAAACCCAACTATTTCCTAAGCCAAATATGCCCGAGTGCCTTCCCTGTTCAAATAGAAAGCACAAAAGATGTAAGTCAGCACCAAGGCTGGCTTTGCCTATAGATAGGGCCCTGTTTTGTTTAGCAAAGTGTCGCCACTCATTTATGCGTTTACCTGGAGGTTCGGTTTTGAGTGTGACTGAGAAAGAGAACTGCAGCTTTCCCCCCTAGGGCTGTCTTTCTCATTTATAGGGACAGGCCTATCAGTAGATGCAGACAAACCGGTATCTCCGTATTGGAACAAGTAATTGAGTTTGTGGTTAACAAGGTCTTACCGATGGCTGTGCACTTAATCCACTTTCCATCTGATGTTTTTCATGTTGCTTTTAAAGTAGTTTGAAGTTCAAGGTAGAAGAAGGTAGGTCTTTGGAGACTTTATTCTTAATTTAAAGGAATCTTTGGAAATTGCTCGGGCCATTCCATTGAGTCTTGTTTTTGACATTACCTGGAGCTTTCCTAACCTGTGCTGTTTTATAACACAAGGCTCATTTGACCAAGACTGTGCTGAGTTTTTTGTGTTTTTTTTGGAGCTCTGCTCGTCTCCCCTCTGTGCCCCAACCCTTTATCCCCGCAGGTGTTCTGGCTGCATTTTGTCGCCGGACAACCCCTGTTGCTTTGATACGGATACAACCAGCGTTATGACGCATCCCGCTTGGAGTGTATAGCTGAAGCCTTGTTCTTTGAGGCTCTGTGGGTACTTGAGTCTTTGCTGCTGTCCCCGTGGCCTTGCACTTGACGTCTGAAGAATTCCTCCGGCCCGACTGCTGAGCAGATTGTCACAGAGCCATGGGAGGAGGCCATCTCTGGGCCACATTAGGGCTGAAACACAAACATAAGCACATGTCTAGAAAGCAAGCGAGGTCAGGAACCACACGGGTACGTCTGGCCAGGCACACTCCTTATGAGACTTGAGCGCCACAAGGAAGCCTAGTCAGTAGCTTTGACTGACACATTTCCAGTTACTCTAGTAGGAAAGTGACACCTATGGAAAAATTAGAGCAAAGTACCGTGAGCAGAAAGGACAATCTCCAGGAAAATCCCACATTAGAAATAACCGCATAAACCTTATGATGTTTGTATTTCTCATTTTCTTCTATGTGCTCATATACATGTAAACATACAACGTTTCTTTTCATAAAAATGTGGTCAGACCATTTATATTAATTTTATTTCAAAATCCACTGTGAACATGTTTCTATATTTTTAAGTGCTTGACATCATTTTTAATGGCTGTACGAAGTTCAGTTGCATGAATGGAACTTATATATATATATATATATATATATATATATATATATATATATATATATATATATATTTTTAAATATGTCTTTATTGATTTCAGAGAGAGGAAAGGAGAGGGAGAGAGAGAGATAGAAACAATGATGAGAGAGTCATTGATCGAGCCCGCAACCGGGCATGTGCCCTGACTGGGAATCGAACCCGGATCGCCTGAATCCTAGGTCGATGCTCAACCGCTGAGCAAACGGGCATGTGCCCTGACTGGGAATCGAACCCGGATCGCCTGAATCCTAGGTCGACGCTCAACCGCTGAGCAACACCCGGCCGGGCGGAACTTATATTTTTAACCAGCCACCTATTGTTAAACATTTAGGTTGATTCCAGTTTTTCTTTCTAATAAACCATGCTGTGATGAACATTCTTGCACCTCAACCTTTATGCATCATTAATTGTTTCTGTAGCATTAAATTCTGGAAGTTTCATTGTTTGGACAAACACTGCCATCATTCTTATGGGAATCTGTCCAATATATATGTATATATATATATGTAGGACAGATTCAGGATGGCACAGAACACCTGGGTGACAAAAATTAGCAGCTAATGCTATTCAGCCCACACCTAGAGACCTGCAGCCTCTACTCTCTGGGGAGTTTTGCGTATATGATTCCCTGTTATAAACTCGAAGGGAAGGAGGAACTGGGCCCCTCATGTCTCTTGGTTGTTCCAAGCCCTAAGTATTGGATTAAATATGTTTAACACAGGCCTCATGCATGACCAGGAATGGACATTTTGTATGACAACACTGTTGCTTTGCTGTGCATGTACGAATGTCTGTAACTGTAGTTGTGGGCGGCAGGGGAGCGAGAGAAAGGGCAGTTCTCTTGATTCGTCTCTGTGTTGAATAGAGGTGCATGTCTTTGATATGCCGAGAAGCGTTGCTGTAAAATGCAGACTGATAGTGTTTCACTGGAGGGAAGAAGATACCTGGTGACGATGGAGTGCTTTGAGCAACCTTTCGATCCATTTATCAAAAGAGCTTATAATGGAATTCTCATTTCCAGGGAGGTCAAACACTAATAAATATCGAGAAAAGGAAGTTAAAAGGACATCAAGTTAATATTTTACCATCCAGTCTTTGATCTCAGAAAGCTTGAAATATTTCTGCACACACATTTTGTGATTTATTGATTCATCCCTGACAATGGGCTTATTGGAACAGACACCGGTGCCTGGCTTTTAATGACAGCTTCCATTTCTATAATGCGTTATGGTGCCCGCAGATTTTTATGTATTCCCTGGCATCATTTATTGATATGGCCACAACGGTTCTGGGACAGGCTTTGCTAGTTAAAAACCAGGCTGTTGTCAGTAAAAGCAGCTCACATGTGATTGATGTTTGGGTTAAACGCTGTAATAACATCTCTTGGTTTTGTTGTGCTCATTTGGGCGGGGTGGTGGGTAGGCAATTAAACACCTTGTGCATTATGGACTCTTCCATACTTGTATTCAGAGTATACTCAGAATCTGATCATTTCCCCATTTCCTTTGCTGCCACTCTGGTCCCTGAAAACGCCCACACACATCTCGCCTCCATCCTGGATTATTGCAATAACCTCCTGACTGGCTGCTCTCTTTCCCCCTTTATCTCCCTGGATTCTGAACCCAGAAACCAGGGGGAGCTTCTAAAATGTAAATCAGGTCACCTCACACCCCCTTCTCACTCAGAGTCAACACCTCAGCCCCCGCATGACTCACCCTCATCTTTCTCCTAACATTCTTTCTTTTTTTTCAGACCCCACCCTGAGCTTTACTGAGATATAACTGACAGTAACACTGTGATGGCATATACATATATACAGTGTTGTGAAATGATTACCGCAGTCATATCAGTTAACACAGCCATCACCTCACGTAGTTACCTTTTGTGTGTGTGGTGAGGACATTTATGATCTTCTCTCTCAGCAAATTTTAAGTATTCCATCCAGTATTGTAACTTTGGTCACCATGCTGCTCATGTTTCCACGAGTTTGGCTTTTTCTAGATTCCACATATAAATGAGATCATGAAGCATGTTTAGTTCTCTGTCTGACTGACTTCCCTTAGCATAGTGCCTTCAAGGTTCATCCGTGCTGTCGAGAACGGCCAGATTTCCTCCTTACTGCTGAAGAATATTCCGTTGTGTGTATATATATTCACTACATCTTCTTGATCCAGTCACCCATCGAGGGACACTTCACTCATTTCCATGCCTTAGCTCCCGTGAATAATGCTGCAGTGAACTTGGGGGGCAGACATCCCTTCAAGACAGTGACTTCACTTTTTTCATATGTATACCCAGAAGTGGAATTGCTGGATCATACAATGGCTCTGTGTTTAATTTGTTGAGGAATCTCCATTCTGTTTTCCATAGTGGCTGCGCCAAGTTACATTCCCACCAACGGTGCCCAGGGCTCCCTGTTCTCCGAGCCTTCCCCAGGAGAACTCGGATGTCCTCTCTCGCCTTTATGATGACAGCCATCCTGACGGGCGTGAGATGCTATCTCCTTGTGGTTCTGATTTGCATCCCTGATGACTAGCGACGTGGAGCTTTTGCATGGACCTGTTGGCCATTTGCATGTCTTCTTTGGAAAACATCTCTCCAGGTCCTCTGCTCATTTTCAAATTACATGATTTGCCTTTCTGCTGTTGAGTTATATAAGTTCCTTATATAAAAACAACCTTTTCAGCAGCATATTCCTCGTCAAACGACCACTCCATTTCTCTACCCCCTTTCAGCAAAACGCTTTGCTGTCCATTCTCCCCCCCCCCCCTTTGAACTCCCTGCGGTCAGGCTGTGGCCCTCATCTCTCGGCCTGACACCTCTAGCCAGGGTCACCCACCACCTGCACAGCGTTAACTTCAAGAGGCCATTCTCAGCCCTCATTTGCTAATATCGATCCCTCGGTTCCTCCACCATGAGGCATTTTCTTCTCGCTCCCACAATCCGCACTCTGCTCACTGTCCTCCTGCCCCAGAGTCCCGGTCGCTGCCACTCCTCTGTCCCCCCCTCCCTCGGCTCCGGGCACACTGGCCCCCTTGTGACTCCTCAGCCACGTCAGGCGCGTTTCGGGGACGTTGCACTTGCTGTTTCCTCTGCCACAGATGCTCTCCTAGATATCTGCTTGGATGTCCGCCCCTCTCTCCCTTCAGGCGTTGGCCCAGATGTCTCCAGTGCTTCCTCTGTCCCTGACCTGCCCCTTTCTCCATGGCGCACCCGTCCCCTGGCTTACTGTTTTCCCTCCTTGTTTCACTTATGGTCAGGCCCTAACCGCTGGCCTGCAAGCTCCGGGGGTGCCGGGGGCTCTCTGTTCTGTTCTCTGCCATATCCCGAGGCCAGGAACAGTGCCTGGGGCATGGCAAGCGCTCAATAAATATCTGTTGAAGGAAGGATGAGTGTTCTCGATACTGTTAGTCATGTGCTTAGAGAGATTCTTCAGTGGAACCCCTAGAGTCTCATACCTTATAGGAGTTTAAACGATTCCTAGTTTTCTTAGGATTCTCTGACTTGAGGAAAACAGGGTGTTTGGGGGGTGGAATGCCTTTCTTATTTTGCCAGCCTCTCTGTATACACAGAAATACTGCCTCAGAACTTTACTTCCCAGTATCATCCTTGGAGTCTGTCTCATGAGCACTTCAAGAAGGTGCCACTTTTGTGGCAAACTGAACAGCAAGGGCAGAACCAGGGAGAAGTGGCAGGGAGCCTGCTCCATGTGGCTCCTTCTGACTCGGAGCCTGGGAAGTGCAGGTGGAGAGACTGCTGAAAACTCCTGCCTGTCTTCGGGGCCTCCTGCTCAGGTAGAAACTCCACTTGGTACTTGACTGTTGAGCGTATGTACCCACCTCTTCTCATGATAGTTGTGAGGCCAAAGGAAAGAGAACCAGAGAAGCAGGTGACTGACTAATGCAGAACTGGCCTCCATGGCATCGCCGCCTTTGCCAGCAGAAAGGATTAGGCACATGAGCAAAGGGCCAGCCTGGAGCCAGCGGGACCTCGAGGGAGGGCTTGCTGACGTCTGAGATGTTGGGCATGAGGTCCCAGAGGAGGGAAAGTTGGCATGGTGTGTGTGTCCTCCATTGGAAAAGTGAGAGACAAAAGAGATAAAGTGTTCATCTGTTTAGCAGCCCAAAGAGGCACAATGGAAGGCAGGTATTTAGGGAGATTCTCATGGGTTGCTTTGCAGAGGTGCAGAGTGACTTGTAGCAGGTCCACACTCCTTGAGATACTCTACCACTAGCCTGATTTTGTGCCCAAAGTTCCCTCTGTGACAGAATCCTGACTGGAGATGAGATTTGTACTCGGGAGCCTAGCACATCCAGGGGGATGCCCCAGTAATGGCCCCTGTAGATTAAAAAGGGACATCTGTCTCTAGAATAGTCTTACAGTCAAAGGCCAGAAAGTGTCCCAATTGCGATAGATTCCTATTTTAGTTGATGTAAGGAAGGCCATGAAACATTCTACAGATATCCTGGAAGGAATCTTCAAGGCTACTATGGTAGATCACTATAATAATGGTTCTCAAATAAATCATATTTCCTGTATCCACACACATAAAAAAAGGGCATCTGTCCTGAAGACATTACTAGTAGTGATCCTTGGGGATGTCTGTCATCACGAGAGAGCACACTGAGTCTTGCATTTCACCTGACGGCTTGTTTGTCATGCGTGGTTGACATTATTTACATAAATCAAGACGTTCCTGAGCTCACAGGTAGTGCCGTCTGGAGACCATAGTGAGGGTGCAAAGGCAGACTGAGCTTCATTTTTGTGAATGCTCTATGTTTTTCTAGCACTTTCCAGGATTCCTGTTTATCTGATAGAGCAGCACTGGTTTTGCCTCTTGCCAGCTCTTAGCTTCATTTTGATCCGATGTCAAATGAGGATTCAGATGTCACCTTTTTAGAAGTCTTGAGATAATGGAGAAGAGACGTAGAAAGCATAGCATGTATTTAATGTAGTTTTTATTATTGCACATAACTCAAACCTCTGCCTTTTTATGAGTGGAATGAGGTTGCTGATACTTCTTGGTCTCCCATGATAATTCCTGTATTTTCATTGAGATTTTATTAGGCAGGAGGCACGGGGACTGAGACATAAACACAAATAGCTGATACACGGAGCTGAAAGTGACAAGCCATTTAAGAGACAAATCGATAACTCTCCAAGAGAATAGAGATGAGAGCCTGAGTTTCTGAGAAGGAGAAACGGGGAGACAGAAAATAGCATGGAGAGAAGGCTTGGGGGCAGGAACCCAGAGGGAAGCCAGTGGGAGTAGATTTCGCTGGAACTCTGGCCGCATGGGGACGGGAGCACAAGTTAGACTAGGAATAAAGATTGGGGTCCGATTATGGAAGGTCTTGCATGTCAAGCTCAGGAGGGTGCACTTTAGAGCAGAGGCGATGGTACATAGTGATGAAAGAGACTAGAGGTGATACCCCAAACAGAAGTTGACACTATCTTGAGCTGGGCCGTATTAGAGCAAACAGGAGAGTGAGACAAATACCCTGAAAGGCGAAGGGACGGGAACTGGCCATTAATGAAATTCGAGACAAAGGCGCGCTGGTGAGAGGAAGCAGGGGGAAGGGGCAGGGCAGGGGTCCACCAGGGCGTGCGGGGTCCTCCCCGCGCCTTTGACTCTGGCTTCTGAATGGACGGTCTTGGGGAAATAGCGCCCTTTGACAGTTTTTCTGAATTTTGAGCGATGCAGCATAATATTTGGAGCCAACAAAATAATATGATGAGTCAAGTTGGAAGAATAAAGGGAAGTGGTGATTCATTTTTCAGACATGGAAAGTTTCTCCATTTCAAAAGCCGCCCAAACCCGAAACCCCGAAGTAGATGAATGAGCAGGTAATTATTTGGATCACAAGAAGAACCTTCTCCAGACCTTTTCTGCAGGGATTCTTTCATTAGTGAGCTCCTGGTCTCCGCTCATGTAACACGTGGTTTACACGGAGGCATCTGATGAAACGCAGGACCAGCCTGTTGTGTAAAGCATCGTATTCCTTAGAGCTGCACGTGACCAGGGCTCCATGCATGTGCCACCTTTGGGACGCACGGAGTCGCTCACCTGTTCTTTCGATGGGCTGCGGTGTGAGGCTCACCTGGGGCTGGCCCGGGCACAGCATGAGACATCTGCACCCTGGCGTGTCCCCCCCCCCCCAACTCTACCGGGAAGGCAGGTGCAAGGCTCTGCTCTCATAGTCCCCAGTTCTACCCGAGGCCTTCCTTTACCCACTCCTCTGGGGCTGTGCCTGGATGGACATGGGTGGGGACTACGGCCTCCTCTCGGGGACCCACCAGCCTCCAACACCTCTCTACCACCTCCCGCTGGTCTGCCGGCTTCCCTGTGCCAAGGGACTTTAGCAGAGCCCTTGCTTACTTAACGCCCATTCTTTCAAACCTTTAGCTCATGCCAGGACCCAAGATTTTGAAACAGAAAAGAACCAGTTTCTTTGTTTTCTGCCAGCAAGCTGTGCGACCCCTTCCCTCAGAAGCAATGAAAGCAGTAGTCCGGTTGATGGAATGAGCAAGGGTCACCGGGTACAGGGACAAAATACAAAACAAACACACAAAAAGCCACCGGGGTTAGTGTTTCAGAAGGTCCTCGTAACTCGAATGTTTCAGCTCCGTGGATTAACAGAAGTTCAGGGAGAAAGGAGAGGATGTGAGTCAGTGACCCAAACCAGATCCGCAGGCGACTAAAACCCTGTTCCTCGGTGGCCCTGGGAGATTTATATGATGCGAGGAGGCATCGCCGAGAGTTAAGAAACCAAAAATGATTCACGGGGCAAATGAAATAACATGTGCAAAGAGGCTTAGCCAAGCCGCATTCATGGCGAGGGGCGCCTTATATCTCCCCGGGTGAAGAATTATGAAATGTGGCCAAGTAAAGAGTAACTTTCTGGGTTAATCTGCTTTGGAAGTCACCGTTCCCGTGTTTCAGGGGAAAGGGGATGTCCTTACGCGGCACCGCGGGACGATGGAACCGTTTTCATCTTGGCCCTGGCCAAGTCCCCAGTGCAGTAAACGTGTCCCTTCAGAACGGGGGAGGACCACTCATGGGGGAGCAGGGGACATGCGCACAAGCTCGTTTGTGACCCGACCCTCCCTCCACTGCAGGTTGGTAGCAACCACGCACTGGACTGTAACCCAAGCCCCCCCCCCCCAGTAGAGATGTGGGTGTCCCCGCCTCTGTTCAGCCCAGCGAGCGCGGCTCAACGGGACCTTCTCAGAGGGTTTAATAGGTGTCCTCTGCATTGGGGGGGGACACGGTGGACTGGGGTCTGACTCACTCCTTGAAAATCTCAAGGGCAGGTTGCTCTCAGATTGTCACCCAGGGCGCCCATTGGGTATTTAGAATTTGTCAGGGCAGAGGACACTTATACTGTGCAGGTTTTTTCCAATAAAGACTATGAATGTATTTTCTCTTATGATTTTCTCAATAACATTTTCTTTTCTCTAGCTTACTTTATTATAAGATAATATATATGTAATACATTATATATATATATATATATATATAACATGAAAAAATATGTGTTGATCAAAGGTTTCCAGTCGGGAGTAGGCTAATGGTAGTTAAGTTCTGGGGGAGTCAGAAGTTATACTCAGATTTTTGACTGTGAAGTAATGACATTAAAAGAACATCCCTTTATCTGCTCTTCATTTTCCATATGCTGAAAATCAAAACATATTTATTCAGCACCCAGCCTTTCCACATGGATAGTTTCTTCTGAGACAAAGATAGATTCTGTTTTTCCGTCTTGTCGCTTACCCTGATTTATTACAAAACTTGTGATTTGTAAGAAAAAAATTTGCATCTGTTAAATCTTAGAGGCATGGTCAAATGGAAAGTTGAGTCAATGGCTGGATGATTTTTAGAGACCAAGCAATCAAAGCGATTGTAGTCAGCTATTTGGTTTGCGTGGGGCAGAATGTAACGTCTGACAAAAGTTTCCTGGGGTGGAAAGCCACATGGGCTGCCCAGAGAGGAACTCTTCAAAGCCAGATTTCACTCTTCCGAATAAAAAAGCACATCCGCCCAGTGTGGGTCTCTCTTGGCCTCTCCTGGTCTCCCCTCCCCCTCCCTCCCTCCTTCCTCTGCTCTTCCCCTCCCTCCTCCTCTGTCCCCACCTCTCCAAGTCATGTTAGACACGCACGTGAATCTTACCCGGGTATCAGATTTCTGTGCTCCGTATCTAGAATGCTCACATCTACATGGACAAAATGCAAAGTCTGTGCCAAGCAAACATCTCAGGGTGTTCCCAGCACTGTGATTTGCTCTGGGTCCCATTGTGAGTTGGGCCTCCTTCAGGATTTGGTAGGAAGCTTAGTACGTAAGTATTCATTGGTTTCTTCAGGAGCACACACCGAGAGCCAGTAAATCTTTGGTCCCCAAACTGGTTGCGTCTTAAGAAGCAGATTTGAAAGCATCGTATTGCTTTATCAGTTTCCTGGGAGGGTGGGTCAGGCTTAAAAACTGTACAGTCAGGTTAAGCATTTCCTGGGAAGTTCATTATTAGTATTTCCTGACAGTGGAAATACTGGCTTCATGTGAGGGAAAAGGCGAATGTTCTGGCTAAGTTAACGTGTTTAATAAACAAAAAGGAAGATCCACAAAGCAAAGAAAGAGGGATAGTGATGGGAAGACCAAAGCCCTGAATGAGGCCTCACTGAGGAGAGTGCTGATTGCCAAGAAAGTGGGTATAAACTCGGGGCCTTAGCAGGGAAGGGAGGTCCCGGCTGCTGAAAGAAAAGAGCAGAGTGGTAGACTAGAGGCCCCAGAGGCTGCTGTGTCCTTGACCTGTGCCAAATGCATCTTCAAGAACAAAATCCAGGGAATCTTGTGTCCAAGGTGATTTTTCAAGTGCTTTGTTCATTATTTAAATGTGTGGCTGACCAGTTAATACGGGATAATTGATATATCAGAACTGCTACAAACTCCCTCCCGTCCCAGCAGCTTTGCTAGCATCCTTGGGGGGGGGAATGTAATCAGGCGGCTCAAGCGGAACTGCTCTGGGCGATTTGCATTCTGCAGAGTGGCCAGGTTACTGGCCTCTAACCCAACAATGAGCTTTTCCCTTCAGAGGTGTGAAGCATCTGTATAATATTTAGTCCCCGTGTTTCGGATGTGAATGGTAATATCCAAGCCCCTTAGTCTTAAGGATATAATTTTATTGTGGTAACATTTTCAAGGGGTCAGCCCCGAGCCCCCATTTGGGGGACAACAGGAGTGGGGTGTACCCAGATACATCGTACCGATGCTCATTGTTTCTCCTTCGGCCAAGTCCTTCGACCAGATTTAGGAAACTGAAATCTGAGAAGCCCAGTTTTCTTTCATTCTAATTGCCCTCAATCCAAAATCACTTCAAATATTTTTGAGGGAGTCCGCACCCTCTTTTATACATTTTGAAAAGCCTAATATAAAAAAAAAAAAACCTAAATGGCAATCGTTATATGTCATTACATAATGAATTCAATCTGTTTCAGAAATCAACCCTTTTGACACATTCAAAATAATAAAGGCGTCTGTGAGTTACAAGGTTTGTAACTACGGCTTAGTCAACCTCAATTCACAACTAGTAGCATTCCTGGTGGTGTGGGGAGAGTAACAGCCCCCCGAAGCTGTCCTCACCCTCACCCCTGGAACCTGTGGCGATGCTGTGACATTGCAAGGGGGAAGTGAGGCTGCAGATGGAATTAAGTTTGCCGATCAGCTGACCTCCCGGTGGGGCGGTGATCCTGCGTTATCTGGGTGAGTGCAATGTAGTCACGAGAGCCCTTTCAAGAGAAAGAGGGAAGCAGGAGAGGCAGAGGCAGAGAGAGGTTTGAGGATGCTCTGCTGTTGGCTTTTGAAGATAGAAGAAGGGGCCATGAGCCAAGGCATGCAGACTGCTTCCGGGTGCTGGAAAAGGCAAGAAAACAGCTTCTTCCCTAGAGCTTCCAGAAGGAACCCCACCCTGCTGACACCTTGATTTCAGCCCAGGGAAACCCATTTTGAACTTTTGACCTCCAGAGCTATAAGGTAATAAATGTGTGTTGTTTTAAGCATTTAAACCTGTGCTAATTTGTTACAGCAGCAATAAGAAACTAATACGCTTAGTGTTATATCTTTCTGGATTTGGGTCATTTAAATAAATCACTGACTCGTAGCTATGGGGTACCCTGGCTTACAGATAACTGTATTGGAGGAGTTGTAAAGGTATGGGGGAAGCAGAGGAAATCCAAACTCCTTGCCACTGCCTACAAGTATCTGCCTTATCTGCGCCTCTCGTTACTGCAGCCTTACCTCCTGTTGCTTCTCCGCTCACCTGGCTCCGGCCCTCTAGCCTTCTTCAGTTTCTCAGACTTCCTGCCTTGGCCCTTGGTTCATGCTGTCTCTTCTACCTTTTAATGCCCTTATTCCAGGTCTTCCAACAGCTGACTTCTTTGCACCCTTCAGGCCTTAGTGCATCCTGTCCTCCCCCTGTTACTCAGAATATTTATCACTTACAACTGCAAATCTTAGTGGATTAAAACAGTAAAATTTATCCGCCCCGCAGATCACAGCCCAGTGTGGTTGGTGAGTGTGTGTGTGAGTCAGAGATAAGAATGGGGCTCCCCTGTGTTCCACGTGGCCACCAAGCTGGTCCAGCGCATGGCCCCTCTATTCTCTTGGCCTTCTCGAACCCTCCACAGGATCATCTACTCGAACCTGATGAGAAATAAAGAATGTGTGGGGGATGGTTTAGACCAGGCCTGGAAGTGGGACGAATCACTTGTGCCCTCATTCCATATGACCCCACCTGGCTGCGAGGGGGCTGGGCACGTCACCTTCCTGTGTGCCCAGGAGGAAAACTCGCCATTTGGGTGAGTAATGGCACTGTTGTGTCCCTTCTCGGAGATGTCCCTTATAACCACCCTAAGCAGGTCTGCCTTGTTAGTCTCAAGATGGTTCCTTCCTACCCATAGCACTGGGTCCTTAATAATTTATTTGCCTCTTTGTTAACTGTGTTTTCCCCACAAGCCTAGAGCTGCAGAAGGACAGGATTTGTCTCTTCTTTATTTTTAAAAAAATATATCTTTTATTGATTTCAGAGAGAGGAAGGGAGAGAGAGAGAGTGGGGTAGAAACATCAATAATGAGAGAGGCACCGATCGGCTGCCTCCTGCACGCCCCTGACTGGGGATTGAGCTGGCAACCCGGGCATGTGCCCCGATCAGGAACCGAACCACGATCTCCTGGATCCTAGGCCAGTGCTCCACTGCTGAGCCTCCCTCGGCCGGGTGGAATTTGTCTCTTTTGCTCACACCATATATGCACAGTACCTGGCAATGCGATGTCCTGCACAGAGTAGGTTACCAATCAACAATAGTTAATCAGTGTGTGCTAGTGGCTGAGCCAATGATCCAACAAATGAATGAATAGAAAACAGTTTATCTGGAGGGTATCCACTCTTACAGCCAAGACGTGTCTAATAGCTCATGGTTTCACAATTGTACATTTGGAGAAGCAACCAAAATCTTTCTTTATGTTAAAAATAATTGAGCTTGGGCGAGGGTTCAAAAAGTACTTGGAATGGCCCTGTTCTTTTGGTTTTAGCCCAATTTAGCTTCTGCTCAGTTCTCCAGATGAGCAGACTGGAGAGGAACAGTGCTCTTTTCAAATTTTGGTTGGTTATTTTCACTTTTGAGCTGGGTGCAGACCCCCTTCAGACACCCTGCTAGTCCATCTGCCCCTTCTCTACTCTCAGAAGCCAAACCATTGGCTCCTTCACCCTCCTCTATCAAGAGATTCACAATGGCCCATGGGACAGAAGAATGCCACCTTCCATGACTGTTTTCTCATCTTGACTCCCCTGTTCCTTCTCATTGTCACTGTCCTTTCTTGGTTTAGCCCGTGCCAGGAGTATAAGCCAGGACTATAAGCCAAATGCCCAACCCAAGGCTTCCCAGCTCACCCCAGGTGGACGCAGCGGAGGCCTCCCTCCCCGCTCATCGGGCTGCCTGGCTGGGGCATGGCCCCCGGTTGGCCCTGCTCTGTTGGCTGAGCCGAGGGGCCAGCGTGCCAACCCCTGGAACCACTAGCCAGGCAGGATGCCCCTCCGTCTAACAGGTTTCTCCCACCCCTCCCGTCTCCCCTGAGGCAGGCACATGGCATTTACAGGGTGGGGGGACCTGGGACTTGTGGATGGGGTAATTCCTGTGACGGGTGCCATCAGCTACGTTGTGTGTTCACTTCGCTTTTACCCCCTCGGTTCAGTGTTACTGTGCAGATGAAACACATTAAACCGAACACTACAACCCAGAATGTGTGCAAAGATGTAGCAAAATGGAAACAAATGTTCACATAAGGGAGTAGATAAAAATAAATTATGATACATCCATATAATGAAGTACTTGCGCATCATTAAAATTGATCATGTAGAAGAATGTTAAACAGCGTGTACGATGTTTACATTTAGGTTTTAAAAATCCAGCTATGAAATGATAAACACCATATGATCCCATTTTGCAATGAGAAGGTTTTTTGTCTATCATATATAAACAATGAAAAGGGTAAAGGCCCAAGCGGGGTAGTTATTGTAGTAAATGGAGATGAGAGGTGAATTTTTTTCCTGTTCTTAGTGCTCAGTGGTATTTTTAAAATTTCTATAATGACAACATTTTTTTTTTTTTTAGATATTAAAAGCCCAATAGGCATAGCTCAGCGGTTGAGCATCGACCTAGGATCCAGGAGATCCCGGTTCGATTCCCGGTCAGGGCACAGGCCCGGGTTGCAGGCTCGATCCCCAGTCAGGGGCGTGCAGGAGGCAGCCGATCGGTGACTGGCATATAGCAATCTCATTATAACTACCAACGGAATGACTATTTATGCAACAAGTGTTTATTGAGCATCCGCTCTATGCCAGGCATCATTTAAGTACCTGAAATACATAAATAATGAAACAGATCAAGATTCCTGCCCTCGGTGGGGAGAGGAAAGGGGACTTAGATTCTAGTGCAGATGTCAAGGGCAACTTGGGTAAATGATTCAGGTATTATTTAGATGACATTTTTACTTCTGTATCCAGGCCTCACTAAGTTACGATTTAACTTTGGGGTATAATTTGAGGCAACTACAGTGCTGGAAATTAATGCAATCCTTCATTTGTGATATCACAGCCCTGCAACGGATCCAGTAAGTGATCTGTTGGGGATCACATCACGACTGCCTGATGATCTCCAGGCTTTGAAACATATTTTTTGAAACTTCAGTGCATATCTGAAAACAGAGCCTTTCTCTCATGTTTACGCTCTTCTTTCTTGCTCACATTTGTTACCTTTTTCTGCTTTTCTCCCCTCTTCTCTTGTGAACCGGTTTCAGGGCCTCCTGCCACTTCCTCCCATGCTCTGTCTCTTCCTCATTTCCTTGCCAATCTTGTATTTCTGAACAGTTGATCAAAACTCATAAAGACAATACGATTTTCTCTTTCAACCTATATGGTAAAGGTGGTGAGCAATCAATCTGACCAAAATGCATGTCACCGAGAGCTATAGATCTCATTTGGGGGCAGAAGAAAGAAGAGAGACTATATATAGCTTTAGAGGTCAGAGTAACCTCACGGCGTAGAAATTATTTTCATTTTATTACTAGCAAAGCAGAATTTCAAAAAGATTAATTGTCTAAAGTCACCTAAGTCATAAAGAACGTGTAGGAAAACATGTTCTCCAGCCTCGTGGTGCCTACTCCCTTCTACAAGGGGCCACTGAAAAAATTCTCTCCTGCGTGAGGGTGCATTTTCCTGGGGTCTCATTTATTAACATGAAATTGAGATATTAAGAAACTCAGACTATTCCCAAATAATGGCATTATTTTAGGACAAATGGAGTCTTACAGGAATAGAAAGAACCTATTATACTTGCAAAACACCAACTTAAAAATGTACCACCAGAATGTGCTGTGCCTCTTTCCCACCTCCCCACACTTTAATCTCCACATCGGGAAATTACTCACTCCTTAGGTCCTCAATTCTGGTGGCCACAGTGTGACCAAAGAAAGCCTCCACTTTTATCAATAGCCTCCCTGTGTCTGGAGCATTCCACAGCCTTGATTTCCAGAATGTTATCTTTTGCAGATATTCTTTTTATCAAACTCCGTCCTAAAATAATGGTCAGTATTGCTCTTAGTCTGCTTGGTTCTCTGCAGTTAAACTTGAGCTGAGTTGAATCAGCTCACAAGTCACCAAGGACCTGCTCACTGCCAAGTCCAAGCCTATCCCTCAGCCCTAGTGCTCCTCAGTCTTCCTGAGAAACACACACGCACGCACGCACACACATACACATACACACAGATACACAGACACACACATACATACACACATATATATACTCACAAACACACACATATATACTCACACACACACACATGCACACACAGTTGCTGAGTTAGTGCTTATATTCATGTTTTTCCCCAGGAACAAATTGTCCCATGTTAAGAAAGGTTGAAAAAGAAAGACCCAAAGCCCTAGCCTCTAGGTTAGTGGATAGGAACCCAAACTGGGAGATTTCCCTGAAATAGAGGGACCCTGAGACAGTGGCAAATCTTCGCAAAGCAGGCCCGGCAGCTGACTTGTTGGCTGAGCTCCTAGAGGTGTGACCCAGGCTCAGAAAAATGCAGACGCTCTCAGGCCCTCCCTGCTCCCTGCAGTTCTGTGCCCAGCGCCCTGCCCAGTGCTCAGGTGGGAAGGCACCTCGCCTGAGGTGACTGCCACCCTCTGGGAAAGCAGCCCGTTTAGGGAAACACTGTCCTTAGGACCGTGGTACTTGGCCAGGCCGGGAAGTGAAGATTAAACTCCTAAACACAAAATCGTTCATTCCTGCGATGCTTCACTTGGGAAAATGCCTCTGGGAAGCTCTTACTGATGCCTTGGGCCTTGCTCTCTCCTTCCTGTCCCTCGTCTGGGTCCTCATGTCCGTACCCCTGTTCCTCTAGAGCAGCGCGGGGGACTTGGGTAGTTCATGGGACACAACTCGCTGGGGGGGCTTACCGTTTATAGAAATTGTACGCAGTGTAGGAGCTCCTGAGAGTCAGAGTCTCAACATTCTGTCCAGGGGGTGCCATTCCCTATTTCATCATGGGGTCATTCTGCCCAGTGTCTTCTCGGAATCCCCACTTCCCGTCTCTTATCCCTAGTGCTTGTCAGTAGATAAACTGTTAATTAATGTTCATCCGTGTTAGCTTGGGACAGTATGATCCGGCAATCCCACTTCTGGGTATGTACCCAAAAGAATTAAAAACGGGATCTCACAGAGATACTTGTACACCCGTGTTCATAGCAGCATTATTTACAATAGCCAAAAGGTGGAAGCAGCCTGGATCCATCCACATATATGACTTGTGCTATACATCTATAGTGGAATATTATGCAGCCTTAAAAAGGAAGGATATTCAGATACCTGCTACCACGTGGATGAACCTTGAGGACACTATGCTAATGAAATAAGCCAGTTACAAAAAGATAAATACTGTGTGATTCCACTTATATGAGGTGTCTAGAGTAGTCAAATTCACAAACACAGAAAGCAGAATGGTGGTTGCCAGGGTCTGCAGGGAGGGGTGACTGGGGAGTTGGTGTTTAGTGGGTATAGAGCTTTAGTTTTGCAAAATGAAAATAATTCTGGAGATTGGTTATACAACAACGTGAATGTGCTTCATAGTAATAAACTATACAGTTGAAAATGGTTAAGATGATAAACTTTATGTTATGTGTATTTTAACATGATAAAAAAATAAAATTTAAAACTACTAATATAGGAAGAGGAATTGGAAAGTTATACCACCACCAACAACAAAATTCTAAAACCTCACCATCAGCAATTATTTCTCAGTGATTACTATGTACAGTATACCTGAGCTGAGAGCCAAGAAGGACACGGAAGGTGAAGCCGGCGTGATTCTTGCCCCTAAGGAGATGTCGGTGTGGTCTGGGAGATGAGACACGTGCAGAATAGTAATTCAATGAAAATTCCAAGAAGTGCAAGCGAGGTGGGAGGGAGAGCATCTGGCATGACCATTTAAGGGGAACTGTAAAGGACAGGTAGGAATCTAAAGCCAGTTAGAAACATGTTACCTGCCCTTGCATTGTCGGATATAAGAATTAAGACGTTATTTCCCTTTATTTCTGGGTTCTTAGAAGCTGTTTTAAGATGGAATAATCCCAGGCATTCCTGCCATAAAGTGTCACTTGATTAAATCAATATCGTGAGTTTATGTGGGCAAGAAATTTCTAAACCCCCCTCCCCCCAGAGCTCATTGCAATTTTAAATACCAGCATTCTCAATATAGAAGTTAGCCTTACTGTAATGAAACATTCAGCTGTGAAAGTATTGCAGTTTCCTGAATTCTTATGAAATTATGATCTTTATCATATTCTTAGAAAACAAAGCCATATATTCATGTCTGCTTTTTAGATACCTCGAAAACAAATATTGTGGGTGAGACACCTGACCCATGTATGTTTCTCAGTCCAGGATCTTCCCTAGCTCTGAAATGCTTTACTCTGTGATGAGTGTAGCTCAGAGAGAGAGTATGTCCAAATTGCGCGGCGAAGCATGCCGATTTTCACCTGCTGCTCTTTCTCAGCTTTGGCAGGCGGCACAAAGGCGGCAGCTTCTTTCCTGTTCCATCCTCGGAAGAAGCTTGCTGGATAAGAGTCCCAGCCTCGGGCTGAAGGTGAAAAGAATTCCTTCAGGGAGTAACGCGTAGGTACAGTCTGCAGAATTAAGCTGATTAGTGATGACACTGCATTAGGAGGTTACAATAATGGCATCGCCTTAAATTAAACTCTCTCAAAATGAATAAAATAAGCCTATTACTCTGAGGTTCACTTCGGCCTTGTTAAACTCCTGGCATATCAGAGGTTCTAGAAAAATGTCAAATAGATGGCATAAAAAATAGGGTATTCTGCCCGGCTGATGTGGCTCAGTAGTTGAGCATCGACCTAGAACCCAGGAGATCATGGTTCGATTCCCGGTCAGGGCACATGCCCGGGTTGGGGGCTCGATCCTGCTGAGGGCGTGCAGGGGGCAGCCGATCAATGACTCTCTCATCATTGATGTTTCTATCTCTCTCCTTCTCCCTTCCTCTCTCTGAAATCAATAAAAAATATATAAAAAAACAAAACAAAACAAGTATTTGTCAGCTTCTCACTTTATGCTGAATGCTATTCCAGGATACGTGAATTATGAAATTCTTAAGAATTTGAACACACAAAAGGTTATGATATTTAATATCATTCAGTCACTGGAATGCAAGGGCCTTTTGGGGGGGTATGAGGCAGACTGGGTTCAGGGCCTTGCTGCTCATTCAATGGGCAAGTTATTCCCAGTGAATGGGACTCGGTACACAGCTGCCAGATGTGCACATTGGACCACATGAGCTCCTAATCTCTTTCAGCTCTAACATTCTGTAAGGATTAATGTTTCTTTGATGATTTAGAAGACTCAAGATCTTTCAATTCCCCAGAGTTGTAATGAAAATAATTACTGTTAAGCCCATTTTATTTGACATTTCTGTTCATTTAGATTTTGGTTAAATATGAATTTTTGCCGTGTATATATAATGTATAATAAAATCAGGTTGCTGTGGTCTGAATATTTGTGTCCCCCCAAAATTCACTTATTGGGATCGTAACACCAGTGTGTCAGGTATTAGGAGCTGGGGCCTTGGGAAGTGTGTAGGTCCTAAGGAGGGAGCCCTCATGGAGGGATTAGTGACCTTCTGACAGGCCCCCACAGAGCTCCCTTGCTCGCTCTGCTATGTGAGGACACAGTGAGAAGTCCGCAACCTGAGAGAGGACCCTCACCTGACCATGCTGGCACCCTGTTCTGGGACTTGCAGCCACTAGAAATATGAAAAATGAATTCCTATTTATAAGCTACCCCGTCTGGGATATTCTGTTATAGCGGCCCAAATGGACTGAGACACAAGTATTACACGTTACCAGTTATAAAGCTGTCATACCTTTGTAATTATTTTTTTCTAGAATTTCAGGCAAGGCAACTTGATTCTCCTCATTGGAGATAAATATAGGAAGAGACAATTTATATAGTATGAGTTGAATATAGTGCATTTTCCTGTAATTTAGTAGTGAAAAGCCTAGTTTAAATTATATATTCACCACGACACCTATTTTCTGGTACAATTCAATATCCTTAGAAAGTGTCGGAGGAGATGTAATTATCCAAAATGCTGAGATTACTTGGTATAAAGTGGCCGGATATGGCATCTTTATACTGAAGGCTAATTTCCAAGTAGAGTGGAATGTAGCCAAGGCTGCAGCCCCCACATGATATCTAACTTAACTCATACAAAGAAATGTGATTTTTGCCACACTGTTGGGGTCATGCTTGTACCTTGCCAAGGCAAATAGCTCAACTTTCATGGAGTCCAAAGTTTCTGCAGATAACCCTGGTATATTCTTCTTTTCTTGTGTGTGTGGCGGGGCAGGTTATCTGTGGGGGGAGTCATGTGGTCCCTGGAGCTCTGTAAGCAATTATTTGCTCTGCTGATAAAAAAGTGTTTTGTTGCTATAAAAAGGGGTGTAGGTAGCCTGAAAATAGGTTTCGATTTGGTCATTGTACTGGAGTTCTGGGAAAACAAACTGTTCTTTTGAATTTCTAAACAATAATAATTTGTTTAAGACATTTGCACAATTGTGATAAGTTACACATCTTGATAAGAAAGCCTCGGGTTGGCAGAGCATCTGTACAAGGACCACCACACAGATAATGAGCGCCTTTATGTTTAAATTAAATTAAGTCGGCCCCAGGGATAGGAGCAGACAGGGAAGGAGGAGGCAATCGAAGCGGCAAATAGTCTGAGGCACAGAAATGGAAATGTGTGGAAACTCTGCAAATTTCAAAGTCATTTGACGCCATGAACTATTTTTTTAATTTCTTTGTGGAGTTTTGAATAAGCGCAAGTAATGATGTAATGAAATAACCATGGAAAGAAACCAATCTATGCATCAAAATTGGGGAAGAAATCTCTTTGTCTTTGGTACGTTGGGACCAGAGTATTTCCTAGACCCTTGCTACTTGAAGTGTGGCCTGTGGCCCAGGAACATTCAGCATCCTGGGAACTTGATAGAAATGCAGAAGCTAAAGCCCCATGCTCAGCCCACTGAATCAGAGTCTACATTTAACAGTCTCCAGGTTATGTACGTGCATGTTGACATTGAAGAAGCACTGCCCTATAGTCGTTATAACAGCTCATTCATTAATTTAGTCATTCATTCACTAAACAGTTTTTGGAGCCCCTTCTATGAGCCAGACATTAATTTAGACAAAAGGAGGGGGAGATGGTTACAAATATGAGTAAGACGCAGCCCCTGTGCGCAGAGAACACGCTGGAGTGGGCCACGTGTCATATAGTAAAAGTTACTAGGATTTGTGCTTGACTGTGGGAGCCAGGGTCAGGAGTGTGGTGATGCCCCAGTTAGCGCCGAGCACCTGAGTGTCAGTGGTGTGTTTACAGCAGACTGGGAGGTAAATGAGAACATACCTAGTCTTGCAATGTTGAATTCGGGGGCAGCTGTGGAATTTGCAGGTGGAAATGCCTCGTAGGCAATTGGAGTCTAGATCAGGGATCATCAAACTATGGCTGCAAACCAAACCCGGCCCCTCCCTTGGTTTTTGCAAATAAAGTTTTATTGACACACAGCCACTCTCACGCTTGACACATTGTCTACCATGGTTGCTTTCACACTCTAGGTATGTCAGTGACCACGTGGCCCACAGAACTTAAAACATTTACTTTCGAGTCTTTCCAGGGAAAGTTTGCTGCCTCCTTCCCTAGAGCCTACTGGAAAGGTCTGGGTTAGAGACAGCCACGTGGAAATCACAGCAGCGAGAGGGTGGATGAGACCGTCCTGGGAAGACGCACAGCGAGGAGAGCCAAGGGCAAGGTCAGGGCCCCGAGACAGACACAGCTTCCTGTGCTTCCTGTGTCTCGGGTAGTTCCCTGGCCATTCAAATTTTTTTATGTTTTGTCCCGATAACTTTTGAACAAATAGTGATTATTTGTTGCCTTGGCCCTTGCAAATTTATTAAGCCAAGAAACGTGCACTAGTTGGGTGTGTATAATCTCTAATCCTAATAATTTAGCAGATTCTGGGCCGTCACAAGTAACGTTTACCTTTCACTGAAAGCTGCAAGTCACATAATAGTTTGGGTGTAATTAACAGTGAAGAATCTCATCTTCTTGTGAAATAGAAAGGAAATATTTCCTTTCCTCGTAAACATGTTTTGCCTGACCCCAGGGGCTGTCAAGGCTGTGCCTAGGTGACTACAGGTCCTGCAAAAGTCCCTGTCCCCTTACTGTGGTGCCAAAGCAGAGGTGACCCCAGGCTGGCGTGTTCCCCGGGCTCTGCCCCGTTGCGAGGCTGCCGCTCCCCTCGGGGTCGTGGGAGGAGCGTGAGACTGAGGGCGGCTGGGGAGGGGGAGCAGGATGCTTCTGGAGCAGGGAATAGTTTAGGGCAGAAAAGCAGAAGTGTGTGTGTGAAATCTGCAGGTTTAAAAGCCAGTCGGTGCCACAGGCTCTTGCGTGCGTCTCAGGAGTTATGCGTAGGCCTTTGTGCGTAACATGTTTTAACGGAGTCACCAACTAAGAGAAGAACCCAGGCCTCAGTTCTTAGCCCACCTCTGTTGGATAAATGGCACCGCTGTGCTCAGTGCTGGGCTCCGAGGTGAGGTGGGTGGTTTCTGTGTGTTGAGGTGAGGGGGCGAGAAGGGTGCCGGTGGCAGTCAGCTCAGCACCTTCACGACCGGAGCAGATACTCAGCTGTCACCCCATTTTTCTGCTGGTAGGAAGGCGCACTCCGTATTCTCTGGTGCCAGGGGTGGTGGACGGTGCCGTCACAGGCATCCTCCAGTTTAACATCCTTGTGGACACCGTTCAGACATAAGAGCTGCCAAAATTGTTGCCTTCAGTTTGATGTAAGGTGCTTACTTCTGAGAAACTCGGGTAGCTCTTTCGATAAACCTGGGCGATGGCACTAGGCCACCATGGGATTGTAGTCTAGATCAGAGGCACCGAGTCTGTCTCCATTTGCACAAAACAGCTTTCTTCCTCTCAGCACGTCTCCGCAGTCCCTGCGAAGGCCTGTTCACAATATTGCAGTGTTGTTGTTGACAGGGGCATGGCTCATGGGGCATTTGTTTACTCTGGAACTGAATGGCACCAAACTCTTTGTCACCTCTTGCTTGTCCAGTGTGAATGAGCCAGTGTTGCAGTGCCCAGTTCCTTTGTGCGACCTCCCCTCCCCACCCTCTCCAGCCTCTGTCTTTAGGTGATTTCTACATTGCGATGTTGAGCATCTTTTCATGTGTCTCTTGGCCATCTGCAGGTTCTCTTTGGAGAAATGTCTACGCGTGTCCTCTGCCCACTTTTTGATCAGATTATTTGTTTTTTTTAATGTTGAGCAATATGAGTTCTTTATATGCTTTGGATATATAAGCCCCTATCAGATATATCATTTGCAAATATCTCCTCCTATTCCGTAGGTCGTCTTTTCACTTCATTGATGGTTTCCTTTGTGGTGCAAAAACTTTTTAGCTTGATATAGGCCCATTTGTTTATTTTTACTTTGGTTGACTTTGCCCTAGGAATCATATCCAAAAAATACTGCTGAGACCAACGTCAAAGAGTTTATTGCCTATGTTTTTTTCTAGGAGTTTTATGGTTTCGGGTCTTACATTTATGTCTTGAATCCATTTTGAATTTGTTTTTGTATATGGTGTAAGAAGGTGATATAGTTTCTTTTTTTTTTTTTTTTTTATGTACTTGCTCACTTTTCCCTGATACCCATTATTGAAGAGACTGTCTTTACCCCATTGTGCATTCTTGCCTCCTTTGTCGTAGATTAATGTCAACTAGAATTGGAAAATAAATTTTTAAAAAGAAACTACAGCAGAGTGAAGAAAAAAGTGGTCAGCTTAGCATCATGTGAGTGGAAGAGGCAGGATTTAAGCGCCAGCTTCGGCAGTCTAGGCTCTTTTAGAGCTCAGCTGAGTTTGTAGCTATGCTTTCCACATTTTTCAATGTTTACAGCCCCCTTTTATTATTGGCAATAAATTAAGAAAAGTTTAAACAATAAAAAAATTTTAGTGGGGAACAGGGCTCAGCATTTTACACACATTAGCTCACTGAACCCTTTCCTGCCCCTTGGTGGGTAGATTCTATAGATTTCTCTATTAAACTGGAAGTAACAGAGGTTTAGGAAAGTTAAATAATTTGTCCAGAGTCATGGCCACGAAGCTATAGAGCTGCATTAGAACCACATCTTGTGTGTCAGACCAGAAGCAGGACTCCTAACCACTGTGCTAGTTAACACACTGCAGATTTGGGTTCTGGAGCCACCACACTGTGGCTCTGATTTTTTCAGTTTCTGCCTGAAGGGAAGATATCTATCCATTTATCACTCCCCTCCCCTGTGGCTTCGACACACTGCTCACCAGGGGTGACAGAACCCTGTGGTTTTGAGCAACGAGGGCATCCTCCCGAAGGGTTGCCAAGATAGCTCTTGGCTGACACCCCCACAGGTGTGTGTCTGTACATTTTCAAAGGCAAGCAAATATTGAAGAAACATCAAAACCAACAGAGCAACTGCTAGATTACAGCCACTTTCCTCACTAACATCTGACAGGCAGGCGGATCCCAGACCCCAAATGGAAGAGTAATACTAGTGACTATTCCCAAATTTTTACTAGTTATCAAAACTGACTTGCCCATTTCCCTGGGGCTCTCTCCCCCTTGACGGCTCCCTCTTGCTCTCTCTTCGGTGCTCTCGGATTTGCTCCTTCTGGGCCGAGGAGGACTTGACGCATTGGGTGGCCGACACCTGGCCCTCTCCTTCAGCCTTCTAACACACACCTTCCTCCCGCTACCTCACCTCCTGTTTGCAGGGGTGCATCTGCGAAGCCATAGGGACCACAATGGTTCCATCATTACTGCTACTCAACGCCAGCATCTAATCACTTACAATGAGACCCAGTGGTGGGAGCAGTTAGGGAAATTGCTCTCTCACGGGAGAAAGTGGCTTCTTTTAAAACTTGCCTGGGAATGGCATTTCTCTAAAATACCATTATCTCTTCTCTGAAACAGTGCAGGGAAGATCCTTACAGATCGTTAGTTCTGGTGCAAAGCTTTACTGGAGGGAAACTGAGGAATTTTCCTGCAGAAATTAGGTGTCTGGGTTATCTCTGCATTTCACTTATGCGTGCTTTCCTGATATTGCCTTCTGGTGTGGACAGCTCATCTTATTGCAGGTAAGCAGAGATAGGCTGACCTTGACCACCAGCTACGGGCTTTCTGTGCTCTGTAGGATGCGGACAGTGCAGTGGTAACAGAGGCTGACCCAGGAATCCCATACCAGGGGCCAGGCTCTCGGAAATTAGCTGATCTAGTCCCCACAGCTCCCCTCTGAAGGAGGAGCTGCTCTTAGGATCCCCATTTTACAGGTGGGGAACCAGGCACAGAGCTGTTGACTAACTTGCCCAAAGTCACACAGTTCATAGTGGTAGAGATGGGATTCGAACCCAGGACTTGAACTACTAGACTAGTTTCAGAGACGGCTCATACCCCCCTTCTCTACCTCTGGACACAAGGACAAGGCAGGTTTAGTGCTCCTGGATCACTCAGACGGATGCTTTCTAATCCAATTTCAGGCATGCTGTGTTAAATGCCACAGCAGAAACATAAAACAGAGTGCTGTTAAGCCCTGGCTATTTTCTTGTGATGTTAAAAGCCACTTTCTGGAACTGCTTTTCATCCCAGAGAATCATCAGCCCCTCAGGTAACTGAGCAAAATGAGGGAATGTGCGGAGGTGTGTTCTGTCCCGGCGTCTGCTTGTAACTCACCACTAATAAGGGTCCAGTGGCTTTTCTCACGTTGCTTCCTAGCAGCTCTGCTTGTCCCCACCAGGGAGTCCCTGCCTTTCCTGGGACCAGAAGTCCTAACCCGTCCCTGATTGCTGTTGCTTTCAAAATGCCTCCTAATGGGGGACAGTGTCCTGCAGAAAGTGTGACATGGCCTTTCCCATTAAGATAGAGACCGGGAAAGGACCAGGCTGCAAATTCCCAGTGCCCGTGAGGGCGGAATAGCCTTTGCAAACCTTCTCAAGCTCCCTGGCCACAGCTCGGGCCAAACAGAATGTTCTTCCCCCGCACTGGGTGGGAGGGTCTGCAAGATGAAAGGCGATAATTGATGAGAAAGTGCACTTGCTCCGTAGGTGAGAGCTCCTATAACCCCATCGTATCATTAAACTGGCTTTACTGGGATTCCGACACGGGTCTCTGGCCCATAGAAGTAGGTCTTTCAGCTGATAGTGTGGAGTCTCAGGCCTTCACTCCAGGAAAGGTGTATTTACTGTAAATAGAGTCAAGTTAACACTCTTTGAGTCAGGGACAGCCGGGAGTCAGGGGATGGACGCACCCGCACTTGGGAAGCACTGCCTGCCATGCTCGACAGCCTCCTGTGTTGGGGACCCCCCCTTCCTCCTGAACTGGAGACCGTTAGAAAGCGCTTTCTCCCAACTGGCTCCAATTCTGTTTCTCTGCAGCCCTGAACCACAGGCACACCTCATTTCATTGCGCTCCGCTCCGCTGCGCTTCTCAGATGTTGCTTTTTTTTCTTTCTTTTTTTTAAATTGAAGGCAAGACCTTCCACTAGCATAAAGATTGTGATTTGCTTTATTGTGATACTCGCTCCATTGCGATGGTCAGGAACCGAACCCGCACTGTCTCTGAGCTCTGCCTCTGCGCAGAACACACTGCGTCCGGCCCTTCGGCTCTGTGAACACATCCACCGCACTCAGGCAGAGAGATCGCTGACCGGTGTCCTTCAGCCGTGCCTTACACGACAGGGTTTGGAACACTCTCATTCTACTCAGTCCCCTCCAGACGCATTGCAGCTCTTCACTGATACCCTAGACTGTGGCCCCCAGAGCCACACGCAACTCTCCAGGTAGCCTGGCCAAAATAGACAATCCCCGTGTCACTCAGTTAGCACAGCCTAAGGTCAGTTTTCTGGTAGCTTTGTCATAACAGCTACTGAAATTACGCCAGTTATAACTCTGCATGTATATCATCTGTACCCGTTAGGCTGTGTCTCCCCAACACTGGCAATGATTTTTTTTTTTTTTGAGTAGATATTATTTTTGTCCCGTTTTGCAGATGCATCAGTGGAGGGACTAAGACTTGAGTTGAATAAAGGCAATCAGATATATATTAAAACCAAGGCTTTTGATCACCTTGTGACTTGGCCTTGTTTCTGTTTCTGGGGCATCCTGAGTGAGACCAGGGATGGGGAGGCTGGAAGGCCAGGCCAATGGGGGGGGGGAGTCAATCTGAAGATAATATGGGGGTTGGGAGGGGTGGCCGTTGTGATCTAAGATGCAAGAGAAAGGGCTTAGACGTGAGATAGAAGACTAATTCCATAGATATGAGTTCCCCACACCACCAACCAGCATCAACCATCAGCACCACCCAAGAACTTTGCAGAAACACAGATTCTCAGGTCCCATCCCAGACCTTTTGAATCCGAAAAGCCGGAGGAGAGGCTCAGAAGTTGGTGTGTTAATGAGCCTTCCAGGGAATCCCAGTGCACTAACCTCTGAGAACCACCGCTGTGGACCAGATTCAGTGACTTTGGTTTTGCCTCTGAAGAAGAGTGAAGTGTCTGGTGTTCTTGCTGTTGGAATAAAAGTTCTAAATTTACATCCATATGTCCCTCTTTGATATTTTTACGGTGAGGCTAGGCAAGATGTTTGCTTAGATTAAGAGACTACCAGATCCCCTTTCTACCTTCTATTTAGTCTATAACCTGAGGCTCATCACTTAACTCTTGATTTTTTGCCTGTAAAATGTGGTTAATGATGCCTCGCTCCCTTATTGGGACGGCCAGAGAAATGCGTAATTAGTGGTTGTGTGGCCCCTGGAGCCCAGTGTGCCATATAAATACTGTGTGTTAGTCACCAGTTTATGACCTCAAATGCCACCTACAACCTGACACATTTAACATTTCTTCCCCGAATTGTAAAGTTTAAAGTTAATTTAACAGTTTCATATTTGCACGCATTTTTTATTCCTTCTTTAGCCCAAAGTTGAGTGTGGGTATGTGCCTCCTTCCACCTTCCAGAGAAAGTGGTAAAAAAAACAAACTTAAAAATCAGGACCACCTGAGAAAATGGCCTTTCTGAAGCATAATGCTTGAGTGACTGTCAGACATGGATTCTCCAGAAATTTTGAGCATAAAGGAGAGAGAGAGAGAGAGACCCCATAGCCATAGAGATGCCCAGAAAGAGGCCCTACAGGCACAGAGGTGCCCACAGTAATGCTGGTTCTTTGCGATTCCAAGCTGAGACGGTTCATCTTGTGCAGAATTTTCATTTCTGCTCATTTTTCTAGCAGCAATCCTCCTGTTCCAAGTCTGAATATTTTCTGTGTGGTCCTTCTTTATTCTACCTAGGCAAATACTTCCTTTTTTAGGCAAGACTGCTTATCCTACGTATACACTCATTTTAGATTAGATTTACAAGGCTACAGGCTGGCTTGTTTTACTCTGGTGTAAAGTTTTTTCTCCCCCCTTAATCTTAAGCAGATGAAAGGCCAAAAAGACCCAGATGGAGACAAAGCAAAAGCATTTCTTTGGAGAGTTTGACTAGGGCTGAATTTACATGGAGGCTACAAATGTGGATATATAAGCAAAGATATGTATATAAAAGATACTCATACCAACAGTGTGGTATGAAGAAAAAAATTCAAAATGCCAACTAACCCTAGTTTTTATTTTGTATATCATAACTTTACTATTAGAGCACAATTACTGGAAAGGGCAAAAAACCCTCCACCCCTTATTACCACTTCCTGACATTTTAAATTATACACTATTACCGAATTTAAAAAAATAAAAAGAACAGCAGAAAAGAGATCGTCCAGACCCCGAATCAACTCGCTTGTTTATAAACCGAGTTTCAAGTAAACAAGATTGTTTCTCCGATGCCTTATGCTGGGGGTCGGACGCTCACAATAGCCTAAAACAACAAGTCGAGACGTGTTTTCATAATTGGAAATAAGAAAGAAACTCGGCCATCTGCTAATGGGA
Organism: Miniopterus natalensis; assembly: GCF_054644295.1. Taxonomy (NCBI): domain Eukaryota; kingdom Metazoa; phylum Chordata; class Mammalia; order Chiroptera; family Miniopteridae; genus Miniopterus; species Miniopterus natalensis. The sequence continues at coordinate 76,805,834 of NC_142090.1, forward strand.
AGGAAAGTTTTGCAATAAAGCTCCCAGCTGCCGTCGTTTCTGAGGAAAGGCTTCTTCGGGAGACAGTAATGGGGTGACGACAGCTAAACCGTCACTCGGGGCACCAGCAATTAATCGTGAATCACCTGCAAGGTCAAGTTTGTGTTTAGAAGCGCCAGGGCCAGGTTTTTTTTAGAAGTTGGTCTAACTTTACAAACGCTTGGGGTTATTCATTGCAGACTGAAGAGTTTCCTTTTCGAGTCTAAATAAGTTGAAATGAACCGGACAAGTGATTCCCTATAAGGGAAAAAAAAGGGAAGGAGAGAAAGCCTGGGCCCCCTTCCCTTGAGCAGCACTGGCGCACCCACGAACGCCCTCTGCTTCCACCGGGCTCGGTGGCAGCTTGCTGCGCGCTGCAGGGAGATGGGATTGCAGCAGATCCGACCAACTGTGCGGGGTGACGGCAAACAGAAAGGAGCAGCTGACTCCTGGTCTTCCACGCCAGCGTTTAAGCCTTCAGATAAGGCAAGAAAAATGGTCAGCCGGAGGGCCGGGCCCCTCCTGATAGAAGAGGGTCCGGCCAGGGAGATTTCCTCATGTTCCTGATGACCTATCTCCTCCGGCCTTGTCTTTTCTTATTAAGCGTAAATTATTTGTTTTCAGCATTCTGCAATAGCTTCAAGAAGATCAATGGCAGTGTGGTGAGGAAAGAGAATAGACTTGCACCTCCCTGCTTTCTCTGAGAGCCGGCTCTGCTCGCGTGGCATGTACTTCCTGCCAGCTCGGTAATAATTAATGTGCAGCGTGTATTTAATCTGCAGAAACTTCTCAGGAAATAAGTGCATTTCATCATTGTTTGGATGATTCTAAAGCATTTTAGTATTATCATGTTGAGCCGGCAAAACCTCTGCAATAAAGAATACATGTTGCTTGATTGAATTAGGCAATTTAAAGTCTCCTCTTGTAATTTTTAAAACAGGAACTGTTGTTTTCAGATAAGAAGTATTTGTCTTCGGGGGTCTGGATGGCGGATTTCCGTGGTTCCTTTCTTTTTTTGAACACCCAGAGCTCGGTCTAGACTTCATTTCTCACCTTTCAGCGTCTACTTTCACTCTCTTTCTGTGTCCTAACCTGACCAGACTATAACCTCCTGGAAGCTAAGCATCATCTTCTATATTTCTCTTTTTCTCAGTAACTTGTCAAGCAGTTGTAACAAAATTGTATATATGTGATCACATTTCATGATCTAACCCCTGTCTTATTAAAATAATGGGTTCCAATTCATTCTACTTGAATAACATAGTCATCTTGAAATTAGTATGTGTGTCAGTCTCTATTCTCAAATGACCCTGACCTCATTCAGCACAATGGCCTGTAGTCAAATACTTCAATTCTGGGCTCTTGAGATATAAGATGGTCTGGGTATTACACCTAAAAAGCCCCATTTGAGCCAGTGCTACTGGAACGAGTGTTCTCTATCCCAGGGCACAGGGCCAGATTGGGTCATTTCTATGAGAGTATAACTGGGAATTGTTACCACTCTGAGAACCTTCCACAACTGGAGAATGTGAGAAAGAGAGTGTAGCCCCTCTTAGATGGATATTTATGTATTTCTTCTAATTAATACAGGGTTAATGAAGGTGGCCTTTCTGAATCTTGTTTTTCTAATTTAATTTTGGTCACAGATTGACCTTCAAGGGACAAACTCATGCTCTTGGTGGTTGTATTTGTGTGTGTATGAAAAACAAAGGAATCAATTTAGTATCTAGGGCATATCATTTAAATTCTTAGAAACCCCATAATTGTAGGTTTGTGGCATGCATATTATATGAAAAGAAAAATAGCCCAGTAAAGTATGAGGCCTCGCTATGCCCAGAATACATCACGAAAGAGTAAAGGGGAGAGAGTTGGTGATGTTATCGTTTTAATTTTTAGAAAAACCAAGGGTTCAGATGAGAGCTTCCTTACACTGAGTCAACTTAGAAGGGGTGTGTGGTGTAGCATGCGAAATTTATTACAGATGTGAAAATATGCGTGTGTATCAAGGGTACATGTCTATTCTCATTCTAAATTTAACCCACCAACATTTAGATGTTGCCATTGGGAGTGAATTTGCTGTTTGGATTGTGGGCATGAAACTCTGCCTTCATGCGGATCAGAGGCAAAGCTGTGGAAACTGTGGGAAGATACTCAAGCTCCCTCCTCTCCTTTGGGCAACATATTTGGCTCCAGTTTATAAAAAGCAAGTTGAAAGTCTCTACAAAAATAAATGACCTTAGTCTTGTTCAAGTCTTGTTTCAGGGTGGTTTAGCTTTTGTCTATGGTCTGGGGGATGCTAAAGGATTTCTGGCAGGGTCCAGAAGGCACACTCAGCTGAGATGTTGAAAAGAAGTAATGAAGGGACTTACTTACAGAGGTGTAGATAGGCCAAGAGAACCAAGAGATTGTGGAGCACCCAGGGAATACCCACGGCGGGAAGCTGTGACCCTCCTGGGCCTGAAGGGGCAATAAGAGGAAACGGTGTTACTGGAGTCTGGAGTTAGAGCCACGGGACAGGAGCTGGGACAGTGGTAGCCATGGAGGGTCATATCCACTGCCTCTGCTGCAGCGCCAGAGCAGGAAAAAACACCCCAGCATCTTTCTCCTCCTGCCTGCCCATGTCCTGCCCACATCTCCCATTGACTGAACCCACTTGGAAGCCAGAAGCAAGGGAATCTATGTAGTACAATCTGTAGGCATTAACCTTCCGCCCCACTGCTCATGCACCAGGAGGACCTCTGGGAGAGCAGAGAGCACTCCTGTCAGAGTCAGCTCTTCCCTTCAAGATCGAGGTTACCAGCACAATGATTGTTCATTGGATCAGCTGGGGGGCGGGGCGCACAAGGGAGGCTAGAAAGAAATGAAACGTCCCCCTGAGAAATCAGCATTGGGGTACAGGGTTGGCTTGTAGGATCTGACAAAATATTATGAATAGTACAGTGTGATTTATATCTGTAAAAGGAGAGAATAAACCAGCAGCCCCAGGGGTAGTGGTTAGGAGTGGGACTAGAGTGGGACTGCCCAGGTGTGACCCTGCGGGACCTCTCACCAGCTGGGCTGTCTGGGCAGATTCCTCCCTGAGGCTCCACTTGCATTTTTTAAAGTAGGAATAAAGATCATGCCTCGCCCTCGGTGTGTTGTGGTGTGTTTTTTTTTTTTGGGGGGGGGGGAGGTGCTGAAATGAAATGATAATTGTGAAGTTCTCTGCCTGGGACATAGTCAGGAAATAGAGCTGCTAGCTGCTAATCCACCTTACGGGAGGAAGGCCCGATCTTGGCTGTGGTCCTATCCCAGGAGATGTCCCTCCTTTTGCACCAGGAGTCAGAATGTGGGTATTTGTCTTTATTTCAAGGGAGCATGGGTCGCAATGGCTGAGAAACACCCACTCTCCCCTCCCTTCTTAGAGCTGAGTGGGGGCTTTCTGATGTCTCGGATGGTGGTAGGGGAAATAGGGAGCAGAGACAGTAACTGAAGAAGGATTGTGCTAGTTTCTCCCAGGTCAGGGACTGGCCGGGGTACTCGGAGTAACAGCAGACCAGGGAAGGCACAGCCTGGCTCTCTGTCCACGTTCCCCACCACCACCTCACACCCACTCCTCACCCACTCTCCTCTGAGCCCACAGCCTCCGTGGCTTCACGCTGGGACTGCTGTTGAAAGAGTTGCAGAGTTACAGGGCCCTGCTCAGAACCTGATTCTGCAGAATGACCGCTCTTGGGAGAAGAGATGACACAGCGAATGGAAGAGATACAAGCAGCTAAGAGCAGGTCAAGAAGAAACGGGGGTCTCCTGAGAGAAAAAAGATGCCATCTAAGAATCTAAAGATGGACCTGAGTCTTCTAAGTTGGCTGGCTTTCTGTGACATTTGTGTCATTTTTAAAATCAAAGCTGGAAGCAAGCTGGATGTACATGATGACAGCAGCAGATTTGGGAATTAAGGGCAGGGTTCGGCTCTAAATTCATGAAATCCTGGCATGGTTTTACTGAACACGTTCTTTTTCTACCACGAGCATTTTCCTGACTGAGTTCTCTAGCCCTAGACTTCCTTCTGGTTTTTCCATTTATGCCTCTCCCCCCTCCGGGACCCACCGATCAGCCAGCCGCTGCAGAGGCAGGGCCTTTAATAGCAGTGACCTCTGGATTTTCAGCAGTAATGGGCAAGAATCAGGGACGAGATGTGTGTGAGGTGTGGAGATAGGACGAGATGTTAATAACAAACACACGGCATTATGGGGCTGGCAGTCCTTGACATTTTGAAGATGACCTGTTTTTGACAGTCAGTAGGTTTGACCATCCTGCTATAAGGAAGGATTAAAACCCATCTAAAAAGCCATGTGATAAATACATCCAATCTCATAGTTACCGTCTCACCGCACAAGATGAGTGTACAAAATTTTAACAGATCAAGTTGTGGCAATTTGATATCACAAAACTACAATGGTGAGGAATTAGAAACATTCTTCTTATAATTCTATTTGGAAAGAAGTCGTCCTAGAAAATGTCCATCAGATTGCGTGTTTGTCACCTGACTGTCCCCGAAGTATAAAGATTAGGGTTTCAAAGGGCTGGAGTGGAATGAGAAGGTCCACTGCAGAAGTAGCCCTGTATGTGCCCACAGGAAGCCCATGCGTGGGGGTAAGTGTGATCCCCAGGGCAGCATTGACACCTTGAGTCACTTACTATGGCTGAGAGATAAGTTATCTTCATCAGTAGATACCTTTACCAAACATTTGTGTAATAGCTTTGAAAATAGTGCTGATATAAAATACATTTAGAAAGGTATCTAAAAATCTCCAGTGCTGGTCCCGATCAGAGCAGGTCTTCTTTCCAGAACCGTCTATTCAGTGCAATGGTGCTCATGGGGCTGGAACAGTGGAGTCGCTCCAGCATTTTCTGTCTCTGTGGTGGGCACGTGAGAAAAGCCTGTTGCCATGTAGCCAATGAATTCTGAAAATAGAACCAATTCTGAGAAAGCCAAAGGTTGCATATGAGCACCCTACAAACAACTCCTGCTGAAAGCTGGGCCTCTTGACCTGGCGAATTAAGACTGGTTGGGTGTAAGTGGTCTGTTAGCGTCGAGAGGAACCTTGCTTCCTGCCTGATACAAGGCCTTGGACATGGGAAGCTCCCCAAGTGCTTGGAGCCAGACACTAGAGATGAAGAGCTTTTTCCTGTGTTGTTTCAGGGCCCAAATCTAGTGATTTCTGGCTGCTTTCTTCTTTTCTGGTGTTTGGGTTCTAACAGCCAGATAGTAGCCACAGTAGCTAGCGGTCTGTATGGGGCTTGGGGACACTAGGGTGACTTTCTGCTGGAATTCATACCTCACTGTCATTCCACTGAAAGCCAGGGAATGCTCACTGGGAGTAGCCATGGGGGGATTCTGCCCTGGGCAGCAAGGGTTAATGGGGCTCCTGCCTCGAAGAGAAGGTGAGCAGGCAGGTTGCCCTTGAAGAATTTCCCTGTGACCCTTCCTCACCCGACACCCCTTGACAGATCACAGCCGCCCTTCCCTTCACAGTCTGCCTGTCCCTTGTGTATTTGTGCATTACAGGCAGGGCAAGATGGCTTTTGTTAAGGCCCAGACACCCAGGGGAAATGGTTAACTGGCCTTTGTGAGAAAACACTCCTGTCAGAAATAATCTACAACCCAAGAAGTCTCCTTCCCTCTCAAGATGCTTGAGGTGAACCCAATGTCCCAGTTTGTTCTTTTTACCTTCACCTTCCACTCCCTCCCCCTAACTCGGAGCCTAGCGAACTCCTACTCATCCTTCACCGCCCAGCTCCAATGTCATCTCTGGGCAGACTTCCTCATCACCTTTTCGCTCACCTCTGCCAGGGCCTGGCTCCCACCTTAGGGCGCCCATGGCTCTCTCATATCCCTCCCAGGGACTCCGTTCAGTTCTGTGCCCTCGAGGAGTGGGAGGTGCTTGAGGGGAAGAACTTTCTTACCCATCTATGTGTCCCCAGCACCTACCTTGAGCTAAAAAAATAGAGTGAGACAAGTAAATATTTGTAAAGGGACAAATTAGGAATTGACAAATGATCTTTTATGAAGGCACTGGCGTTGAAATATACTATCCCTCCTTATGACAATGCTGCTGAAAATAGGTAACAGAGGTTACAAGTACCAACAGCCTCAGCCAGGAGGAAAATATTAAGGGAAGGTTTGTTTCAATAGTTGGTCTTTGATTCTGGAAGCAGGAACTCTCACACACTGCGATTAGGAAGAGAAATGCACCGCTGTGCAAACAGCAAGAGGATGCAAGTGTCCCAGGCACGTGGTGGAGCTGTCCCAAGCGCCCTGAACAGGCGAACCCTAAGATAACAGCGGGGCCCGGGGCCGGGAGGGGGGCTATCCTTCCTGCTCTGTTATGTAACATAAATGCTTTCTCTTTCAGGAATCCTGGGGACCACTTGTCTTGTGTGCCTTGTTTTTAACCCTTTCCTTACAGAGCCCCGATGCTGTCACGGCCCTGCCACAGCGGGGACAGGAAGGCTTGCCCTGGCATTGGGCTCAGGCCTTGTGCACAGCGGTGCCAAATGCAGGCTCCGGCAGAAGCGAACGCTGAGCTGTACGTTAGCACCGCGCAGGCCGTGAGGGATGGGCTCGAGGGCGGGCTTCGCCCTATTCCTCTGGCTTCCTGTGCTGGTTTTGTTGCTGTGTGGTGTGTGGTTGGCAAGCTGCTGAAGTGTTGCTAATGCACGTGTCTGTGACCTTTACAAATATCTTCTCGGTAAGAAGTTATTTTTAAAGCGGGTGATAGGAAAGCAGACAGCGCAGAAAAGCCAAACTTGAGGCTGCTCAAGGCTCGGCGCCAGCTGCAGCCCCACTAGACAACCGGACGGGGCCCCGTGACCGTGCCCTTGGCTTGCAGTCATGGCTCTAGAGGAAGAAAGAGCTCAGGCGGTCTTGGATCTGAGCGAACAGGTTTAGCATTGTGAAGCATGTGTATTTAATCCCCGTGATAGCATGGGGTGACAAAGGTCAGCCTTCCCAAGATGACCACTGGGGGAACATATTATTATTTTCTACATATTTTCTTCAACTCATTTGGTACAGATGAGTTGGCCAACTTTGAGCAAGGTGTAGTCCTCTTTGGCCCTCAAGTTCTGTATCTGTCAAATGGTGCTGTTTGGAGATCCCATGTGACAATATGTATGAAGGGCCATGATGTAGCAGGTCTCTCAGCAGGAGAGGCAGGACCTTATAATGCAAAAAGCATGATCTTTCAGAGTTGGACAGACCTAGAAGTGGATGCTCAGCTCTGCTACTTATTAACTAGGTGATTCTGAACACCCTCACTATTTCTCAGTTTACTCACCTCTACAATGGGACTAACAATACCTATTTTACAAACTTGTTATGGATATTAAATGAGACTGGACGTGTAACACCTGGGAACACAGTGTAATGAAAGCTCATCAGTAGAGGTTAAATGTATGTGTTTATATTTATGATGTATGCCCCAAATTATCTTTCGGAAAGGAGGGTGTCATCTTAAATTTTTTTGTACGAAATCTCCCACATTGTTGGGTTTCTCTTTCAATTACTTTCTTTTGAGCCCCCAGTTAACTACTTCCTGGAAAAGATACAACAGACCTGGAATTACCTTAATCAATGATAGTTTTACCCCCTTGTAGAGGTTACTTAGTGGGATTCTTTTTTTAAGAAAGAAAGCTACAAAATTTAATCCAGATGTAGCCATAATTACAGATGTTAAATGTAATTGTAAACGATCCTTTTAAACTTTTTTCTTTTTCAAATAATATCTAAGGGCATAGAGTGGGAACCGAGTCTCCCTGCCTCTCCTGACCCTCAGCACCCAGCCCCCTCCTCGGACAGGCACAGCCTCAACTCCGGCAGGTTCCTCCAGAGCCATCTGTGCTCTGCAAATGCTGGACTGGCTACACCTTGCTTTTAAAATTGAGCATCTTCGAGAGCTTTTCATATCAGCCACCTCATTCCTTTTAGCACCTTCTAAACAGACTTTTAAAAAATCACCTTATTTAATTTTTGTTTCAAATTAATTTTATTTTCAGTGTACAGTTGATTTTTTAAATTTTTCTATTACAGTTGACATTCAATTAATTTTAGGTGTACAGCATAGTGGTTAGACATTTATATAACTTATGAAGTGATCCTCCCTTAAGTCTAGTACCCACCCGGCACCGTGCGTAGTTATTATAATATTAATTCATTATCTTCCCTGTGCTGTACTTTACATCCCTGTGACTATTCTGTAACTACCCATTTGTACTTTTTAATCTCCTCACCTCTTTCACCCAGCCCCCCAACCCTCCTCCTCTATGGCCCTGCCGGTTTGTTCTCAGGATCTACAGTTGATTTTATTAGTATATGCAAGTTACGGAGCAGGCACACGTTTGGAACTGTTTGATTGGCAGATTGGGACTGTTTTTTCTGTGATTGACCTTTTTATTGGAGTATAGTTGACATGCCATATTGCATGAGTTTCAGGTGCACAACATAGTCGTTCAGCGCAGAGATCGCTGTAAGCAGCAGTGTGGCCGTGGTTGTGTTGTGGAGGCACCAGCAGGGTGATGACAGGCCAGCTGCCCTCATGTGCTGTGAACCTGGGGGGGGGGGGGGCTGGAGAAGATGTCCAGCAGCAGCATCGTACGTGGATGTGAAAATACTTTTGCTCTGAAAACGCTAAGGAAGAGGCAGCTATCATGTGCCTTGGGGAAAAAATGTCGTAGATGACTCAAAAAGTGACAAAGATAACACACAGAGAATTTAAATAAAGTTGTTCCGTTAAATGTGTGTGAACTGAAAAAAGCACTCTCAATATGTGTGTTATTTTATGCCGGATTTTAAATATGTATGTATAAATGAATTCATTATTATGACTAGATATCGATGATTTCATTGATATGCCTAAAGGTTTATAGATTCAAAAACCTTTCTGGGGGGGATCTTCTCATTAGGAAAATGGAGGCCGCCTTCTGCTGGGGGTTGTTTAGGGCCCACTCCCCAGTATTTAGCAGTCCTATCCTAAACAAATAGCAATCAGACGAAATCAAACGGGCATAGGCTAAAATGTTACCTTTATTACTAAGGGCAGACAGGAGGGTTGTTAGCTAGGTGGACTTGCTAAAGCCAGTGAACCCCAGAATCAAGCAGGCTTCCCTGCCCCCCACGCACTGCAGAGGTAGACCACCGCTTGTTGCCAGACTGGTATCTAGTTGATGAGCCAGGCCTAGGCATGGGCTGAATGGTTCTATTGATAATGAAGTTGGGGAAGTCATACGTAGTACCCTTGCGGAGGAAGGACAGGGATGGATGGGTGGACAGAGAGAGGGACAGACAGATGGAAGGACAAAGGAGGTGAGGAGAGTAGGAGAGGGAAGGAAGGAGGAAGGGAGTGAGGGGATTTCAGGTAGTGAGATTTTTTTTGTTTGTTTTAAAAAGTGGCAGGAAACTGAATAATGTCATACGTTTTCTTCTCTAGTGCTGTTTCTACAATGTTCAAACCATGCTGTGTCAATCAAACAGACCAGAGAAAAGAAAGAGCTGAACATTTCACTTTAGCTTCTGCACTGCTGATTCCCCGGGAGACTGAGGCCATGGGTAGAATTAATTGGCTGTGAGGCAAACCAGGCCTGGATTTGAATTCCACTTTTCCACTAACTGTGTGATCATAGCCAAATGACTTCATCTCTTTGAGTTTTAGTTTTTTCATCTCCAGGAGATGAAAATACTTACCTTACATGACCTCCACTATATGCTTCATTAGCACCCTGAACTTTGTCTATCATAAACCTTTTGTAGTTTATTGTAATAGTTTAATGTTTATTTGCCTTCACTGCTGGACTGAAGACACCTTGAAAGCAGAGACTAGGTTTGCCCTGCTCATGGCCATACCTTTATCACGTAGCACAGTGCCTGACATGTAAATATTTCCTGAAAGGATGGATAAATGGATAAATGGATAAATGGATAAATGAATAAATGGATGGATGGATGGATGGATGGATGGATGGATGGATGGATGGATGGATGGGTGGATGGGTGGATGGGTGGGTGGGTGGGTGGGTGGATAAATGGATCGATGGATGGGTGGTTGGGTGGGTGAATATGTGGAGAGATGACTCAGGAAAATTGTAAAGATTAGAGATAATGTATATCTGTAATGTACCAGGCACTTTTAAATTCCTTTCCAATTTGGTAGAAGACCTCAATTCCTCTCCTATCTCTGCACTAGGACTCCCTCTATTTGACTCTGAATATAATACAGCCAAAAAGTCTCTTTTTCTTTGCCAGTAGCAGCATCGCCAGGACCATGATTAATGAGCTGCTTTCATGGGATTGTGGTCTATCACTGCAACAACCACTGTATATCTGAAATGACCTAAATGCCCACAGTAAACTCAAGACACAGAAAGATATTATAAGAGAAGAGAGGGGCTTTTCTAAATGGCAGGAGTAGAGAGCTGGCTGGAGGTACACCTAAGTTGTCTTCCCTAAGGATGAAGACATCCCCTTCTAGAGGAACAAGATGAATTAAAGAATAAGTACCAAGAAATAACTGAGCAAAATAACCTCTTCCCTCTCTGTTCAGTCTAACCTTGCCTGTAACGTGCCTCTGCCCACCTTACGTCATGGTTGCCTGCACAGGTGGGCGGGAGCGGAATGTTCAGCAGGCAGCCAGCTAGCGCTTGTTGAATGAATGAATGAATGAGTCTATGTCTTTATTTCGTCTCCTAACTGATTCCTCGCCGTTAGATTCTGCATCTTGCCCTTATATCTACACCTATGAGTGGTGCAATATTTGATGCCAAGCAGGCTGTAAGCTCTAGGTAAATATTTGTTGGATGAATAAATGAATGCCCAAAAGGCCTCTGGAGGGGAGCCAGGAAGACATTCCCCTGATGAAAAGAATTTGTAAAGAGGCGGGCAACTGCCGGAAGGGGGAAGGGGAGGAAGAGAGGCTGCGCTCTAGGCCCAGTGCAAGTCGTAGGCGTGGGCTGTCTTTGGAGGAACAGCAGCGGAGGAAGCGCGTGGGTGTTGAAGGGGGAAACTGTCCACCAGGAAAGCAGCTCCATTGTGCTGGGAGGATCCCACAGTTTGTAGAAACTTCGGACCAGGAAGTGGGGAGAGGGCCCCGGGAGAGCCGGAGCCCAGGGACAAGGCAAGTGGTTTGGCAAGGAGAATGGTATCCAAATTAGAGCTCCTGTGTCTTTTATCGGCCTCGACCCCTCATCCCGTTGTATTGGAAGGAGATGTCCGTCTCCTTGTCACTGCCATGCCTTCCCCAAGAGTTGTTTATACTCACGAGTTCTGTTTTCTCAACTTGCATTTACCTTTCGTCTCACTTAACTGCGGCTTCTACCCACACTCCATTGCAAGGCCATCAAAAATCTCCTTGCTGCTGAAGCAGCGGCTCCTTATGCTTATCTCACTTGAACAGCTTCTAAAACTGTTCATCACTTCTCCCTTTTCAGTTGTCCCCTGCCTTGCCGTTGTGTCACCCCATCCCATGGTTTCTCTTATTGCCCTGGCGCCTGTTCATTCCCCTCTTCTTCCTGGCACTGAAATGTTGGTGCTTCTCGGGAATTCAGTCAAAGGCCTTCTTTCCTTACCCTGAATACCCATCCTGGATCCTGTCATCTACTCCAGTGGCGACAGTCACCATCTGTAGGTTAGGGCTCCCATTTCTCAATCTCCAGCCCTGATCTCTCTTCTGAACTCCAAGCCTCTTCGATATGCTCACTTGGCTGTCCCATAGGCCTCTCTTTCCAACAGGGGAAAGCCAAGTGCATCGCCATCTGTCAAACCTGCTTCTCCTCTGGCCTGGCCCGTTTCTGGGGATAGCACCACTATCCACCCAGTTGCTTATGCCAAAAACGATCCATCTTCTTCTGTTCAAGCCAGAAACATTTTCTCTCCTGTCCTTCTCTGTTCATACTCAGTTTGTCACCAAGTTCTACAGATTCTGTCTCCTCGCCGTCTTCAAATCCATCCCATTTTCTCCATCCCCACGGCCACCATTTGCCTTCAGACCACTAATGTCACCGGCCTAGGTGACTGCCCAGCTCCCTGGTTGGTAGCCCCCCGTCTTCCCTCCCTCTCATCTTCTCTTGCTCCGGTCCAGTTTTACACAGTATTGGAATGACCTTTCTAAAATACAACTAGGTGCTGCCTCCTCCTTGCTTGTATTTTCCTTTCCTTCCAGAACAAAAGTAAGCCTTTTATATGTTTTAAAAGCCCTTCATTATCTTCCCCCTGCTTGCCTCTCCAATATAATGCCTTGCCGCTCTGAAACACACGCACACACACACTCACACACACCAGCCTCGTTTGAGCCGGCAGGCTGGAGCGCTTCCGGCTCTCAGAGCCCAGTTTTATCCTGCTGTTGGGTCCGTCAGGCCACGCGTTGGCCTGTGAGTCGTGCTCCATGAGCCCGTTGGCCCGCGGAGGTACTCTTGCCGCCGGCTGCGTAGCGATGTCTGAGGGGCAGAGCGCCTCTTCGACCAGGTGTACTGCGCTGTGGTACTAGAAGTTGCCTGTGCTTTTCAGATTTGGGGATTTGGGGGACCACAGGCCCTGCTGTTAGACTCCACTCCTCGGAAACAACTCCTGAAGGAACCTAGGACAAGGCTGCTCAAGGTCAGGGGTAACTGACCGAGGCATGGGGAAGGGCCTAACTGCCCCAGACCCCACTCAACCCTCCAAACTTTGGGAAGTTCTGTCACAGACCCTCCTCGTATGCACCCTCTTGCTGTACTATTGTCTCCTTAGTTGTTTATGTCTCTCAACAGAATGCAACTTTTGAGTCGGGGAACGATATCTGTCTTCCTCTAGTCCACTCTTTATTGAGCACCTATTATATCCTGGAATAAAATGGTTGGGGTCATTCCGGCTGCACTGTTTGTGCCCAGCTGAGGGAATGAGTGGCGGCTGAACCCGGCCTGGACTTCTCTCACCAGCCCATGTGCTCTGGCCCCTGGCTCTATCTCCCAGAGGCAGAATCTCCTTCACACACAGGTGCTGTCCAGTTGCCAAGCTGTGCACCTGCCTGAAAGGGTTGCCTTTTCCTAATTCATAAAAGGTACTCAATAAACTAGGGGAGACCCAGATACCAGAAACCAAAATAAATGAGGTTGTTGCAGGCAGAGTGCACTCTGTCTAACGTGGGGAGGCAAAATATGAACAAAGAAATGTACAAGCACATAGTTAAAAGTTCAGAGAGGAAAAGCCCTGCGGAGCATTAAGGAGAGTATCCAGGAGACAGCTCTGAGGTGGAGGGTCCAGCAAGTGTCTCTGAGCAGCCAGAACGCTGAGGGGGAGACCCAGATGATCACGAAGCGGGCCGCGTGGAAGTGGGACGGCAGAGACTAGAAGACCTCCAAGACTAATCGTGAAGCAGTCAAGGGTCAAAAGGCCAGAGCGGTCAAGGTACAGTGGGTAAGAGGAGGTGGCAGGGAGAGTGGCAGGGGCCGGGTCATGCGGAACTTCCTAAGCCTACCTGCCTTGCTCACTGAGGCGTTCCTAGGCCCTGGCTCATTGTATTTACTTAATAAATACCTGTTGAATGGAAGAACCTCATCAGCCTCTGGATACAGAATTGCGTGGCCCAGAACAGACGGTCCGTGTGGCCCCAGTGTCCTCTAGTGACCATGAGCTCCAGCCCGAGGCCCTTGATGGCTTCATCGCCTTCAGAAGATCTTAGCTCAGCCTGGTCCTTGGGGCCCGGCCTGAGGGCCCAGCAGTAGTTTCTGGAATGTGTCTTATTCAGCACTCCCTGCAATGAGTATTAAATCATTGACAGAAACCCCTGATCCGAGAGCCACAGTCAGACGCAGGTCAGGCCTCCACCCCCTGGCCAGCAGCAGCTTCCAAAGAGAACGCGTGGATGGCTGACTTCTCCGGGGAACGCAGGGAACCTGGGGCGGTGACAAGCATTGGAACACATTTCTGTATTCCTTAGCCAGTGTGACAGCAAGAAAGCTCTGTAAGAGCCTTATATCTCAGTGTTTGGCGGCAGTTAGAGCGATCTCCGGGTCATCCCACGCCCAGGTGGGGCACCGTCTGGCTGGAATGGCCCGACCAGGCCTTAGCCACAGGCTGCGTGCTCCAGCCCCTCGCATACTTCTGAAGACCCGAGCTGGAGCGTACGTGTGTGTCAGGGACACATGGCAGCGAGTGCACAAACGCAGCATGCTGCTCGTGCTGTGGTTGCTTGCTTTCATTTGGATTCCAACCCTTTGGGCCCCTTAAGGTAATCACCCAGCATATCCTGAGCTGTCACCTCCTTGTGGAGCTGTCCCTTGCCTGACTGAAAACCTCTTTCCACCCAACTTCCCTGGAAAAAGACCTCGAACTGCAGCCCATTTGCAAATGTGTATGTCAGTTAATCAAAAGTGACAGCAGAGACCTGGCTCCTCCAGAGAAGGGATGGCAGAGGAGGGACCCAGTCCTTACGCCCATTCCCCAGATTATCCCTGCGGTGCGATATATGCAGCTTTGTTTCAAATATTTTTCAAGACGGGTCATCTCCAACGTCCTTGGTAGATCATTCTCTGAGTTGGTGAATCTTTCACTCGTCTCATTTTGCAAAGCTCTGGCTGTGTTTTTCCGTTCATCTAGCCATACTCAACTGAGCCAGGCGGAGGGACCTGGCTCTCCTTACTGTTGACAGGTATTTCCCGTTTGGTTGTCACTTACCCAAGCATAGCGTGGCGTTCTCTAGTTTTGCTTCATTAATCAGTCCCCAAATTCCTTTACACTTGCTCCTCAGGTGGTTCCAGCAAATCGACACAAGAAAGAAAGAAATGTCCAGAAGAATGGAGCCTCTCCCAGCTGCAGCCTCACAACTGCAGGGGCCTGGGGGGTTCTCACCTCACTCCAAGGTCATGTGTCCCCACCTTTCACTCTCAGGAGCCTCCACGCTTCCATTTGCCACCCTGCGAGTGCACACTTAGTCTAGCTGTGTGTTTGCTAGTCAGTCTTATGGGCACCAGAAATTCAACTGTATTTTGATAATAGCCAGTGTTGGTGGGAGTGGGGAGCCACAGGCTTGCTTCTACATTGCTGAGAGGCCCAACTGATGCATCTTTTCAAAGGCCATTTTAACAATAGCTTTTAAAATAAAAAAATGCACAGACCCTTCACCCAGCTGTTCAACTTCCCAGGGTCTATATTACACATGTAACATGTCATTGCAGCATAGTTTCCAAAAATTGAAAATTGCCTAAATGTCTCTCAGTTGGAAATTATTACATAAATGAATTAAATGCATTTTGGTATATTTATACAATGGGAGACCAAGCCACAGTTTAAAACAACAACACAAGTCTACGTGTACTCACATTTTCCATGCCTAAGAAATATCATTCCATTCAAAAGCATATTACAGAACAGTATATATGATTATGAGGCCATTTTGACAAATTTTTATTCTAGTCATTTATAGAACAAAATCTGGAAGGAGTCACATAAATCTATTAATGGTGGGGTTCCCCTCCCCCCCCCCGAGGCTGGGGATTTTCTAAAACATACATTTTTTAGCTGGGCTTTTTCAGTTTTTCAACATTTAGTGCATCTTTTATGTTTAGTAAAAACAACAGAGAAATTATTTTTGTCATGCTCTTGCTTTTTTTGCCATGCTCTTGCCCCTTCCGTCCGCTGAGTGTCAGACACTAAAGAGCTTTTCCATGTCCTGCCCCCAGGATTCTCCGTCCCCCACAGTTCCGAACGGCAGCTCTGTCTTCTCAGGGCTAACCCTTCAGCACATAGCTTTTGCTCAGGTTGCTTCCAGGTTTTCACCTGAACTTAACATTTCTTTTTGTTTGATATGTTCAGATTTGTTATGGATTCTTTTATGTGAGTGGTCTTATGACCCATTTTTATAAAGTTTTGATCATTTGCTGAGCATTTCTGTCTTTCTTCCCTTTACCCCTCTTTGGTGAGAGGAGGTACCTGCTCCCGAGCCTGCTTAGAGTTCCTCATTAATGCTTATTTCAAAGAATTTTTAAAAGAGGGCCGAGGGAATCCAGGATGGCATTTTGCTACAGACACCAAGCCCTGTGTTTCCTCTTGTTTTCCGCACCTCTTCCTGCACTAACACTGTACGTGCTACATGTGTTATTGTAAGAATTATTTTTGTTGGGTATTTTTACTTTTTACTTTTAAGATGGTGATTTATTTAGTCAGCATGTTAAAAAAAAGAAAAGAAAAAGGAAAGAAACTACCCCCCTGGCTGGCGTGGCTCAGCTGGTGGAGCGCCATCCCATGTACCTAAAGGTTGCCAGTTCAGTTCCCAGTCAGGGCACTTCCTGTCAGGGTGCATAGGGGAGGCAACCGATCGGTGTTTCTCTCTCTAAGAAAATCAATAAAAACATATTTTAGAAAAATAAACTACCTAGCGTTCCCGTTTACTTATTTTTCATTCATTTTAATTTTTATAAAACAATATGAACAGAAAATTTTAAAATGCAGGTGAGCAAAGAGGAAAAACTAGAACTCACTTCTGTTTTCCCTGTCAGGCATAGCGCCTATTAGTAATTGGGTTTATGGCCTTGTAGATCGTTTCTATGTATATAAATATTTATCTTTTCTTAAAATGGGATTTTATGTAATCATTTTGTAACCTGATTTCTTTAATACCTAATATAACATGAATATTTTCTATGTCATTAAAGATTGATAATATAAATAACAGAGTTTACTACATGCCAGACTATTTTATATATATTAACCTATTCTATCCTCAAAGCATGCTCTATGTTGGGTAGTTTAATTGCCCCCATTTTATAGGTAAAAAAACTGAGGCACAGATTGATGAGATATCTTGCCTAAGATCATACAGCTAAGGAGTGACAGAGCTAGGTTTTGAACCTAGACAATCTGGCTCTGGAGGCCATGCTCTTGACCACACACCATCATCTTCATGGATATAGTATATAACATTTAATCACTCTCTTTTTTAATGGCTATGAGATCCACTGTTATACACAAAGCAGCAATGAACAGCTTGTTCATATATTCATTTTATATGTATATATTAAGTTCTTATTTGTTCACGTGTTCCGTGACAACCTTAGGTTGAATTCCCGTGGATAGAATTGCTGAGTCAGAGAGTTTACAATTTTTTCAAGTTTGGGTCCATATTAGTCTATATTTTTAAGCAACATCTTTTCTAAGCCGTTTTAACACTTAACATTTATTGTTTCTTTCAAAAAGTATGTAGCTCTCTTCTGGATTCAATGACCATTATTTTCTTAGAACGTGGAGCTTCTTTCCACCTCCTCTCCCTTCCTTCTGCATTATACGCATTTCTCTCAAGTGCTTAACGGAAGCATCAGGCCTGACGTCATCAGTACCCCTGGAGGAGCTGGAGTCTCCTGGGCTGTAACCGTTAGAGGGGTACATGCGGAGCGGGTGCTGTTAATTTGACTCCATGTCAGCTTTCCCTGCATGTATTCTTTTCCCTCCATTTTATTTTTTCTTTTAAGCTTCACGGGAGTTGAAATAACAAATCCGTCACATACTTTTTTCTTGATTTCAGTGTATGGAAATAAGGGTGGCCCGCCTGGCCAGGGCGACTGCTGGGTGGGAAGCCTGCCAGGCAGAGCTCCCTCCTCTTGTTTTATGACCTTAAGAAAGCCACTTAACCAGCTGCATTTTATTTCCCTATTTGTCCATTGAGGAGGGTGAACTAAATGACCTAGAAAACCTATTCCAGGTTTTTTTTTAAAAAAATGAAGTGTCAGGCTCTCCAAGGGTAAACTAGATTTTTTTGAAAAATTTTGTGTGAAATTGGGGCAAATGTACATGTTGGTGGGGCAGGGCTAAAGATATGTTTCAACATATTCAAAATACTCTGTGCCTTGTCCCTTGACCAAGGCCTCCTAACAGTGCACTTTAGTGGTTTGGGAAATGTGTCTCCAAGACCAAGGTAATTACAGTTGTTCCACTGAAGCATGACAAATGGCCTCTCACTTTGAATTCTTTTATGGGAAAGAAAAACCTTCCATGGCAACAGCACTGGAGCTTAATTATAGGCTCCAGATCTGGAGGCAAGAGTAGGGATAGTCATTGGCTGCAGTCAAGGGAGAGAAGACCAGAGCATGAGCTCACCTGGCAGGAGCCAAGACTGGGTGATGTAACAACGACAACAGTCGTGAGGCTTCGTTGAGAACTTGCTATTTGCCAGGTGCTGTCCCAAGAGCTTTATATACATCATCTCACGTAATTCCCACAATAACCCTAAGAGACAAGCACATGAGGCAAAATTCCTGCGTATATGAAGTTTGGGTTACAGTGGGATGGGACCGGTCATAACAAGTCGACAAATCAATAAGTAATTTCAGATGGTAGCAAGTGCTATGACGGGGAGGCACTGGGGTTGGGGAAGTCTGCTTTACACAAAATGACAGGGAAGTCCCCCCCCCAGGGGTGACATTTGAGCTGAGCCCCACACGACGGAGCATGTCAGCCATGCAGAGATCTACGGAGGGTCCACAGGAGCAAAGATGGGGCCTCGAAAGAGCTTGTCTTGTTCTAGGATCAGAGAGGAGGGCAGGGTGGTTGGATGCTCGATGCAAAAGGTGAAAATGTGCGCGATGGAGTCAGGGGGGCCAGGCCCAGATGACACGGGGCCTTGGAGGGCACAGTATGGTGTTACACTTTATTCCAAATGCAGAGGGCAGACACTGGAGGGTTTTAAGCAGGAGGGTTATATTCTCCAGCCTCTGTAGGCAGCTTTCTCCACCTCTGTTAAGCTGCCAGGGAGCAGCAGCTGGAAAGCGATCATTGTTCGCGTGCAGGGCAGCCTGACCGAAAACTAGAAAGTTAGGAGCCAGCGTTTCGGATGAAGCAGGGGTCTAGGTTTTTCAGAGGACAGCAGGACTGACGTGGACAGTGACGGGTCGTCTAACCTGAACTTCTGACTTTGGGCGAGGGGACCTTAGGAGATCCGAGTGGAGCGTCTGAACTGTATTTTAAAACCTGCGTAGAGGAGACTGCTGCTTATTGGGGGGAACTCGCCTCGGCGTGCGGCAAGTCGCGCTCGAGGTTTTGACCGCTCTTGGTTAGGAGTTGTGCTTGCCTCGTGCAATAAATCTCATCCAAAATAGCAAGACATTACAGCTTCGGGTAAACGGCATCTCAGGGATTTCTATTTCTATGCAGTTCGACGTGTGTGTGTGTGTGTGTGTGTGTGTGTGTGTGTGTGGATCTTTATCTTTGAAAAATGGTTTTGAAGGTGCCATCAACATTTTAACATATCAGATCTGTCTTTCCGGTAAGGTGACATTGTATGGATACCTCTAGACTTTTACTGTCAACTTGGCAACTTAATTTATTTTCTTAGACTATTCTTTACAAACAAACACTCGTGTTAACCCATTAAAATTGGCCTGTGTAACACAGGATGAGATGAATTGCTTTTATAGGTTGAAAGCTCACTATTTTAAGACAGTGTTCTACTTTCACGAAAGTATTAAGAGTTTCTCTTTTATTAGCTAACTAAGTTCGATGCCCTGTACGTGTATGTGGGGGGGGGGTCTGGCTGATCCCCCAGCAGTAGGTTTCCGACCGTGCAGGCCTCACAGTACAGATTTATTTGAGTCAAACTACCTTCGGAGGCATTTAGCTGCCTCTGTGAGAGGGTGGCCCCAGAGAGCAAGGTATTAATTGTGGAGGAGTTTAATTTAAGCTACACGTGTGTAATTGAGTAGCATTTGGGAACGCTCATCACTCTTGAGTTAGGTTTTATTTATAATTCACATATTTGTTTCTCAGGAGGGGAAAAAATTCTCAAATTATCTTATGCCTGAGGGTAGAAGAGCTCTCTCCCTTTGCGTGAAGCTCGTGTGCGACCGTGGCACAAGGACAGCCTAAGAGTGGCTGTGCGATGCCCCGGGAGGGCGGGGGGCGAAGGCAGGGAGCTCGGACGGTCCCCCGCTCAGCGGGGACTGTCGGGCCAGCTGAGCCAGCAGACCGTCTTCCGCCGTCTGTCTGTCCGGCTGATGGACGGCAGCTGCACCCTCTCCGTTTCCCCCGTGACTCTCGCTCTGGCACTGCTGCTTGCGGAGAGGTTTTCTGGAAATCTCCTGCGTCCCATATTGAAGTCAGTTCAAGGAGATGACGGGATTCGGGTCACCTCGTCGGTGTCTCCACTGTCACACGCGGGCTTCTCGGAGCTGGTTGAGTCGCACAACCTCCCAGATTTGATATTTAACGTACTTGCCACTTCGCGTCCTGCCCTCAAGTCCTAATCCATGGGCAAAGGTCTGATTGGAAACTGTGAGATAAATTATATGTTTATTATGCCAAGTTAAGTAAACAGTGTTTGAAGGGATTACGAGAGGGTACAGTCGAGTTAATGGCTTTGGAAACCTTTTTTGATTTACTGGGCTCCCTGAAAGTGGTTGAGCCATTGATTCTGTCACGGTGAGTGATCTGAAGGAGGCGGTGTTGGGTCCCCTGGGGTGGCCGAGCACATTTTGTCTCTTGTGCCTGGAAGTGCCCAGAAAGGCGGGGAGGGGCCCCCGAGGCCCAGGGCAAGCGCTGCTGACGGGCTGTCGCTCCCCAGAGGAGACGCGTGGTGACAGTTTGCAGGTCATGCTGACGGTGGATCACTTTCTTTTCATTCCAGATGCTGAAGAATACCAGCCTCCCATATGGAAGTCGTACCGTGAGTACCTGAAACGAGGCCCTCGCAGGTCTGTGGCAGGCCTGCTGTGGGAGCCACCCGGCCCTGGGTCCCGTGCCGCCAGAGTCCCGCCGCCTGGCAGGGACCCAAGCCCCTTTTTTCCACCCAGGAGCGATATTGCTCAGAGAGTCTGCAAAAGCCACTCTCCCCGGGCCCCGACCCCAGGAGCTGCTGCCTGGGGTCCCACCCCAGGAATGCTTAGAAACAGATGCCTTCGATTTAGAGTTTTCTTTCTTTTTTCCCCCCCACAGTTGCTCTGCCAGGGTAAATGTGTGCGTTCCTTGAATTGTGTTCTTGGCCAATATCGTGTGGCTCTAAAATCCTATGACATTTACCACAAATGAACAGAGAGCAAAGAATCGCGTTTGGTCACGAAGGGTGACTCCTTAGACACAGGTCATTGTCTGATCATCGGTCCCCACGCAGCTGTCCCCCCTGAAGGCAGCCAGCCAGCCAGCACCCCCTCAGGCTCACGGTCTTGTTCCCGGCATCATCTCCCCGGCTGAGTGCTTCTCTAGGAGAGAGGACAGGAGTGTGGCCGCGGGAAGCCCACCGCGCAGACAGCCGGGGACACAGGTCCTTGTTCAGGCCCTGCTGCTAAACAGCAATAAAAAAAGTCCTTCTGACTCCTGTTATTGATGTTGCCGTTGTTTCTCCTGCCCGTGGAGACCCGCGCGGGCCGGCTACTGCACGCGCTACGTGCCTGAACTCTCAAGTTCTCACCCAGCCCCGAGCGACCGGTGCCATTGTCGCCCCGTTTCACTCATACACGGAAACCACAGCTCGGGGAGGCTCTGTGACTTGGCAGAGGTTTTCCAAAAAGCCTTGGAGCGGCATTCAGAGTGGAACCCAGGAGCAAGCCTGACCCACAGCCTGCCAGCTTCCATGACTTTTTTTTTGTTTTTCTAAATCATATGCATATGTATATATATAAATAAGTATATACATATACAAGGCACACATATATGCATATACCTATGTATGTATGTATTCGCTACAAAAGCAATACAAAGCTACATAAAAGAGAAACATTACAGACATACATAAAGCTGAGTGTAAAAATGCCCCGTGATCCGCAAGCCAACCCTCTCCCCATATTCTACCCCGCTTCCCCGGTGGCTGACCCTGTTCATTGTGGAAGGCATACCCTCCCCAGAATTTAAAATACACAGGCCCAATATTAAGGCATTTTTGTTTCTGCCGCTTCTCCTTTGTAAAAACCGGTTTATGCTACACGGGTGTCCTTCAGCTCGCTTGTTTCACTTCACAAATATCTTGTCTTTATCTTTTCACACCAGGGTATCCACAGGCATCTCATTCTTTCTTACATGCATCTGTTCTTCCATCTGTGAAATAAAGGGCTGGTGCTGGGTCTCCAAGGGCCCTTCCGACCTCCTGTTCTGCATTCTGATCTTCTGTTTTAAAAGCCAGTGCTAATGACTTAGTAATTGGATGTTTTTTGTTTGTTTGTTTCCTAATGGAGTGTGAAGTGCTCTGACAATAAATCAACAAAATATCTGTAGCGAGAGGTATTGGGTGTCCCATGCCTTGCACTGCCTTGTGCACTGCCTTGCATACATTAACTGCCCAATAAATATTTGCTGAGTGAATGCCACCTCAGAGAGCTTTACTGAAGCGAAAAGATGGCATGGGCTCAATTTCATTTCACCTTTTGAGAAGAGACCTTGGGCCTCCCAATATAGCTCTTAAAAACACTTCTATGTCTGCAGGAAGCTAGAAAAGGCGTTAATAATGGCATGTTCACAATATCACCTTTTACCTTAGTGTTTTTTAAGTTTGATTATTTGATCTCACCAAGTTGGGTTTTTATTTGCTCTAGAACCATAAAACTTTAGATGCAGAAGGGGTAGTTGAGGCCATTTAATGTAAAGCTAGTGACATATAAGAAGTTCCTCTTTATTACACCCGACTAATAGTCATCCAGGCTCTGTTCGAGGGTGTCTAAAGATGCGGGATTCCAGGACCAAGGGGAGTGTGTCATCAGCAGTGCCATCCACAGCGTCAAAACCCTTTGACCAAAGGCCTACAGAGCACTGCTGAGAAGGAACTCTCTTTCATTTGTCCTGGATGCATGAATTGTTTGGATTTGGGTGATGGACCACGTATTAACTCACCCAAAATTATTCCCAAGCTCATGCTACTCCATCTTATTTCCAACATTATTTCCCACTCATTTGGTCTTTCAGTGAACACGCAGTGAGCGCCTTCTGAATGTCAGGATAAGTATTAGGGATCAGCAATGAATAAAATGTGGTCCATACTTTCCTCCAATATACAGTCTAGTAAGAGAGACAGATGTAAACCACTTAACTTAAATGCAAATGGGTTTTAGTAATAATAAACTATTCCTCTGCCTCCTGGGGTTAGAGAGGACTTTATAGCAGAGGTTAACTTTGCATGTGGGTCTTGAAGGATAAATACAGGAAGGAATCTGAGGGCCTGACAGAACTTCATAGGATACTTTTTAATCTCCAAATATGCTGAAACTATAGCAGTTTTCTGATCTGAAAGTCCAACAAACCTATTGGAACATGAAATTTGTTTTGTTTTAAATAACTTCTTGGTAAACACATTCTGAATGTCAGGAATCACCAAGGCTTTCTCTTTAAAATGCTCACAAACCATCCTTTGAGAGATTAATTTTAAATATCAATATCGAACTCATTTGCATGTTATTTATGGAATCCACATTTTTTCATCACATATATTTTTTTTAATCTCAGGCAATTATTTGGTACTTTGAGATGTCTCATATATTTACTGGATGCAGTACATCTTTGCCATATTATAGGACTTTGTTTAAAAATTGATGATTTGCTATGATCTTAGAAGTATGTCAGTATGTCTTTGCTTTCATCCATCACCTATTATTGGCATAACTTTGACGTATCTGATATCAGATTCTTATTATGAAGCATTAGCCTCAAACATGAAATTTTTCCTAAAAGAAAATTAGTCTACTTCCTAATGATCCACTTTAAGAAGCTATTCCTAAGTTTTAATGCTAATTGCAATGCTCTTGGTTGCAAGTAACAGACTATTCCACTCAATACAATTGACTTCAGCAAAAAGTCTGGAGAAAACTGGCTTCAGACATGTTTTTTTCCTGCCACTCAAAGGACATGACCAGAACCCAGTGTGTCTCTCTTACTTTCTTGGCACAACTTTCCTAGGTTTGGCTCCACTATTAGTAGGCCCTTCCTTTGTGATCCCCGAGAGCCACCAACGGCACCAGGGCGACCACTCTTACTAAAGAACAGCAGGTGGAGAGACAGTCTGCTTTCTTCGCTCCTCAAGCAGACTGTTGGCATTAGGCCTCAGCCCTGACTGACCTGAGACCAATCCTGACTCCATCGCTGTAGTCAGAGCTGGGATGTGCTCCCTGCCCTAAACCAGTGGAACTCAGGGAGAGATCAGTCCCGTATGATCCACATGACTGGAAAATCTGGAGTACTGTTGGAACAGGGAAGATGGACATGGATGCTGCGGAGAGGACCACAAATGTCTGACTTAGAAATTTAAGAGAGTAAGGAACCTTAGAAATCAGCTTCAATATTTGATATAGAGTAGATTGTTCATTCATTCATTCATTCATCATTCTTTCAACAACTGCATATTAAGTCTTTGCCTTAAGCCAGACAGTGGGCTTGGAGCTGTGAGGCCACAAGTATGGACAAGACTGGGTCTTGACTCAAAGAACCAGGGTGTCCCTCAAGTTCCTGCCTTCTCTGCTCCCCTCCCTTTCTTAGAAGTTAATGCTGTCACTTTCTAGGCTGTTTCCATGTGAATAGTCTTGTTCCAGAGTATCATGTATCTGCAGCTAGTTCTTCATTCGCAAAACCAAACCCCCAAATAATGAAATAACTGAGAAGAAAGCTATTGGTTTCAATCCTCAAAGAGAAAAGCTATTTTCAAGTTTGCTTTTTAAAAAAAAAAAAAAAAGAAATAGCCACATTCTAAACTTTCAGCCAGAACTGTATGAACTGTGTGCCTTAATCAGACAAGTTCAAAAGCCAACCACCATGGGTATACTTCAAAAGCTTTTATTTTTTAAAAGGCCAAGTGTCAATTAAGCGGCGGATGGTGCAGCTGAGGGCTCTCGGAGGCCGCTCTCCTGGGTAGCAGGTCAAGCAGTTATAGCTTGTGCCTGTTTTTCTGAAGAGGAGTTTGGAACCTAAAACCCTGGTCCACACCCCTGCATCAGACCCCCCTGGGGAGAATATTTATAATCACTATTCCTCAGCCCTGCCCTGGACATCAGAATCCGGGGGGAAGGATCTGCGATTTATCACACCCCACAGGTGCTTCTTGGGCACGCTACTACCTGAGACCCCTGGTCCCAATGGACACAGCCTCCCCCTCGGGCTTTCCACCGGCCACTAGACAGGAAACAGCTCAACCCCCTTTAAGACCGGACATTCTGTTGGCGAGGCAGGGCCTTCACACAGCAGGCTGGATGGGGGATGAGCCAAGAGGACATCTGAAGCATCTGTTTTTTACTCACACCCATGAGTTTTTTCCATGAAAACTGGGAAGACGGGCAGTGAGCAGGGTGATACGGGCTCAGTGTCATGATCAGGTGATCAGGTTCAACTCCTGGGTCCACGTGCCTTCTTTAGAAACAAGTGACTGTTGGAGGATGTCCCCACAGGGTCTCTTAGGAGACAGTGGGTCTGGACTGGGCTGTCATTGGCATTCCCAGGGACTGGGTTGATTCTGTTACCAGAAGAGGGTAAGTCGAGTTTTCTCATTGAAGAGAAAGTAGAACATTTTGTCAGTGAGCTCTGCATTCCTCAACCTGCTCCTGGTTTCTTGGGGAGCAGGGAACCCCTCTTTTCACCTTCACATTCCTGCGTGACCCCCCACCCCATGTTCACCAGACAGTTTATTCCAGTGCTGAGAGTTCTCTCATAGGCCGCAGCGGACCCAGGGCTGGGCAGTGCCTGGAACATAATGGGAATATTGCAGTAAAGCAAATTCCATCTTATTTTCTCCTAGCCCATAGAACCACCCAAGAAGTGACGTGCAGTATTGCATTTTGCTTGTGAAATGTATTTGTTAAACAAAGAAAATTCTAGAAGCAACTCTTTAAGACTACGTGGCATATCAGTTTTATGAAATGTGCCTCAGAGACATTTTCCACAGATGTTTGTTTTGTTACAGCTAACCTTGAAAACCAGGGACTGGGCCCTCCCTCGAAGCCAAGATAGGTTTTAGGGCCCCATTATCTTATATGGCGACCATTGCCATTGGTTGCCGCCTCGTTGTCTTTATAGAGACACATAATCCAGATGGCAGGCGGGCTTCTTGCCTGTTTGCCGGTGTCTGCTGCTTGGAACAGCACCGAGCATATCTGTGGATCCTGAGACCTGCTCACTGAGACACGGAGACTGGTTACTGATTGCGGTGCTCAGGGACCAGGAGGGAGAGGTGGCATCCCTGGCTTGAAGGTTTTGCAGGGACCCTGTCAAAATCGCCCCTGGCTTGGACTATTTCTGGCTGTGAGACCGGTGAGCTACAGCATTTCTCTGTATTAAATCTCAGAGGGCCTCTAGAGGACACAGCTACGGGCTTTGCCTGTGGACATAGGAGACAAACCGTCCAGGTGATTGTTAGTGGCCTCTCAGTCTCTCAGTCGCAAAGCTTGTCATCAAGCCCCGTTGGCCCTCTTCTGCAATCAGCTCACTGACGTGCGTTTCCGCCGGTGTTGGCTTAACTCACACTTTCACCGTCCCCTGTGTGTCCACCTACTGTACTGTCCTCTCTCGCTTCCCTGCCCCCCAGGCCCCACTGGGACCTCCCCCCAGCTTTGAAAAGAGCATGTCAAGGCCCGAGCCAGGCTGCAGAGTGAGCATTGCCAGGGACGAGGGATTCTGGGAATCTGTATTTTTATAACAGCTCCCTGGAGATTCTAATGCAAGCAGCCCCCCCTTGGGATCCCTCCACTCTCTGCTTTAGGGAATAGTGGGTAAGGCTAAAAAAATACAGAGCTTGGAATCTAGAAACTGGCCTTTACATTTTTATTTCCTCATATCATCTGTGTGAACTGCACTTGTTCAAAGCTTGGCATCTTGACTACTTTATCAGGGAGAGGAGAGGAGGCATAACAGTTACCTTGGAAGTTTTGGGGGGAAGAGTAAGTGAGAAGATGTGGGTAAAGGTGTCTGGCACATAGTAGGTATCCAGAAAATGGCAGCTTCTATTATTCTGAATAGTCTTATAGGTTCCTCGCCATGCTGAAGTTGGGCATCTGCGCTTCATTAGGAAAGAAGGTGGCCACGTTGAGCTGAAGGCACTGGGGAGCTGTAATTACAAACTAGGTTCCATCCCTCTTTCCACATAATCACCTGCCCTTCAATTAAATTTTCTTTTCTCTTTTTAGACCTAAGAATAAATCAGGAATTTCTGCTTATGTTATTGGATTTTCTAGGCTTTCAGTGATCAAGTTTTAACTTTTCAAAGCTTTATTCCACCTAAAATTAATTCTTCCCTCTCGAGGTCCTGAAGGATAATATCAACTATGTTTGTTTTCAACTTCTGTTTTCATGGAAGTAGAACCCATAGGCACCTGCGTAGGGCAGCTTCCCTCTAAAGGAAATAACCAGACTAGCTGAGCAGCAGAAATTCATGTTACAGTCTGAAAAAAATCACAAAGAATAGTCTGATAAATTGTATTTTCTATTTAATTACCTGTTTTCCTCTATGTCCAAGTCTGAAAGTCTGTCTCTAAATCAGGATATAAGAGAGTTATTATTATTTAAGATATGAAAGGGACCAAGAAAAAGGAACGACAATGGGTGGGAAATTGTCAGACAGACAAGAATCCGTGGTGCTAGGCAGGGCAGGAATGAACCTCATAAAAAAAGCAATGAGTCGGTTCTCTAGTCACTCACAGAATCAGCTGTGTCTTTGTCCATAACTGTACCATTTCAGAGAACAGCACTCCTTTCTCAGGCCAGGCTTTCCCTGGCATGTCAGGAGCCATCAGCATTTAAATTCAGGAATCCTATTAATGTATGATCTTGCTACTTAGACACAAGTAGAATTTCATCTTTAAAATAGTCAGAGGAATTTTAGTTTTCTCTAGTCTTCCAAGAATGCCATAAAATGAACAATGCCAGTAACAATTAGGAAACTAAATTGGCCTTATAAGAATGAAAAAATCAATTTTGCCAGTTTATATTCGCAGCAACTAATTTCCATATAAATGATCTGACTTTATTCAGTGTAAAAACGGGCCTGTCTCCTCTTTGGTTTTTTGTTTGAAATATTTGCCGTTTTGGAGATGTACTCAGGTGGAACTGTTTGAAGGCATGTTGGTTTGTGTTCCCATTTTTGAATTATAATTAACTTCTCCTGTTGTTGTTTTTGGCAGTGTATCAGTTACAGCAAGAGGCCCCTCGTCCCAAGAGGATCGTTTGTCCTGGAGAGGTCAGTACTCAGCTATTTCCAATATGTCTTGTTAAATATGATGAATTGTCAGCACTAGGTTGATATTGGAGGGCTTTCGGGTTTCTTGGGAGTTGATTTCTATTAACGTTTGGTACAGTGTCACCAAATTTAACATCTTAATCTATACTTCGAAGACAGGTGTTATTTTAAAAATACTAACTTGGAATCAAATATCTCACGGTTTTAACCATTGCAGCGGCCTTTATAACATGTATTTTGGTTGTTTCCCTCGTTCCTGCTATTTTGATTCCTTTATCATTTTTTATTATGGAATGCTTCCAACAGAGGCAAGACTGAGGGTAATAAATCTCTGGGTACTCTTGACACCCATATTTAGCAAACCTTTATGCTTTGTTACACTGACTGGACATCTTTTTTAAATCTCTACAAGAAAAGTGACTGTGTCTTTGTTCTCGGAGATAAGCTTGAGCAATATGTAGACTCATAAAAACACTGACCAGCCCCCAGAACTGCCCCCGTCTCACTCACTAATCAGTCTCACATCATCTGGGATGCCAGCAGGATTCGAAAGGCAAGACTCGGGCTTTCTTTTCTATTTTTATACTGACCAGCTTCTTTAGCAGCCAGACTAATATCCTTCAAACAAAGGTCCCTGGGTCCTTCTTACTTTGCTGATTGTGACTTTGATGAAACGTAGAGTGGCAGATATCTTTAAAAGGGTCGCATCGGCCTCGTGCTTGGTAGGGGCGGGGGCTCCGGTTCCAACACGGAGACTCATGCAGAGCAAACATTCTCATCTGAGGATGAGAGGAAGAAATGCGTGACCCTAAGGAAACCTTCAGGATGAGCTCCGTCTTTATCGGGTGGCCTGGTCCTGTCCAGTCACTTGCCCCCTGACTGCTGGCCTTAGTTACTCACCAATAACCAAGGAAGAGAATAATACAGCCATTTAATGAGATGCTTTAAGTAGGGTGTTTGGGGGAGATTTAAGAAACAAGTTGCTAAACATTACTTCAGTCCTACTTTACAGTTAGTATTTCTCCATCAGAGGAAATAGAGCCATGTGTAGGGAACTGTATGCCTCCGTGAAAAGAGTGTTTGTAAACTTAGTATAGAGCTAAGGACCCTTCCTGGGAGTATAAATAAAAAGTGTCCAGGCAAGGTTGGGAATTGACTAAATCCAAAGGGTAGAGGAAATATCCGTTTGTTTATTTATTCAGCAAATCAGCATGGAGAGCCTGCTCCGCCTGACTTCCATCTAGATGCTGGGAATGCAGCGAAGAACTGGCTCTGGGTCATTTGGGTGTCCTATTGAAAAAGAATGAAATCATGATGTATGGTAGTAAAGATGTGTTTAAGATTTCACCTCCGTGTGTGTGTAAAAGAGAGAGAGAGGGACAGGAGGAGGGATGGAGAGAGAGAGCTAGAGAGCGCTTGTTTCTCAGAATCCTTGGGACCACGTCAGTCGTCCCATGAGCAGGTGTAAAGCTGCAGTGGAAACGGGTGGGTTCACATTAGCTTCACAGAAGCTCTTCCTGGGGTTCAGCTGAAGCTTCAGACACCCAGCGGGCTGAGGGCCGCCTCCTCTCTCTTCAGTGCTGCACTTGCATTGGAGAGAAATGCCGCCGACACCTTAGCCGAGCAGAGCTGTGGGCCCCAGCCATGTCCATGCACATGACGTATGTGCAGCTTTTTTTATTCTCTTGTCTGTCTTTTAAACCAAGCTTTCCACCTTTCGGCCTTTATCAGTGTGATTCATTAACAAGTTATGCCTGGTTGATGATAGAGTCATAGGTCGCTTGCCTCTAGAAATTCCGTGTCCCATTTCTGCCGTGAAAATGGCCCTGAAGAGGGTATCCATCAGCTTCATTTCCCCGGCAGGCAGCGAGGGGCCCATCCCGCCAGGCAGTTGTGGGGCGATAAAGGGTCGAGGGTTCTAGAAGAACAGGCGCTGCTTAGATGAGTGCTGGCAGGAGCGGCTTCGGTTCCCTTTGTCATCCTGTGTGACATTAACTGCAGACAACTCCTGCCCAGGTCGCTCGGCCTCCTTCGGGCAGAGGCACGACCTCCCCGTTGGACATCCGTGAAAGCATCGATCCTGCCGCAGATGGTGTCTGAGGGAACGTCTCTCTGCCTGTCACACACCCACCTAATGAAGACAGAAAGCCTTTGGTTTGAGTGTGTGGCCAGGGAGATTGAAGCCTTATTAACACATTTACATACAGCCGGAGGGGCTATTTCTTTCCTATGTCTTTGCCATCTCACCCCTTAGCCAGCTATTAAGGGTCCACGGTTTCCTTTTATGCACAGTCCTGCGCCCCCCGCTGTGGACCTCAGCCCCTGTCCTGCCCCCGGCAAGCCTGCCCAGCCGTGCCACTCCAGTTATGCCCGATCTCTTTGTTTCTCTGATGACTAACAACCTCCCGGGCTATGTGCCTCTCTCCGATTTGAATCCTCTCATTGAATGTAAGAAATGACCACACCAGGGCCCCAAGTGAGCCTGCAGTCACAGAGAGAGGGACACGGTCGCTCCAGGGCACAGGCACCTGCCGGCCTCATTCGAATGCTTGGTGCTGTCCACAGCTTCCAACCGCCTAATGGGCTTCACCGGGGAACTAGGTGAGGCAGGGCACAGACTGACTCAGAGGCAAAACCCAGCGAGACTGCGAAGCAGGCAGGGAGCCCCGCAGAGAGCAGGCCTTGCTCTGAGCCCTTTCTCCGGCCCTTCCCGGCCCCTGGCAGAGCCAGGCTCTTACTGTCTCAGAGGGATTAAGGTCCCCCGAGGGCAGACACCGACTCCGCAGGGTGCTACAAGTGGAATCTACATGTCAAGCATTGAGAACGACGCCTGGCCCCTGACAGGTACTCGGCGTTCATGAGTCACAGCAGATTCAGACGCCCGTGAGGAACAGGTTCCGAGACAGTCGCTGGGGACAGAGGCAGAGCAGCGACAGGGTTTTCTGAATGTAAGGACAAACAGGCGGTGATCAAGGACAAAGCGAGACGCTGGCTCGGGCGTTAGGCCACCAGGAGAAAAGATGCTGAGGCTGGGGAACAGAAGGCTCAGGCAGCCAGACAGGGGCCCTGGCCCCGAAGCAGGCGGGCGGGTCAGTCCCTGCCATAGCAGCCCGTTGCTTCCTGGAGGTCCGTCGCCGTGAGTGCGTGTTGACGGAGCAGCCGCGGCACCTGGCACTCCCCTGGCACTCCCCTGGCATTTCCTGAGTGCTGCTTGCCAAGACGTTCAAACCTCTTCCAGGATGCAAAGTTCTCGCTTGCCCTTTTCATCAGTTATCAATCAGTCATCTCGTAAGCATTTATGAATGACCACGTGTGTGTCTGGGTGGTCCGCCAGGAACCGTGCAAAATGTGGACTCCCCAGTTTGTTTCTCTACCTAAGACCTCTCCCCTGAGCTCCGAGCACCTCGCTCCGTCTGTCTGCTTGACCTCGTCATGGAGATGTCCCACGGGCCACCGCCGGCCTGATGTTCAAAATAAAACAGGACCCACTCCATTAAAGGACCCTAACTTCAGAAACCTAGATGCCTCTCTTCCCTCCCCTCCCCCTTCTCTCTTAGCACTCATCGCCTTGACCTCCAAGTATACCTGGCGTCGGCCCGCCCTCCTGCATCCCTGACTGTCCTGCGGGCTGGGCTGTGATCGTTTCTTGCCTGGATTATCGCAGGTCACAGTCTCTCGCCTCGTTTCTCTGCCTCCACTCTTGGCACTTACCCTGCAGCTCACATTCACACACGCTCCATTCACCAAACAGGAGCCCAGATCATCATGGTTCAATATAAATCCAACAGTTTGTTTAAAAAGCAGTTGCCATTGCTCTTCAAACAAACGCAAGACCTCTCGCTATGACTGAGCCATGGGTGGCTCCTGCCTTTATTTGCTGCTGCCCTGACTGTGCCTTTCTTCTCAGTGTGCTGCCTTCCGGCCCCACTAACTTCTGATCTTACTCAGCAAACAAACCACAGCGCTGCTACCTCAGGGCCTTTGCATTTGCTCTTGGCCTGGAATTTCTGTCGTGCAGTTTTCTGCCTGGCCAGGTTCCAGATCAAATCTCACCTAAGAGCAGAAGCCCTCCCTGAACCCCACAAAAGTAGCACCTACAGATCTCTTCTGTGGTATCACCCTGGGTATTTTGTTTATAGTGCTCAAAACACTCTCTAATATACTTTCTTGTCACATTTAATTGTTTACTTGTTGCTCGCACATCTCCCTTTAGGAGAATACACTCCAGAGACTTCATCAGTCCTAGTCATAGGTACTTCCTTCCCTGGCATCAAGCACAGTGCCAAGCAGCAGTGAGCAATCGGTACCGTGAAATGATATGGTAAAATGACGCCAAAAAGGACATAAGAAATTTACAATTCTCAAACTGGTACAATAGCAGATCAGATTTACTAAATGCTGTTATTAGGCCAGTGAGCTGGGCTTTGGGCAGATTAGCTTCTGACTTAAGCACAGACTAATATTTTTTTTCCTGGAATATTCTAGATTTCTGTTTGGCCTTTTGGGAAGGCCAAACATCAAGATTCACTTGCATGGCTATTGTCAAGTCAAGTCCCACTAGAGTCACCTAAAGCATGTACAAGAAGTAGACATTCTGTGACTGTAAATGATTTGGTGTCATTTGCCTTTCTTATTTGAAATTGCTGCAGTGAACATTATAAAAAGCAATTTCAAAAAAGAGAAATGAATTGCATACAATTATTTTAAATCACCCTCCATTTTATACAGATTCATTTCTCCCTCCTTGGCTGTAGAATAATCTACTTTGGAAATGCTTTTTTTATTTTATTTTAATGCAGACGTGAACTGTAGAAGTGAGGATTCTAGCAGAGCCAGCATTTTTTTTTTTATTGTCAGAGGTTAAGCCAAGTACATATGATAGTGGCCTATCTTAAGTTGCAGTAATATCTTATTTTACCTCCTAGCAAATTGTATTCATTTTCTAAATACCATTTTAAATGCCGCCCCCCTTCCTGTGCATTTTCTCTAGTTTTTGGCTTTCCTAATATCTACCCATGTCATTCTCTTCTACCTTACTTGTAAAAACTGTTCTCTTAAGCCTATGAGAGCATTTCATTGTATCTTTATGGTTTAGAAATGTTGATTCGCCATAGCTAGATCCCACAGCCTTGTAGTCATGTGGCTGTCGGCATGTCTGGGAGATCTTAGCAAGCCATAGTGATGGATTGTATCATTCTCAATTAACTCAGTACATTTTGAATCTCAGATTTAAAATAAACTCTTGACTTGGGGTGGTGAACACGCAATACAATATACAGATGATGTATTATAGAATTGTACCCCTGGAACCCATATAATTTTATTAACTGATGTTACCCCAATAAATTCAATTAAAAAATAAAGTAAACTCAGGGGAGATTTCCACTATTCTACAATCCTCCCCTTCCTTTTTTCATTGAAAGTAAATGTTTTTAAACAAATGTGCATTGGGGAGAACATGAAAACTCTACTGATTCTAGATATCGAGACATAATATGTCTCTGAAGTGATGAAATCGACTGCAAGCCTCAAACAAAAATCAATCCCATTGCTTTCTAATTGGCTTCCATGTGTAGTAAGCAGAAGGCTATTTCTTCCCCCGTAAGAAATATTTCTCTTTATCGTAGTCTTTTTCCACTGGTCTTTTTTCCCCCCTTAATATTGACACAACCTATTGATGGCTTTCCCATCAGTATTTCTCCCAGGATGTCATCTCACTTCCTAATGCAACCAGACTGTTTTCTTTGTCCCAAGCTAGACTTGCTTGGGTTGTAAACCTCCTGTGTACTAAGGAGGAAAAGCTAGTAAAACCAGTGTGAGAGAAAAGTTTAGACACATGAGTTTTTCTTTCTCTAAAGAAAAGGTTTGTGCTTTTATTTTACTCTCTTGTTGACCAGTGCTGTGACCTATCAAAATACATAACCCTCCAAAAAAGAATTCGCTCTCTTTGGAATACTCGGAACAGCTTTTAATGTCATATAGACTTTGCATGTTTGCACCTAGAAAATGTTTAGTCACATCCAGGGTGATGCCGTGAGCAGTGGGTAAGGGCCCCTGAGGACAAGCTGCTTTAGAATTCAAAGGCTCAGGGGCTCTGGGTCAAGGGACAGATAGCCTGAACTTGGAGGGCCACCAAGGACCAGTGTACATGCTGAAGCCGAAGTTGAAGCAGAGGTGGAAGGCGTCTTCTTGAAGCAGCATAAGGAAACTGGAGGGGAGATTAAACAGTGAGGGGCAAAGTAAAATTTCTTGAGAATCTTTTTTAATTTTTATTTCTCAAAATCTAACTTGAAAATGTATATTTCTTTATATAATTGCTAGAGATGAACTAATGCATTGTGCAGTTAGTTTTAGGAAAAAAAAGAACCACCAATAGCATCGTGGATTACAACACACCCTCTGCTATCCTTACCTGGCCTCTGACAGCCATTACCCAAGACTCCATCACTCAGCGATGGGGGGGCAGGATGGTTGAGAGGAGGTCAGCCTCACACATCCAAACAGGAAGCAAATACCGCATTCCCACGGTGACTGCTATTTGGTATCCCCAGTATGTCTGCTCTGTGACACAGAGGTCAGGTCCAGTAAAATTGCAGGTGTGGCCAGGACCATCTGGGAAAAGAAACAGGTGCACAGCGCTGGACGCACTAGTGAGGTTTTAAAGACGTGCTTCACCTTTTACTCACCTGGTTAAACACTAACAGAAATAATGCTGATAAAAGCAGATTGACTTCACCCCAGACAAGCCGTGTCTCCTTGGGTGCTGTGGCCTGGCTGACGGAGCAGTGAGACGCCTAAAAACAGAGTTGTAACCTTGACTTGACTTTCTACCGGTCAAATGTGGGTGGTGCAATCTCAGACCACCCAGTTTTAATCTGACTACCGAGTGATGCTGCCTAATTATCTACGTGTCTTCAGCCTTTTCATTGTAATGAGAACTAACACATAGGGAGTACTCGTGTGCCCTGGGCACTGGGTTGGAGGTTTCCATGTGTTATTCTTCACAGCAGTCCCACGGGGATTGTCATCCCTCTTGTTTTACAAGAGAAAATGAGACAAGTAGCACCGGGCAGGTAGAGCTGGAGTCAAGCCCAGAGCGAATCCAGGACTGGGCTTCTAACCGGCTGGTTGTCAAAATGTGCTTCTGGGACCAGCAGCTATAGCATCGCCTGGGAACTCATCAGAGATGCAGAGTCTCTGGCCCACCCAGACCCGCTAAATCACACACTCAGAGTGGGGTGCCCAAGAATGTGGGTACCCGTTAGGAAGCCCTGCAGGTGATCCTGCCCCTTGCCTGAGTATGAGGACCACTGTGTAACCACTGTTCTCACTCCTGCTTCTGCTTCTGCTTCTGCTTCCCAGTCCCTTCCCTGTGCCCTGGGGCAGAAGAATTGAGACGCTCTGACTCCTGTTTGCCCAGTGCTGTACTGGACTTCTCATGGACTTCACAGTAAATGCCAAGTCACCCCATAGTCGCCTAGTACATTTCTGTAGATGTACTTCCTCCTAGATGCTATTTTCCACTCTTCACAAATTCTTTGCCTTCGATTTCCTTCTTTGCTATGTCTGGCTTTCCCACACCCTCGTACGTTGCAGAGCCAACTATGAATCCTTATACAAGTATGGTCAGCGCTTAATTTATCCTGGTTTCCTACTCCCACCTTCCAATTTGTTAGACTTCTTAGTGTTGTGTTTGCATTACTTATTAACAAAAGTATTCAAATTCCATTCCAGGATGATTCATACTCATGTTCGTTCATACTCGGTATGTGCTATGATGAACTCCACCTTTTTAAAGAGGTTCTCCTTATCTTGTTCACATATTCTTGCTAGATTTACTTTGGACCTTTTAAAGGACCTTTGCATTAATAAAAATATCTGATCCATTGTCATTATGTAGGGAATACTTTAAAATCTATTTCTGTTTTCCAAGTGACCGTCTCTTCATTCAGTGGATCAGCTGTGTGCTTAGTGAGCATTTTTCTCAGTTCAGTATTATAAGTGGCCAATTTGCTAATAAAAGCCAGGCCAGCCCAGATCCTCTCCTGGTCCTGCCTCCTTGCCTCAGTCTACCCTTCCCTCATTTTCTCTAGGCCGACACTGACTGAGCCATTGGAAATCAATCACCTTTGCCTGTGTCCTTTCACAAATCATAGTCTCTCTTGATATTAGCTCTAATACACAGAATCTCCCTGTCTTGTTGGACAAAACAGCAAGCTTTGCTTTAGCAATGGTGTCTCTTCTTTCTTATTTACATGGCCAGTGTCATCTCCCCATATAATGTGGGAGGAAATTAAATAGCCTCAGCACAGCCCGATAAAGGCATACTGGTTGCCATCCAGCATCTTGTGTCCTTCTAGGTAATTACACATCGATTGTTTGATGAACTGTTCTTGTATCTCCCTGGCATATCTATCAAGCCTGTATTTACACTGTTCTGGTTGTCCCTTTGCTCTGGTGTGGCCCTCAGGATGCCATGACTGCCCAAGGACCATGCTTAATGATGCTTCAGAAACGCCTTCCCGTTCAAGGATGCAGGTCAGATCCCTAGCGCTTTAGTGGTCTCCGGTGTGCCACAGTATAGCCCAACCACTTTCTGCCTTAGTTCATTTTGATTTCTTAAGTTGGCATCATTAGGCCATAGATTAAAAATTAATGATTGTCTTCTCCGGGCACAGTAAGAGATGGAAAGGCACGAACACAAAGATGTGGTTCGACCCACCATTCAATTAAAAGGTGTGTGTTTGAAGCACTGGCGAGCTCTTGGTCCTGTGCTAACTATAAGATGTCCTGAGACTGATTTTCAAGAGTGGACTCTAGCGTTTCTTAGTCCAGCACAGGCATTGACAAACCACAGCCTGCCGACTATTTTTGTGGATAAAGTTTTATTAGAACAGAGCAATGTTCATCCCTTTAGGTATTGTCTGTGGCTGCTTTCATGCTCCTACCACAAGTTGAATACTTGAGATAGATAGGTCCTCAAAGTCTAAAGTAGGTGTACAGTTCTGAGTACATGAAGCACAGCTTATTCTTGTGCTTTTATTATTTGTTTTAATATTTTCCATATGAACAACTCTACATCTCCTTTCGCCCACCCTGTATTTACTACCTAGCCCTTGCCAGAAAATGTTTGCTGGCAAACATTTTGCACTAGAAGTAACTTTGGAGAATCAGTTAATACATGCAAAGCTCTCAGGACAGTGCCTGCCACTTACATATTGGAAGACTTGGTCTTTAATCTTTACCTTTTTGAAAGCACTATATAAATGTTAGGGGAACAAAGGAATTTTAGTCCTTTAATTTAGGATGAATTTGATCTGAAGCCATTTTGAGAAATGTTTTGGCCTTTGTGTTGAACACAAGTAAATGGGTGAAAGAGGCCAAGGCAGTTACACTGAGCTGAGCAAGTGTGTTCTTTCAGCTGCTTTGTGATGGTCACTTTCTCCCTGTCAAGAAACGGTGGCCTGTGGGAAAAGGTGGCATTGCCCACCATCAGCAGGACGTTAAAGAGGTGGATAGGATCTGTTTACTTGGGAACACTATCTGAACATAAGCTAAGCTCGCTTTCTTTAACTTCAAGAACAAGGCTGATGTTACTCTCCTCGTAACAGTCTACACGGTATTGAATTCAGATGAATGACCTGCATGCTGAAGCATTTGGGGAAAAGAGTGCTATGTCTGAAACTAACCAGGAAATACCTCCAAAAACAAGTTGGTTCGAGGGATGAATAAGTAGTTATTCCATAAAGCAAGCGTAGTAAGTGTTACAGAATCTGGGTGGTGTGGATATGGGTGTTTGCTGTAAAAGTCTTTCCTTTCTGCTGGATGAAAAAATTCATAATGAAATGTCAAGAAGAAAAAGCAAAGATTGCTTGTGTAAGAAGATCAAGGGTGGGCCCTGGCCGGTGTGGCTCAGTTGGTCGGGTGTCATCCCATGAGCCAAAAGGTTGCCGGTTCCATTCTTGGTCAGGGCACATGCCCGGGTTGCGGGCTCAATCCCCAGTAGGGGGCGTGCAGGAGGCAGCTGATCAATATTTCCCTCTCACATCAATGTTTCTCTCTCTCCCCCTCTTCCTTCCTCTCTCTCTAAAAATCAATTAAAAAAAAAAAAAAAAGAGCAATGACAGGATGCACTCTGGCCCAGGGAACAAAAACCACCTCTTGGGTGCACAGCCCCAAGTGGCCGGAGGGTGTCTCAGTGTCGGTACTGCTGGAAGCACCGTAAGGCTAGCTCAAGAATTTTTTAACAAGTAATAATTTATCAGGAAAATAACTTGAGAACAAAGACAAACATTAACAAGGTGCTTTCACTCTTATTTGTTACCATGTTGGGCATTATCTTGGGGGGGGGGGTGCCTGTTACAGAACTGCTAAATTAGACAGTGTTTTTAAAGAACAGAGAGCAGGATTGTGCATCTTAGAGTGTCAGAACCCCAAATCTGCCGCCAGCCCTGCGTAGGACTGAGCAAATGCATTTACCCCTCTGAACTGCAGCTTTCTCATCTGTAGGAAGGAGGCAGATACATACCTCACCTGCCTGGCGGGGGAATGCATGTCACAGCATCCTGAAAGCCAGGACGGTCCCGCCAGACACTGAGCTCTCGCTGGCAGCAACATTGCCCCCCTGGCTAGGGAACTGGTTCTTGAGGGGCAGGCAAAAAAAAATCGTACTCATTTAATGAGTCAATCACAGATATACATATAGCACATAAACAGATATACAGTTTACCTATAGTATTAACATTTCAGCGGGGAGAAAGGATTGGGGAGGTAAAAAGTACGTGTAAAGGATCCACAGGAGGCTACAAGGCAAAAACGATGGAGACCATTTCTCTAGACAGCCTTTCATTCCTACCATCGCCCATGTTTCATTCCCTTTCCCTTTTCTTTCGGTAGGTTAATCTTATCCGTCAGTGTGAACAGACATTTGAGTACTTGCACTGGGTACATACATGTGAATCTCTTACGTTTCTAGAAGGAGGGAGGAAGGAAGCCCTGGGGCGAGAGACAAGAATGCGGGGTGCTCTGCCTTTTCTGAAGTGTAGGGTATCACTCAACCCAAATACTGCTGAGCTTTAAAGGAAGGGATTTACTAACACGGGTGAGGAATTAAATGAGTGTACTCACCCCATCCTTCTGTGCCCTAGAAACTGAACAGCAGCGTTCGTCTTCCCTTGTTTTGGTCCAGTTCTGTTGGGGACTCCGAGCCCTTTGGGCCTCAGAGGCACGTGGAGAATTGAAAGGGGCTTCCAAGGAGAGCCCTGCAGATGAGTTAGGGGTTGGAAAGTAGGCCCTGTGTGAAAAGGCAACAGGAACAGGGGTTGTGTCATGTGAGGAAGACCAGGCGACCAGGTGGCACAGAGATGCCTTTGAATAGTGGAAACCTTGTCCCAAGAGAATATCCTGAGCTTCTCATTTGCACTGAAGACCAAAGAAAGGGCAAAGGTGTATTTTGAAGCAATAGGGATATGAGTTAGATAGTAAGATAAAATTTCTGTCCATGATTAAATTCTGGATTTTGATTCCTTTCTGTGGATTTTTTTAAAAATAAGGTGCCTGTCTATAGGAAGTGGCGGCAGGGCTGATTCTTCTACCTGGAGGGAAGCCAGCCGGGCACCATGCACTATAGCCTCTGTGCGGTTTGGCTCAGTGGGAGGAAAGGGCCATTGTACCTGGAGCTGTGGCTTCAGGATGCCAGAGGATGATTACAAAACGCTAGGCAAGAAAGTGCCAGGGCAGAGCCAGAGCAGTACATCTAATTGTGTTGTCCAAACAAGGAGGGCCTGAGGTGCATGTTGGGAGCCAGCGCCTGGAGCCAA
Source organism: Miniopterus natalensis (assembly GCF_054644295.1). NCBI lineage: Eukaryota > Metazoa > Chordata > Mammalia > Chiroptera > Miniopteridae > Miniopterus > Miniopterus natalensis. The sequence goes on from NC_142090.1 coordinate 76,845,798, forward strand.
GGACCCGGTGCCAGGGGAGATGTCGCAATGAAGCCTGGGTCAACGGGAGCTGCCGGGAAGGTGATCCGGGCCAGCTGGAGAGGCGAGTGCTGCCCGTTGCTAGGCTTTGGGTGTTTCTGGGGGCCTACTGTGAGAGTGGATCAAAAGCCATGCAGAGGCCCTAGGAAGGTGTCCCCAGCTCCTAGGAAGGTGTCCATCCTCTCTGTGTTTTGGAACTGCTGCCCAAAGTCGTGGTTCCCAGTCCCGGCTGTATGCCAGAGTCCTCTATGGAGCGTGCTAAACCTCACAGCCACCCTGGCTGCAGCCTTGGAGGTTGGGACTTAATGGGAATATCACTTAGGACTCCATTGTGAACAACAGAAAGCAAATCTAGCTAACTTTAGTTAAAAAACACACACACAATGAAACAGAGGCTGATGGGAAGGCTATGAAGAAATTCTCTGGAAGGAAAGTTGAACACTCAGGGGCTTAGGGAAGGGGATGTGGAATGGGACATCTCCGGGGATCCAGGATGCACCTCTGGGCAGTAGAGTGTAATGGTTACGGGCCCAAGCTTTAGGATCATAGAGCCTGCTTTTATACCCTGCTGCTCTGTGCCTCAATTGATCCTTTGGAAATGGATATGATCCAGTCCTACCTATTGAGCAGTCTCGAGGATTGAATGGGTTAATGTATGTAAAGAAAGTGCTTAGAACAATGCTTGGCCTGTAGTAAGTTTTTAATAACTATTGGCAGTTATTGTTGTTGTTGCTATTAGGGTCTGCCATGCGTGGGAACCAACTCTAACAGTTTCTCTGAATATTTCCTCCTGCAAATTCAAGGGACAGAGCATCCCAGTGGCTTATGTTGGTTCCCATGTCCACACTTTGCTTGAGAATATGCGGGACCTTGATTGGCAGGGTCACGGACTGCAAGTCAAGGTTGTTCCCTGTTGTCTTCAGTCTTCACTCTTTGGAGATAACAGGAAACTGGGAGGGGCACTAGTTTTGTCCAATGGCCTAGAAGCATAAAGCATGAAGTGTGAGCCTTCAGGACTGCAATATTTTTATTGAGGCCCCCCCTGAGATCTCAGTGGCCCAGAAAGGGGATGCAGGGCTATTAGCAGAGCTGTCCTTCAAGCAATCTATTACTTCCATTTAAACTGAGCTCCTTACAATATACACCATTGAGTGCTGGGGAACAAAGATGGAAAAAGAGGAGTCCTTCCCTGCAGGAGCTCATGCCTAGATGTCATAAAGGCCAACAGTTCCAGTCCCAGTAAGGTTGTGTCCCTAACTCAGGTTTTATAAAGTGGGGGGGGGGGGGGGGGAAATAGGAAATAATACCTAAGCTGGTGTGAGGCAGCCAGGAAAGATTTTCCCAAGATGGCATTATTTTACTACTTATTTTTAAGATCAGTGAGATTTTGCCAGGTTGGGGCATAGGTGGGTTGGAGACCAAGTATTAGAATTCCATGCAGAGGAAATATCCTGACCAAAGAATGGCTTAAATGTATAACAACCAGGGTATGTTTCAGGAACTACAAGGAGTTCTCTGTTAGGAACATAAAGAATTGGGGAAAGAAGATGGGGCAGGGGGAAGTGTGTGTGCTAAGGACATATCTGGATGCCCAAGCAACGCCATGTTAGGAATATCCTGTATGCCATTCATTTATTCATTTAGTAAATATTTATTGAGCACCTACTACATGCCGGCTCTGTTCTAGACTCTAGAGATACAACAGTAAGCAAAACACAAAAATCTCTGCCCTTGTGTAATTTCCATTTGAATGGGAGACAAAAAACATGCACAAGTGAAATGTGTGGTATCTCAGATGATGATAAATGAAGTGGGGGGGGGGAATAAACCAGAGACGAGAGATGGGACACACCAAGAAGAGGAAGTACCACTTTTAAGTAGGATAGTCTGGGAAAGTCCCACTCAGTTGAGTAGGTTTCACCACATGGCAGAGGATTCAGTCAACAATTTTGAGCAGGGAGCAACGTGAGATTTTTATTTTCAATCTCAATGTGAAAGATAGATTGGAGGGTGATCGAAGCCCAGGCAGGGAGACCTGGAAAGTTACTAAAGTGCCTGACTTGTGTGCACTTTACAGAACTTTGCAAAGCCACGGGTAACCTTGTAAGGAGATTTCTTGCAGAAAAACTGGCCAGTAGATTTATATATAAAACATTCTAATCAAGACAGGAAGGAATTCACCTCATGGTGCCCCATTAGAATCCTGGGAGCCTTAAAATAATGCCATGAGGAAAAATAAGGCCATAAATTCTAGATGAAAAGAAACAGGAGATTTTAAAGTTTGCTCAGTTTTCATCCCATACTATGTACTTCGACTGCAAGAATGTGCATGTCAGCACCTGCATTCGCCTTCTCTCCTTTTCACGGGGGAACTGTGATTTCTAATTAGAAGGGAAATTAGCCACATTTATGTTTTTCTGGATGAAATCGCCCCAGTGTCACTAATATGAAACCCCCTCATCCAAAGCCATTTCTCCACATTTGATCTGTAGCTCAGAAAATTCAGCCGTCTAGCTGCCCTGTGTGGGAGGTTGCTAAATTGAGTTTTAAAATTATTTATATTAAGCAAAAACTTAACATGTACCAGCTGCTGAGGGATTATAAAAGCTTTGTTTTTTCAATAATTGGAAACCTTGTTTACAGAGGACTCCCGATCTCCTTTGAATGTCTTTGTGTTGAATATAAAAGAACTTGCATTTATCTAGGCAATGATAATCTGACTATAAAGCAAACTCATTTAAGGATTATGTTTCCCGTCTCTCACTGTGCAGCTGTCACCCTACTGCTTCTTTCAAGCTTTGCAAAATGCCGAGGATTCTTCCTTAAAATTAGAAGAA